>NW_026606077.1:14070000-14560000 GCF_029834395.1 Sorex fumeus | reverse complement strand
TTAAGCAGCTTGATCAGGAGCCAGAGAGGCCATTCGTGGGCGATGACTTGGGGTCTCGTTGGGGTGGGGAGGACAAGCCCGGCTCCACCCTCATCCCGTGAGGCCCTGTGTGTCTCGTCACTGGGGGCCCAAATGTGACTATACAGTGGCCTCAGACGGATGGCGGCCACTGGGCCTCCAGGGGGAATAGGCCAAGGCACGAAACCTATTCCCACCTGGGTTGGCCCAGCACTGGTAGCCTACTGCAGAGAACAGACGCATTTCTACCTAAAGCCACTGGGTTCTGAGATTCGTTTCTGAGTCTCTGGGATCATGTCCATTAAGCAGTTCAATCAGGAACCAAAGAGGCCTTGCCTCCAATTATATAGCTGAGCCGGAGGTGGTTTGTGGGTGTGTTTCCCACATACCTAACTTTTGGCCGTTTACTTTCTTGGTAAACTTTGCCCCAAGTTTTTGGGGTCTGACCAAAGGCACAGCAGCAATTTTGGGGTATCTGGAAGTCTGAAGGTGCCATGAGGCTGCTGATGCACTCGCCTCACAGGTACAGATTGACCTGCTGGCGGCACCATACCCCCGGAATTCCAATATTTTAACAGTCAAATCTGGAGGGATTTCTGCCCAAACCTGCTGGTTTCCGAGATTTGTTCTTGAGTCTCTGGGATCATGGCAGTTAAGCAGCTTGATCAGGAGCCAGAGAGGCTGTTCGTGGGCAGAGACTTGGGGTCTCGTTGGGGCTGGGAGGAAGGGCCAGTTCCACCCCCATCCCGAGAGGCCGCACATTTCTCATCCCTGCGGGCCCAAACCTGACTGTCCAATGGCCTCTGGATGATGGTGGCCACCGAGCCACCAGGGGAAACAGGCCAAGGCACGAAACCTATTCCCACCTGGGGAGACCCAGTGCCAGTAATCTACTGTTGGGACCAGACATATTTCTGCCAAAAGCCGTTGCTTTTCAAGATTTGTTTCTGAGTCTCTGGGATCATGGCCATTAAGCAGCTTGATCAGAAGCCAGAGAGGCTGTTCGTGGGTGGCAACTCAGGGCCTCATTGGGGCGGGGAGGAAAGGGCCAGCTCTACCCCCATCCTGTGATGCCCCGCGTGTCTCATCGCTGTGGGCACAAACCTGACTGTCCAATGGCCTCTGGTGGATGGCGGCCACTGAGCCACCAAGAGAGAGCAGGTGGAGGGACAGCACCCTTCCCTCCCTGGGGTGGCCCGGTGGTGGTAACCCACTATGGGGACCGGACGCATTTCTGCCAAAAGCCGCTGGGTTCCAAGATTTGTTTCTGAGTCTCTGGGATCATGGCCGTTAAGCAGTTTGATTAGGAGCCAGAGAGGCCTTGCCTCCAATTATATAACTGAGCTGGAGGTGGTTTGTGGGTGTGTTTCCCACATATCTAACTTTTGGCCGTTTATTTTCTTGGTAAACTTGGCCCCAAGTTTTTGAGGTCTGTCCAAAGACACAGCAGCAATTTTGGGATATTTAGAAATCTGAAGGCCCATCAGACTACTGATGTACTCACCTCATAAGTACATATTGATCTGCTGGAGGCACCATACCCCCTGTTCAGGATTTTGACAGAGAAGTCTGACCATCTCGTAGGTGGGCGGCCATGCATCCTTTTGATGTCCCGTGGAATCCAGTCAGTAACAGCTCTAGTCCAGCGGTCATCTCTAAGTCGCATTATATGTCTGGCCCATCTGATTTTCGATGGCTTGGCAAACAAGACAGCGTCCCTGATTTTTGATCGTCAACAGAGGTCGGAACTCCAGATTCCTTCTCTCACTTGAGTGAAGCGTGATACTCCAAGCATAGCTCTTTTCGATTCCTCTTTGAGATACCCGAATAGCGTTTTCATCCTGTTTTCGTAGGGCCCAGGTCTCTGAGGCGTATGTTAGTACAGAAAGAACAGTGGAGTCGAAAACGTGCATGGAGCCGGAGGTTCTTTGTCCTCTTAACAACTTCTTCAACACTCTTGAAGGTGTTCCATGCTGCTCTCTTCCTCCTGCGCAGCTCAGGTGCCAGGTCGTTCGTCATGTTGACTTCTCGACCTAGGTACATATAACTGCTGTATTCGGAGATTTCTGTTCTATTGAGAGCGAATGGAACGTCAGGGACTAGTTTGTTTTTCAAGAACATTGTCTTGGTTCAGATTCAGCTGGAGTCCGACCTTTCCACACTCACTATTGAAGTCGGCCAGCATTTGTGCTGCTTGGCTAATGTTTGGTGTTATTAGAACAACGTCATCAGCAAAGTGGAGGTGGTGTAGTTGCCAACCATCTATCTTCACTCCCATTCCTTCCCATTCCAGTCGTCGCATGATGTTCTCGAGGGAGGCACTCAAGAGTTTTGGTGAAATGGTATCATCCTGCTGAACCCCTCTCTTTACGTCGATGATCACTTCCCTTGTAGAATGGTGAGATCCTGGTGGTGAATCCGTAATAAAGCTCACGGAGGATCCTGATGTACTGAGTTTGAATACCCTGTTTGGCTAGGGCTTTGCTGATTGCTTCAGTCTCAACAGAATCAAAGGCCTTCTTTAAATTGATGAACCTTAGACAGAGCAGCATCTTGAACTCTTGCAAAACCTCAGTGAGCTTGGTCATTGTGTGGATATGATCGTTCATGCTGAATCCTTTACAGTACCTGGCTTGCTCACATGGTTGTCCTTCATTTAGTGTTCTGCCTATTCTATTCAGGATGACTCGAGTGAACAACTTGCAGACAATGTACAATAGGCAGATTGGGCAATAGTTGCTGATGTCATGGATGTCTCCCTTCTTGTACAACAGAACGGTCCTCCACTATCCAGCCGCTGCCATGCTCCAGGTCACTTTCCGGACACTCGGGCCGAGCCTCACACATGAGTGAAGCCCCACCGAACCAGGTAAAACAGAACTTTGTGACCTTGGACTCCAGGCTCAATGGGATCCAGAAACAGAGATCCTCTGCCTGCTTCTACCAATCCCCGGTGACCCAAGGGCAACACCCAGAAGACCCACCCTGCTGGTGCCAGATAAATATCTCAGCAGCCAACCTCCACTACCTCCACTACCCAGCCGCTGCTATGCTCCAGGCCGCTTTCTGGACACATCTTAAGATACTTAATACCCATTTTCCATGATTATAGCACCATATTTGATGGGGTTCAAATATGGTGTGAACCATGGGAACGCCTGGAAGGGCGATTGGAGGCCGTCCTAAAAGCCTCCTTCCCTCTTGGAGAGCCCAGCAAACTACCAAGAGTATCCCGCCTGCACGGCAGAGCCTAGCAAGCTAACCTGTGGCATATTCAATATGCCAAAAATAGTAAAAACAATGGGCCTCATTCCCCTGACCCTGAAAGAGCCTTCAATATGGCAGCATTAAGAAGGATGAGCAAGGAAAGGCTGATAAAGTCTCAGGGCCAAACTAGGCTGCCAAAACAAAGGACCAAAATGACTGTCTGTACATTCAACTCACGTGTGCTGGCGTCGGAAGCATCCATTGAGGACCTGATGGTGCAAGTGCAGAAGATCGAGTATGTCATCATTACTCTGACCGAGACGAGAAGGCATTGATCACATCACGCCATTTCCGACACTGTCTAACAATCCGAATCGGACAATTACGCTTGAATAGATGTGGCTCACTGCAGGCAGTTTCTATCTTCGTCATCTATGCACCAACATCCAACTACGATGAAGAAGAAATTGAAAAGTTCTACATGGAGCTGGAGAAGTTCTATAAAGAAGACCACACCTTCTACAAGATCATTGTCAAGATTTCCTTCTACAAGATTTTAATGCCAAGATAGGACCGAGAAGGTTGCCCAAAGAACTGCACATGGGGACCCATGGCCTAGAGTGGAACGAACAGGGTGAGAGACTGTCTGAGTTCATCATATCGACCAAGACCGTCCATGGTAACTCACAGTTACAGAAGGCTAAATCTAAACGTTGGACATGGGAGTCTCCCGGTGGAAAGTGCCACAATGAAGTTGACCACATCATATTCAATCAACTGTTTTGCCTGACCAATATCGCTGTTGTCCCAAAATTCCAAACGGGATCAGACCACCGTCTTCTTCGTGCAAAATTCTACCTCACAGAACGAGGAGAAAAGAATGCAAGGTTTAAGAAGAGGACTCCCAGAACAACCACCAACTGGGAGCTCTTTGGCACTATTGCGGCAACATGGGAAGATGCTGTTGTTGACAACATTGACAAAGAATACGATCAACTGGTTCAGCACCTCCATGATTATGCAAGGAATGCCGGGAGAGAGAGATAGCCACAAAAAGACGCCTGTCTTCTCAAACTCTTGAGCTCATTTGCCAACGTGGCTTGATGCAAGCCTCAGGGAACTGCAAGCGAATGTCCGAGCTCACAAAGCAGTGCAGAGAAGCGATAAAGGAAGACCTCAAAGAGAGTAGAGCAGCAGTGCTGGCAGATGCGGCAGAAGCTGGGAAAACCCACCTGTCCTTCACCAATTACAAGACCAAGATGACTGCCCTTCGACGTCCTGATGTATCTATCACATCTTCCAGAAGGGCAATGGAGAAGATTATCCATGATTTCTACTCGGATCTCTTCGATAGCCCCATCCACCTGCCAACATACCAAATTCCACAGGATGGGTATGTCGCTCCCAACGTTCTCCCTTCTGAAATCCGACATGCCATTTCGTTGGTAAAGAACCTAACAACACCTGGCCCAGACAAGGTCAGACCTGAACACCTGAAGAACCTGCTGTCAGTACTTGTCAACACACTGGCTCGGATCTTCACACGCTACCTGTCGGAATGCAAGGTTCCGTCCCAAAATGTGTGTTAGATCGTTTAATATTGTTCAATAAGTCCCGGAGCTTTCCCCTTGCCTTTATCATTTTTCTCTTTGATCTTCAGATGTGATATTTCTGTGGATCTAGCCTCAGGTGTCTATCCCGGGACTGAGATTCTTTGAGCACTAAAAGACCTCATCCTCCTCAGCTCTGAGCGTGCTTAGGACATCGGCCTGAGCCTGTGAGCCCCACGGGCCTCTCTGGGTGCTGTTTCTCAGCTTCTGAATATACTGTTTGTCTTTAAGCCCCTGTTGCTGCTTCTCTGTCTCTCCAGTGATCCAATTTGTTGTTAATGAGTTTTGTTCTTACTTTGGACAACCTGGCAGGCTACCAAACGTAACCTGCCCACACAGCAGAGTCTGGCAAACTCCCTGTGGTGTACCCAATATGCCAAGTACCAGTAACAATCATGGGTCTCATTCTCCTAACCCTGAAAGAGCCTTGGATGTGGCACTTTTTAGAATCTCAGGGCTAGGACGAAGGAGACGTTACTGGTGCCTGCTCGAGGCAATTGATGAACAACAGGATGATTGTGATCGTGATCGTGAGTTTTGTTCACTGTGGCTGACCAGCAGTGAAACTCCAGACCCTGGCAGCGGCCTTCAGGCACCCTAGCTCTCCTGTCTGTGGGCAGTCCCTGGCCGCTGGCTTTGGGCTTCGTGATATCTGAGCCTGGCCTGTGTGTGAGCCCGGCCTCAGGGTGGCCCAGTAGGGCCCTGCGTGTGGCCCAAGGAGCTTCCCTCCTCATCCTGCCCTGCACATCTCACTGCTCTCTGGCCCCTCCTGGTGTCTCCTTACCTGTGCACAGGTGTGCGGTCTGTGTCCTGGAGGCATGAGAACCGAGCGGCTCCTAGGGTCCCTTCCCTGGAAACCCTTCATGTACTATCCATTGCCCACACCCCGGCACAACTGTCTAGGACAATTTTTGGTTGTTGTTTTTGAGTCACACCCTGTAGTTCTCAAGGCACTCAAGAACCCTGAGGTGCTGAGGATTGAACCCAGGTCAGCCGAATGCAAGGTGAATGCCTCCCCACTGTCCCCCGCCCCACCTTGATTTCATCTTGTCTTTCGTTGCCTGCAGCGGCCTATCCGCCCAAACCATCCCATCAGGCTCAGGCCCACTGACTCTCCTGAGGAACTCTTGGTCCCCCCGAAAGACTCTTCTTTTCTGATGACCACAGTTTCTGAGAAGTCCAACTCTCCACCTGCACTTTTTTTTTTTTTTTGGTGGCTGTTTTGGGTCACACCTAGTGATGCCCAGGGTTTCTCCTGGCTCTGCACTCAGGAATAACTCCTGGCGGTGCTTGGGGGACCATATGGGATGCTCGGAATTGAACCTGGGTCGGCCGCATGCAAGGCAACTCCCCCTCCCCCGAATTGTCTCTGCAACCCCCTGTCTTGCACATTTGTCCAGGTTTTACCCATGTGCTTCTTGAAGAGGCGGGTACCACTTATATGGTCCCCCATACCTCACAGCCCCTGCCACCCTGCTGGTCCTGCTGCCCTGCGGTGGTCCTCCTGGACACTGCTGGTGGCCAGCTCCCCTGCGTTCTCCACTCACCTCTCTTTGGACCAGTTTTGTGCTGCTACCTCCCCCGGAAGTGACCCCCTCCTTCCTCATGACCCTGCTGGGCCCAGCTCCCAGCATCCCCAGTGCCCCACCCTGCCCCGGGCCCCCTATCTGGTCTTCATTCTCACCTCAGTGTGGCCCACAGCCACATCAGTGTCCACTGCAGAGGGCGGGAGGCCTGAGCTTCTGGTTGCAATGAGTACCTTGACCAGTCCACCTGCCATCTGTAGCCTCCAAATCCCTACTTATGCCATTTCACGGTCACGGTCCTCCCGTTGTTCATCAATTTGCTCGAGCGGGCCCAGTAACGTCTCCATCATGAGACTTGTTGTTACTGTGTTTGGCATATCGAGTAGGTCACGGGTAGCCTGCCAGGCTCTGCCGTGCAGGCGAGATACTCTCGGTAGCTTACCGGGCTCTCCGAGAGGGGCGGAGGAATCGAACTCAGGTCAGCCATGTTGGCCGCTTGTAAGGCAAACGCCCTACCGCTGTGCTATCACTCCATTTCAAATGGCCTATTTTCCTGAGCCCCTCCTCCCCTCCCCTGCTGCTCTTAGCATTGTTAATAGTAAGATCAGGAGGCAGACTCCTGGTACAGTGCTCAGACTGACCCGCATGGGCATGGGGTGGAGAGGAGCTCCTGATACCAAGGCTTCCAGGGGCAACCAGACATGCCTAATCTGCAGTGCCAGCAGAAGGGCTCAGGATGCTGGGCACCATGGCCACCAGGAGGCCGGGGCACTGTCCACTGAGCTCAGATGCAGCTCTGCTGGCCTGAGCTGACCTGGAAGCTGCTGTGAGGTCCAGGGCACTGGCCAGTCTCTCAGGGCCCTGCGAGGCTCAGCTGCCTGGCCTCTCATTCACCACCCTTCTCTGTTGGCCTTCAAGGCTGGGGCCCGTGGCACAGGTCGGGGTGCAGGCCCGGGAGAGGACGGGCAGGGCTGTGTCCCTTAGACAAAGCGTCTGTGGCTCTGCTCCAGGTGGCAGCCCAGCACAGGGGCACACAAAAGCAGTGGGTGGCCCCAGTCGGTGGGGAGGGGACCCGGGGGCTCCCACCCGGGGTGGGCTTTAGGGAGCAGAGGCAGGCCAAGGAAGGGGATCAGGTGGTGGCTGCCACCATGAAAGCCACTCTGTAGGAACCCCCACCCGCCCCAAATGACTGTGAGTGGCCCCTGAGCCCAGCGCCCAGGCCTCCTGAGCAGAGGGGTTTCGGGACAGCCCGTGTGTGGCGGGCACCTGTGCGCGGAGGGCCCGTCACTCTGGCCCTGAGTGCAAACCGAGTTATATTTGGTTCCCCCCACGCACAGCCTCACGTCTGACAGAGGCCTCCCTCCCCCTGAGTCACGTGGCCGGGCCCCCTCCCCCGTGATGCTGCCAGGCCAGTCCCTCTGGGGGGCGATTTGGGCGGTTTCCAGTTTTCCCGGTTATAAATAGCGCCGCTGTGCATGTCTTCATTACGCTCCTTCCCTCGGAAAGCCTGGAGAGCCCTGCTCACAAAGCCTCTTCTCCCGTTGGCCCTGTGAGTGGACAGAGGGGACAGGTTTCCTGGGGTCCAGGGCATGCAGAACACAGGGAGCAGCCTCTGGCCATGACCTGGCAGCTCCAGCGTCCGCCAGGGCTGGGTGCTCGCTTGGTTTTAGTTCCTTCTCTTTCACTCTTCGCTGGGTCTCTTTGCTGAGAGATAGTGCCGCACTGTCGCACTGTCCTCCCGTTCATCACTTTACTCGAGCGGGCACCAGTAAAGTCTCCATTGTAAGACTTGTTGTTACTGTGTTTGGCACATCGAATACGCCACGGGGAGCTTGCCAGGCTTTGCCGTGTGGGCGGGATACTATCGGTAGCTTGCCAGGTGGGAGGGACGGATGGAGGAATTGAACCCGGGTCTGCCATGTGCCAGGCAAACGTCTTACACGCTGTGCTATCACTCCAGCCTGTGCTATTGCCGAGAGATAAGAGTATAATATGCAAACGCCTTCTTTTACGAGGTGGAGGGTTCCGGGGACAGAGCCCCCCCGCCCCCCGCACACACACATACACAACCATGCAAGCAGCCTTCATGCGGGAGAGAGGTCCAGTGGATGCCCTTGCCTGCGTGTGGCCCAGCCGGTTCCACCCCGGGCACCACCAGGAGCTGGGAGTAAGTCCTGAGCACCTGGTTGTGGCCCCAAAAAAACAGAAATAATGAAACAGTGGTGATCAATGCCACTGAGTGCCTCATGCCCTAGTACACTTTTTTCAACTCAGATATTTATATTTTCTACTTTCTACTAAGATTTTCCTAGAAGACCTATCTGGACATTGTGTTCTTAATCTTTCTCTCTCTTCATTCTTTTATGTTGCAGTTTTAAACTTGGGGGCCCGGGGAATAGAACAGAGGGTAGGGTGCTTGCCTTGCAGATGGCTGACCCGGTTTCTGAGGGACCCCAGAAGGTCCCAGGCATCACCCAGGAGAGATCTTTAAGCAGAACCATAAATAAGCCGTGGGCACCACCGGGTGTGACCCAAAACACAAAGAAACTGTTGATTTTGTATTGACTGAGCTGTGGTTGGGTTCCTGTAGATCCCCGAGGCAGGGCTGCTCCATGGTCTCTGGGTGTGCCCGCTGTTTCCCATTCTCACTCCGTGTTTCTGGGCAGCCCACCACTGGAAGTCTGACTTCTTTTCGTTTATTTGTTTGGGAGCCACACCTGGTGGCGCTCAGGGTCACTCCTGGCAGTACTCCAGGGACCGTGTACAGTGCCTCGACTGAACCACGATTAGTCAAGTGCGAGACAAAACCCCTCCCCACTGTGCTATCTCAACGACCCCAAGATCTAGCATTGTTTTTGAGGGGGCCACACCCAGTGGTGCACAGGGATTACTGTGGGCTCTGCACTCAGAAATCACTTCTGGAGGTGCTCAGGGAACCATATGGGATGCCCAGGATCGAATCTGGGTTGGCCGCGTGCATTAATTTATTTTAGTTCATTAATTTATTTTTGCTTTTATCAAACTCATTCCTTTGCCTTTCTGGATTTCCTTCCTTCCTTCCTTCCTTCCTTCCTTCCTTCCTTCCTTCCTTCCTTCCTTCCTTTTTTTGCATTTGGGGCCACATCCGGTGATGCTCAGGGCCTCCTTCTGACTCAGGGATCACTCCTGACAGTTCTGGGGAGTTACATGCAGTGCTGAGGATCAAGCCAGGGTCAGTCGTATGCAAGGCAAGTGTTTTAATCTCTGTACTATCTCTTCAGCCCTCTGGGCATTGTTTGTGTTTTAGGGCTTTCTATTTTGCTTTATTTGCAGTGTGGAGCTGAGTTGGGCATGCATGCTAGGCGAATGCCCTGTGCTGAGGCCAGCGCCTGCTTCCGGGAGGCGTGGCCCTTCCCTCCCAGCATCCTGGGCTTCCGCCTTTGCTCCTTCCTGTCTTGTCTGCTCCCAAGCAGGCCCAGCTCAGAGGCTCCCTGGGCCGAGCTGCAGTCTGCACCGTGCTTCATTCCTGTCTATGGAGGTTCCATTTTCGGGGCTTGAATAGTTGGTAATTTAGATTTCCTGCTGAGCAGCTTTATTTGGCTTCCTTTAGCTATTTATTTCTAATTTTGTTGCACAGAGATTCCTGATTTTAAAGAATTGGAAGAAATTTCCTTTGTTTTCCTAATACTTGGCCAATTGCAGAGACTGTTCGTCATGGCCACAGAGAATGTTTTTCTCTGCATCTGAAGCTTCAGTCATTAGTGCTGATGTATGTTTCATGGGATTTTTTTTTTTTACTTTAGAATTTTATTACTATTTTTGCAATTAAAAATAGGCACGGATCACTGTATTTTCTTGGTTCTAGGCTGATTTGAATTTTGGGAGAATATGTGGGCGAGGGAGGAGCTGTGCCAGTGTGAGTTAGCATGCCTCCCCTCCGCTGAACTAGGCTCTCCCAGGCGTCACCTAGATAGGAATTATATAAGCGTGTTACATGTAACTGGCATGTAAGGCATATTTACAGGAAGATGCCATGATTTTCAATATGGAGTTGGCTAAATTTTGGACAAATGTGTACAGTTGTGTAACCATGAAAAATAGAGATTATTTTACCGTTTCAGAAATTCCTTAGCCCCCCCCCCCCCTCAGTTCCAGCATCACCCTTTCAAAAGTTTAATTATTTTTCAAAAGTTATAAAAAGGTTTCTTTTGGTTTTGGGGCCACACTTGACAATGCTCAGGGGTTACTCCTGGCTCTGCACTCAGGAATTACTCCTGGCAGTGCTCAGGGGATCATATGGGATCCCGAGGATTGAACCTGGGTTGGCTGCATGCAAGGCAACCGCCCTGTAAATACCCTACACACTATATTATTGCTTCTTCCCCTAAAGTTTAATTTATAAGTTTTGAGGGGCTAGAGGTTTTGGGGCCACAGCCAGCAGTGTTCAGGGCTTACTTCTGGCTCTGTGCTCAGGGATCATCCCTGGTGAGCTCAGGGAATCATTTGTGGTGCCAGGATTGAGCCCAGGTTGGCCATGTGAAAGGCAAGCACCCTACCCGCTGTACTATCTCTCTGGCTCTGAAACTCTAATTTTTATTACAATTTTAGAGTTGTAATAGTGCTAAAGGTTAAGGTACCAATATACAAAATTACTGCGCTCCGCCAGCACCAATGTGCCCACAGCCATCCTGCCTGGACCCCCAGGCTGCTGCCCCACTCTCGCCCTCTCCCCACAATTTGATAGTCTAATCTGGAAACCAAGTCCAAATGGTTGTCATCGCTCAGTTCTATCTATTCCCTTTTTCGGTCTCTGTCTATTCTACAGGTGTGTTATTCTTCCCAAGACTTCACTTCATCTGATGCCCGCTAGTCAACTGCATGACGACTTCCTCTTTCCTTACAGCTGCAAGGCAACCATTGTACCTTCTGACTGCAGCTTCACTTAACCATCTTTCATGGGGTATTTGGCTTGTTTTCATAGTCTCATGTTACACTAAGTGCTGCAGTGGGCATGAGTGTATGCATATCATTTTGAATGTCTCTTTGTTGTTGTTTCTTGGGGGCAGTGCCAAGGGGCAGCATCTCTGGTCAAATGGAAATGCTGATCATCTTTTTTTTTGAGAAATCTCTGTGCTCTTTTCCCCTGAGGCTGACCCAGACAACATTCACTTTTTCTCACATCTCACCAGCACTGGTAGTTTTCTATCTGTGGTCTGCGCAGTTCTCACTGCGGGGGAGAACTTGTTGTTCTTGTTCTGGTCAACAATCCCTCATGATAAGTGAAAATGTGCATGTCTCCATATCTCTAATAGCCATCCATATAATTTTGGGGGAAGTGTCTGCTCATCTCCTCTCCCCATTTTTTAGATGAGATTGCTGTTTTTTTTTCCTTTTTGGGTCACACCTGGCAATGCACAGGCGTTACTCCTGGCTCTGCACTCAGGAATCACCCCTGGCAGTGCTCAGGGGACCATATGGGATGCTGGGAATCGAACCTGGGTCAGCCGAGTGCAAGGCAAATGCCCTACCTACTATACTATAGCTCCAGCCCCGGGATTGCTGGTTTTTATTTTGTGTGTTGTTGCTGGGCTTCATTAGTGCTTTATAAATCTTGGATATTAGTTCTTTATCTGATGTATTGTGTGAGATATTTTCTCCCATTAAGTAGAATCTTTATTTTAGCCTGACTTTCCTTGGCCATCCCAAACCTTTTAAATTTGATATAATTCTATTTCTTTATTTTTGGTTTTGTTGCCTTTGTCTCTGAAGTCCAGTCATTGAAGAGGTATCTTGGAAATGGCTCCAAGAGGGTTCTTGTATTTTTCCCAGTGTGTTTTATGGATTCTGATCTGATCTTGAGGTCTTTAATCAACATTAAGTTAACTTTTGTGTGAGGGATGAGATATGAGTTTCATGTTTTTGAGAATAGCGCAGTCTCTTGCCTCCGCACTTTGCTGTCCTCACTGGGGCCCCTTGGAGGAGGGCGGGTTGAGTTTCCCTACCCACCCTGACCAGAGCCCCGGCAGCTGAAGACCTCAGGTTCTAGCCACAACTATGCTTAAGACCACTCTCCACACGTTTGGATGAGCCTCACGCATGAAGGAACTGGCAGAGGTACCCAGGTGTGTGGGACTCAGGGCTTAGATCTCCAAGCCTGCTCAGATTGGGACTGGGCCTCCTCCACCCAGATCCCCCATCTTCCAGTATGTAGGCGTTATACCCACCAACTGCCCCTGGCGCTGTGTAATCTCATCAATGGCCAAGACCCAGAGACTATAAAACCCTGCTCCTGGAAGCGCAGCCTCACGATATCTTATTATCTAGTTCTTACTCTGGAGAACCTGGCAGGCTACTGAAAGTATCCTGCCTACAGGGCAGAGACTGGTAAACTCCCTGTGACGTATTCAATATGCCAAAAACCAGTAACAATGATGGGTCTCATTCTCCTGACCCTGAAAGAAACTCGAATGTGGTACTTTCTAAAATCTCAGGGCTAGGACGAAGGAGACGTTACTGGTGCCTGCTCGAGGAAATCAATGAACAACAGGATGACAGTGATAGTGATGTTTTTGACTGTGACAAGCCATAACGTGTGTGTGTGTGTGTGTGTGTGTGTGTGTGTGTGTGTGTGTGTGTGTGCCACACCCAGAGATGCTCAAGGTTACTCCTGACTCTGCACTCAGGAATCATCCTGGTGGTGCTTGGGGGACCATATGGGATGCTGAGGATTGAACCCGGGTTGCCATGTGCAAGGCAAGTGCCTGCCCAGCACATTTGTTGAAGAGACTTCCCTTGTTCCACCTTACGTTCCCAGTACCCAGCTTCCAGGAGCTGGGTTTTATAGTCTCTGGGTCTTGGCCGTTGATGGGATTACACGGCGCTGGGGGGCAGTTGGTGGGTGTAACGCCCACATACTGGGTCATAGATTACTGTCCATAAATGTGATGCTTAAATATCTGGGTTTTCAATTTTAGTCCATTGGTCTGAGAGTCTGTCTTTATTCCAGTATCACACTGTTTTCATTACTATAGTCTAATTTTTGTATTATGGATTTGTTTTAAAATTTTGTAGACATGGAATCACGCAGTTCGTGTCCTCTTGTTCAGTTTTAATTCCGAGATATTCACCTGACCGAGCATGCCAGTGGTTCTCCTATCTTTTTCATACACCCAAAGTGTTGGCCTATTCTCCTAACCATGGGCATTCATGTATCAGCTATCATGTTTCCAGTTTCAGCAAATGTGATACATCTATAAGCTTTTTTGACATATATTTTTATTTCTTTGGGTAAAACCCTAAGAGAAGAATTAGTGAGCGATACAAAAAGTCTCTGTTTGACTTTATAGAAAATTGCCAGAGTTCTTCCAAAGTGGACTTCCCATATCTGCGCCATGTCCCCGACAGTGTATCTGTCAGTGCAGCACATCCTGAACTAGCATTTTAGTTGTCAGCTTCTGTCACAAAGCAAGAACTAACTCCTAAGGAGTTAGAATTAGATCTCTGAGATGCATCTACTCACATCTCATATGTTGGTTCTTTTGGACTGCGACCTACAGAAATGATGGGAACGTGCACTGGCAAGGCAGCAAACACCACCTGGGTACACAGGACACACATCCACCAGTCGGTCTCAGGGCCTTTCCCCGCATCCTGTGCAGCCATGTGTTTAGAGTCCAGCCAAATGCAGCTCGACAGGAAGTGGCACTGCCTGGTGGTCCGGGAGGGCCTGCGAGCAGCACAGGAGAGGGAGTTGGAGCAGAGCTGAGGCCTGGCCTGGTGGCCCTGAGCCCCTCTGCCCCCAGAGTATGTCACTTCCAGACAGTGGCCTCAGAGCCTAGCAAGGAAGGTGGTCTGGGACGGCATCTCCATCCTCAGCTCCCTGAACTGGGCTGTGGAGGCCTGGGGACACTGCCCGTGTTCCCTGGGCTGCTGGCCAGTGTGAGCGCTCCTGACTAGTCTCCGAGGGGCTCAGGGTTCTCTGGAGGTGTGAAACGTGTGGATGAGTGGTGTGGTAGGGCCTTTGCCACTCTCTGCTTTCTTCATGTCTTTCTTTCACAAATTTGTTTTTGGGCCACATCTGGCTGTGCTCAGGACTTACTCTGCACTCAGGGGTCACTCCTGGTGGGCTCAGGGGGCCACGTGGGGTGCTGGGTAGGCAAGTGCCCTTCCTGCTGTACTTTGGCCCCGCTTCCTGATTTCTTAAACATGCCAGTAAACATACTGACACTGTGACGCCACACGAGATCTGCCAGCTGCCGTTCCAGCGGCTGGTGTGCGAGATCGCACAGGACTTCAAGACTGACCTGCATTCCCAGTGCTCGGCTGTCACGGTGCTGAAGGAGGCGTACAAGGCCTCCCTGGTGGGGCTCTTTGAGAACACCAACCTCTGCACATTCCCCACCAAGCGCGTCACCATTATGCCCAAGGACATCCAGCTGGCATGCTGCATCCGTGGAGAGAGAGCATCAAGTTTACAATGCTAAAATCTCAGGGCTGGGACAAGTGGAGACGCTACTGGAGCCCGCTCGAGTAATAAGTGATTAACGGGATAGCAGTGACAGTGACCAGTGAACTCCAGCCCCAGTCCCTGTGTCTTGCTGTTCTTCCTCCCTTTCCCTCATCGCCTTACGACTGGCATCTCTGTGATTCAGCTGGGCACTCAGTCGGATGTGGCCACCCTGCGCCATACTTCCTAGCAAATCCTTTTGCTTCAAGTCTTGTCACCCATCGATCCTGATCATAAACCCTATGGAGATAGCTGCCATCTCATTCCCTGGTGTGGCCTGATGCCTGGACACAGTTGGGCACACAATTGGCATATAGTGACCACATGGACAAGGCCGAAGGCCACCCAGGCAGCAGAAAGTGGTCAAGGACAGAGCCATCAGTTGGGGGTTCTGGGGGCCAACACTGGTTCTGCTCCCCAGGACTGGTGTTCAGGGTCGAGGCCTGCAGAGCTAGTGCACTCAGGGACCAAGCCTTGCTGTGGCTGACACGGGTTCAACCCCCAACACCACCAGGAGTGATCCCTGAGCACACTGTGCGGTCCAAACACCGAAAGATAATTTTAGAAAGGATCCTTTTTTCAGTTCCAGAACCTTCCCAGAGCCTTGGTTTCCCCATTCATCTTGTAAGGTTGCTATGTGGCTTATATTGTAACTCTAATATAACCTCTGAAGAGGTACGTGTCGGGCCTCTGTGCTATCACCGGCAGGCCGTGAGTGCCTTGGAGGTTGTATCTAAGAGCCAACACTATCATCATCACCACGGTCAGTGCCTTGTTGGGACATCGCTATCATTGTTATATATATATGGGGCCAACCAGACAGTGCTCAGGGAGCCCAGGGGCCACTATTTTGGGGGGCACAATGTTACTCCTAGCTCTGTACTCAGGAATCACTCCTGGAAGGGCTCTGGGGACCAAAGGGGGGACCGGGGATGAACCTGGGTGGGTGGCTTGCAAGGTAAGCTCCCTCCTCGCCATGTTCTCCCTCCACCCCCCCATCACGTCATCTTTAGTCAGTGCTGCCAGCCTCCTCCTGCACGCCTGCCACCGGCGGGCATGTTCCATGTCCCAGGCAGGAGCACTGGAAATGGATGGTGCAGGCAGAGGTTCACAGAGCCCTTACAGACCCCCCGGCGCCCCCTGGAAACCTCCCTCCCATAAGGAATGAGCAGAAAGCACCCCCCACCCCCCCACTGCACCCGAGGTCGCCACAGCCCCTAGTTCCGGCTCCCTGGGGGGTCTGTGCCCTCTGGGTCACACTCGCTCTTCAGGGCAGGTGCCGTCCTGGAGAAGGTGGCAGAGGGCTCATCCTGCCGGCCTGTCATAGCCCTGCCCGCAGGCCGGCCGCAGCTCCCTGGGAGACCGTGTTCCGCACTGTCGGCTCCACAGATGCGCTGCCTGTTGCCATGGCGACTGTCCTAACAATAACCTCTCAGCTCCCCGCACCCGCCCCAGCTGCCACCTGCGAGGGGGCCCTTCTCTCCCACGAAAGGGGGAGGGGTGCACAGGCCCTTCCTGGGGTGCCCAGGAGGCCACGCCAAGTGGGAGTGCCTTTGGGGCCCGGGCTGGACCCAGTCGGGCTGGTGGCATTTCTCCTTCCCCCTGCCCTGTATGGGGGAGGGGGTGTTTCCAGAGCCCTCAGCAGAGCGGGGAGGGGAGTGAGCTGTGCTGGCTGGGGACAGCCCCAGATAGGCTATGTCCTGTCCGGGGTCCTGAGCCTCCTTACTTCCCTGCCCCCCATGGTTTGAGGGGCTGCCTGGGACCCCAGGGCTACATCCCTTTCCTCGCCCCAAACTTCTTCGATGATTTGAGTGTCCTGCCCCCAGGACTCCATGTCCCTGCCTGGGAGGGGGTGGCCCGATGGTCGCGCGAGCACACGTGTGTGTGTGTGTGTGTGTTGTGTGTGTGTGTGTGCGCTCATGCATGCTTCTTTATATGTCGGTGAGGGAGTATATGTGAGTCTGCTGTGCATGTGACTGTGTATATGTGATCGTGTGTATAAGTATGTGAATCTGTGGTATGTGACTTACGTGTAAATATGGGTGTGTGATTGTATGTGTGTATGTATGTATTTGTGGGTATGCATGTGGGTGTGAAAATAAAAGGTATTTTGGGCTTTGGGCTTTGAGTTTGGCTGCTCCTGACTATGACTGAGGCAGTGATCTGTGAGTCCCCATGTCCCAGTTTTTAAGTGGGGCAAAACAGTAGTAGAAGTGTCTGAGAATTAAATGAGATAATATGTGCAGTGGGAGTTATCACATCAGCATCATGCTTTGGTCTCCACTTCATTGCCACACAGACTTGTCCCAGTGGCACATGTGATCTTGGTGACATCCACTCGGGTACCCTTGGGGAATGTCTGCCTGACCCAGGATTTCGGTTTGGCCCTTTTGCTAATCGTATGGGCCTTCCTCCTTCCATCTTCTGGAAGGAGATGCCCCCGTGGGAGAGCAGCGTGGGGGTCTGAGTGTACCCCCAAAGCAGGCCTCTCCTGATTCAGGACCTGGAGTCCTTCCCAGGCACCCAGGAGGAAGGGTGAGGGGGTGAGGGGGGAATGGTCAGTCTCCTCCCTCCCTGACCCCAGGGCTAAGCCCACCCCACACCTCTGCCCCCTTGGCCAGAGTGGCTGTCCTCACCCAGCCTTCTGGGGCCCTGAGGGTCTGTCATTCCCATGTCCAGGGGTGCTGACACATGGGACACACTCACAGCATGACCCCAAAGCTTCTGGAGATGGGGATGGGGGGGGGTCGGGGGGAGAGGACCAACGTGGTCTGAGCCTTATCTAGGAGCCATCTCTCTCTTCGCCCTCCCCCCCTTTTTTGCACAGGGGTGGGGGCCTCACCTGGCAGTGCTCAGGGCTCACTCCTGATGGGGCTTGGGGGATCCAGTGGGGGTGCTGGGGTCTATGGTGTGCAAGGCAAGCACCCTCCCCACTCATTCAGCGCACCCCCCCCCATTTCTGCGGCTGAGGCCGGCTGGGGGATGACCACCCACGCAGGAAGAGGGGCAGGCGCGGGCTCGCTGCAGGTGGCAGTGCCCTGCCCGCCCCGCGGGACCTGCCTCTGGAATGTCCCTCCAGAGAGAGGAATGTGGGGCTCTCTTGGATACCTCTGAAGTGCGGTTCCGGAGCGCACCCGAGTGTCCTGGGGAAGGAGCTTTTGTGGGAAAACGGGGTCAGGCGCTGTGCTTCCTCGGCCGGGCTTTTAACTCTGACCCCCCGGAGCCCAGCAGGGGCCAGGGGCAGGCGCGGGCGGGGGGAGGCTGGCCCGAGGCGGCGGGGGAGCGTGCCCGCACCTGGCGCGTGCGGCCGTCCGTGGTCCGCGCGGGGAGCGGCGCGCGGGGAGGGTCGGGCGTGCGCGCGGGCGCGGCGCGGGCGCGCGGGGGGCGGCGACAGCGCGCGGAGGTGTGCGGCGCTCCTGCGGCCGACAGCAGATCTCGCGCCGCGAGCCCAGCCCCGCCATGGCCACCACGGTCACCTGCACCCGCTTCACCGACGAGTACCAGCTCTACGAGGACATTGGCAAGTAAGCGCTCGCCGCCGCACTGCGGCCGCCGCCGCCGCCGCCGCCGCAGCAGGTGGCGCATCCCGCGCCCCCTCCCCCGCCCGAGCCTTCTGGAAGGCGGGCAGGGGCCGCGGCCCGGCCGAACCGGGGCGGGGGGCTCACGGGGAACAGGTGTCCGCGCCCCCTCCCCGGCTGCTCCGCGTCCGCGCGCGCGCGCGCGCCTGTGCCCGCCGCATCCCGACCGCGGCTCCGCGCCTGCCTCGGACCCCAGGCCCGTCCGCCCGGCCGGTCCGGAGCCGGCCACCCCCGGCCCTGCACCTCTCTCCTCCAGCCCGCCCCGTTCCCCGGTGCGCGCCGGGCCGCGTGCCCCGCTCCCGGGCCGGCGCCCCCTCCTCCCGCACAGACCCGGAGAGGCCGTGTGGGGGCAGCGCCTGCCGATCGCCGAGAACTGCGGGGGCCGGCGGGGCGGAGTGTGGGGGCGTGCTGATTTCCCAGCTCCCCCTGCGCAGGCCGGAGGATTGGGGTCAGGCCTGGGGGTTGGGGCGAGGGGGAGCCGCGGCCCCCGGGGGAGAAGCGGGGCCGGGTCCCAGGGAAACAGCAGTCCCCTCCGCAGGGCCGGGCAAGACCAGCGAGCAGAGCGGAGGGGCAGGCGCCGGGGTGGACCTGGGGGCCTGGGGAGGGGGAGCTGGACCTGCCAGGGTGGGCCGCAGGGTCTGGGGTCCTCGGAGGGGAAGGCGGCTGGGGGCGGGGGGCTGGCAGCGGGGAACCAGCGCGCCCTGTGCCTGCCGGTGCCTCCCGGGGAGCGGCCCCCTCCCTGCCGCTGCTCAGCCTGCACCGAGCTCCTGCTTGCGCGGTGGGGACCCTGGGCCCTGGGCAGTGGCCAGGTCTGTCCTCACCGGGCCTGGGGGCCAGGCTGCAGCTGCCGTGTGCAGAAGAGAGGTCTCCAAGGTTGCCTTATGGGGGCCTGCGAGGGAGAGGTAGACCACCCCCCCCAGAAGACCAGGCTCCTCCCTGGGTACCCAGGAACCCAAGTGGCCGCTGGCCGACAGGTACCCGGAGGAGGAGCTCGCTTCTGCCAGCAAGGCATCCCTGTGTGGGCACTGTAGGAACAGAGACGCCGCGTCCGGAACAGGCTGGCAGGTGTCCGGGAGTATGGGGGTCCTGCTGCGCGCCTGGCCGGGACAGCGTCCTCCGAGCTCTGGCTTGTTGTTGACGGTGCCGCCCTGGCCGGCCGGGTTTGCTCCTCGGCCCCATGTGGACTGTCCAAGTTTATTTAAAGCTGCAGGCCCTGGCACGGGTCAGGCGACACAGCTCTGTGCCCAGGAAGGCCGGGCCCCAGGCCCACAGCTGCCCTGGTTCCGTGGCTCCTGTCCTCCCGAGGTTCGCCTGCCCCCTTCTCTCCCACCGCCCCCTCACTTTCCCTGGGGCCTGCGCTGTGCCGGAGGGGCAGGAGAGGCTGTTTCCTGCCCTCACTGTGCCAGTGGGAGCTTCTGGCCTCCAGCCTGGTAGGCTGAGTCTTTGGGTCCAGAGCCTCCTGAAGCTGGGGGTTCGCGGGGCCCTGAATGCACTTACCAGCCAGCCCTGCGCTGGGAAGATGTTAAAAACAGTGAAAAGTGTCAGCGCCAGAATGAGCGCACCGCCCTCCCCCGAACTGGGAGCTGCTTCTCTCCTGCCCCTTGGGTGAAGGAAGATCTTTGTGTTAACCCCCAGAAGCCCTCCAGGTAAACGTTAAGTAGTTGCGCTGCAGCTCTGTCCTGCGCTGCAGTTCATCCTTCGAGCAGGAGTGTCTGCCGCTGTGTCTGGGCAGTGGGTCTTTGAGCTTGGGCTTCGCTCGTGCAGTGTCCCTGGAATCTGGGCCTGGGGGCTGGATGTGGGCTTTTTTTTTTTTTTTTTTTTGCCTCAGTGCTGGGCTGGATTCCTCCAAGATTTGCAGCCTCCAAGCCTGCTGTGAGAGGGTCCCGCCCTAGGCTCTCATCTGCCTGTGCGCCTGCCCTCCGCGGGCTGTGCCTCTGTTTGGCAGCTGGCTGGGAAGCCAGAGGCCTCGTTTGCGTCTGGAACTGTGGGGATGGCTCTGAGGACAGTGGCTCACTGGCTTTTCAGGAGCATGAAGGCTCATGGCTCTGACGTGACAAACTCCGGGGTCCACGTCGCTTTGGACTCTGGATTTGGATGTGCCCGCCCGCACCCCATTTTGTCGACATTCACAGGTTGGCAGCTTCCCTGACCTCGGGTTCAGGCCCGCACCCGTGCCCAGAGCCTCCACGGAGACACAGTTGACCTTGGCGTGTCCTTGGGCCCCTCCAGGAGTGGCCTTGGTGGAGAGCAGTGCTGCCTGCTCGCTGGAGACTTCTCTGGGCCCTGTGGTGTGTTCTGGATTTGCCCCCCCTCCCCCCCCCACACACGCAGGCGCCGTGTGGGAGTTCAGGGGGAATCTGGAGCATCGGGGCAGTTGGCTGCGGTGTTGCCTGAGGTGGCATGTGGGTGGCCCAGGCAGAGGGGACGGGCTGAGGGTGGTTTTGTTGGCAGCTACCTCAGCTGCTGTTTGTGAATGCCATTCCCTGTCCATGCCCTGGGCCCGGACCCCCTCCCCACCCTCTCCCCAGTGCTGGCATCTTCTGACACACTGACGGACCACCCCCCTCCCCCACAATCCGGGTCAGCCTCTGCCTCTCGTGTGTCCACTCCAGCTGGAGGGAAGGTTGAGGGTGACCCAGCCTGGAGCGTGTTTCGGGGAGAAGCTGCAGCCTCGGGTGAAGGTGATGCTGGTTTAGTTACTATTGAATGGTATTTTTATACCATAACCTACTTTGCCGAGAGCTAAGAATATATCTCGCACTTGCTACCTGCGCTCTTGCTCTCTGGTAACAGTTGCCAGCCCCCAGCGGTGCTGCTTCTGACATAAACGGGGCTGGGAGGCTGAGTCCGGAGCAGGCCCGTCCCCGGCCACGGCCACCCTCGCCGGCTCCGCTTCCAGGCGGCTTCACTCTGGGCTCTGCTGTTGGCGCCTTTCAGAACTGCCCCAGCCTCGCTCCAGCCCTGCTCCTCACTTAGGGGACACCGTGGAGGGAGGGAGATGCCCCTGCCCCGGTCCCGTGGGGTCTGCGCTGACCTCAGCCTTCGGGATGTCCCTTGTCCCTAGCAGCAAACTGCATGGCACCAGCGCTGCCGCACCCCTTCTTTTTTTTTGTAAGAACATGGTTTCCTTGTACGGACTCTCCATGACAACAGCTCTGCCCCTGTTGGGGACCAGCTCAGATTTTCTTTCATTCATTAACCCCATTGCCAGAACCACAGAGTCTTGTAAAGAAAAAGGTCTGCACTCAGATGTTTGATGAATGTGACCCGGACAGTCACTTTCCCTCCCCTCCGTGTCCCCGTCAGGGTGGCAGAGGAAACAAGAGAGCCCTGGGCATGCTTGAAACGGGGTTTTCGGAGGACAAGATTGTTGAGGATGAGCCCAGGCCTTTTCTTGTTTTTTTTTTTTTTTTCCTTGATGGGGCCCAGCGAGTGCGGCTTATAACCTAAGGAGTGTCGGAACATGCCTTTGAAATTTGGGAATGAAGAATAATGTATTCCTCTCCCCTCCCTCCCCCCTCCCATCCCCCCGGTTTTGGTTTCTGCTTTTTCGGGCCACACTCAGTGGGGCTCGGAGCTTATTCCTGGGATCACTCCCAGCGGGCTCAGGGGATCCTGTATGGTGCTGGGGATCGAACCAGGGTTGGTCATGTGCCAGGCAGGTGCCTTCCCCACTGTTCTGTCTCTGGCCCCTTCCATTTTAAATTTGGGTCTCTCCCAAGAGCATAGGACAGAGAGTGCAATGTTGATTTTTTTCTTCATTCTAAAGAAAAAAATGCAGCAATGATAGTTCCTCTAGAGGGTCCACCCTAAGCTCCTGGCGTAGTGCCATGTGGCGAGGACAGGGCTGGGGTCTGGGCCTGGAACATCGTCCCTCCCCCCCACCCCCCCAAGCCTCCCCCTGGGGTCAAGGCGAGGGATGTGCCTTTGGGGAGGTTTCAAATCTATTTTGAAAAATTTAAATCCCCCCTCTTTCTCCCACAAAATGGAATAATTTGATTATTTTAAGTAGTTTGTCATAGCTGCATGTCACCGTGTTAGCGCAGAATCATAAAAATGCATTATGTGTCAACTCCGTCTTTCCGGATGATCATATTGGCAGCTCACACAGACATCCATGTCTCACTTCTACAGGATGCGATGTGTCTCCAACGACACATCTCTGTGTGTTGGAGATGGGTGCTCTGCTGTGTGTGGGGGTGGCCTTGGTCTCCTTGACGAGACGGCTCGCTCAGCTGCTGCCGGACAGAGTTGTCTGTGCAGGGAGAAGAGCCCCTGAATATCTCAGCTGGACATTCTTCACCGGCCCTTGCTGAGTGGGGGAGTGGCCTGGCATCGGCTGAAAATGAAGACCCAGGGACCTCCCAGGGAGAGGTGCCTGTCTCCTGGCCCGGGCCAAGCCCCAGCGTGGCCTTCTGCAGCGAGCCGCTGTGGGTGGCCGGCAGCTCACCTGACGCTGCATCCAGAGTCCTGCGTGCAGCTCACGTCCAGCCCAGCAGCGCCCCGGATGGACGGGGCCGCCTTCACATGCACCCCATGAGCAGTGGTGGAGAGGGGCGTGCTGGCGGGCCGGAGCCTGGTCTGTGTCATTGTGCCTGTGCGTGTCCATCACATGCACAGAGGGGCCACGAATAGACAAGTGTACACTTAGTGCATGTGTGTCACATGTCTCGCAGGTCTGTGTTCTTAGCCGTGCATGATGTGCTCGTCTGTGTCCTGACACCTGAGTGAATGTGGCCAGGTCCATGTTTCCGTAAGTGTGGCGATACGGACACAGCTGGGCCTCATGCCTGACGGCCTCAGCATCTCGGGACGGGGGACGTCTGGTGGGCGCGGTCAGATGCCTGTGCCTGCTGGAGTGGAGCCACGGCTCGTGTCACTTAGAAGCCACAGAGCTAGATGCCTATTCCGCCCCACCTCATCTCCGTCTTGCTCTTCTTTCTCTTTTGTTTTTTTCTTTTTGGGTCACACCTGGCAATGCACAGGGGTTCCTCCTGGCTCTGCATTCAGGAGTTACTCCTGGCGGTGCTCAGGGGACCATGTGGGATGCTGGGAATTGAACCCGGGTCGGCCGCGTGCAAGGCAAACGCCCTACCCGCTGTGCTATCTCTCCAGCCCCTGTCTTTCTCTTTTGGACTCTCTCTGTCTTGATCACTGTCTCTCTCTGTCTCTCTGTTTCTCTGTTTTCATCTCTTTGTCTCATCTCTGTCTCTGTCTCTCTCTGTGTCTCTGTCACTCGGGAGTGGCCCCGCTCCCACACGTCAGCTCTGCTGTCATCAGCTCATTCCACTGTGCCCAAGTCCAGGCTCTGGAGGCGGTTTCTGGGTCGGGGTCTCGTTCAGAAGAGCACAGCTGGAGAAGGCCGAGGTTCCCAGCCCTGGCCCCAGACCTGCCGAGTCAGACAGCACAGCCTCTGGGCACTGGGACCCTCCATCTCTCCGTCTCAGCTTCTCCGGCGCCTTGCTGTCCCCGAATATGAACCACATGTGCTATGAAAAAGTTCCGAGCACTGAAAGATGGGAAAGGAAACAAGCCCAGGGGCTTTCCTCACGAAGGGGCTTAAGGTGGCACATCCGAAACTTGGCGCTTGTGCTCGGTCGCTCTCAGGACTTGCGCCCTGTGGGATCTTCTGATGACTAAGCGGCGGACAGCACAGGCCGTGAGAACCTACTCAGAGCCTTCACCCAGTCCTGCATGCAGCCCTGCTTCCTCCGCTCCCAGGCCCGCCCATCCTGCAGCCCTGCCCGCACCTGTACTGCTTGCTGGTCACTTTCAGGTGCTTGGGAGATAGTAATGGTCGAAGGGGAGCACTGATGGGGGGGCTGCTGGACGAGCGGGCACTGGACGGGGCGAGTGTCAGGGAGGGCCAGGGGAACTCAGCAGGGCTCTTGGGAGGCAAGCTGCAGTTTCAAACCAAGAATCAGGAACAGCCTAGAGCCACGGAAGCCAGGCACAGCCGAGGAGACCTCACACCCTGCAGGGAGAATGGGAGAGGGAGATCTCAGGATTCTGAGATGGTGCAGCACCAGCTAGTCAGGTGGCCCAGGAGGAAGGGGTGCATCCTCAGAAGACGCAAACTACTGAAATTTACTCAAGATGGAACAGCAAATCAAAATGACCCAGAATGACTGCAGAGGTTAACCAGCGTGTGTGTGTGGGGGGGGGGGGAGGGGGGGGCGGGGGGGGATGGGCTAAGGCTGGAACACAGCGTTGTGATGTGAGGAACCTGCGGTTCCCTCCCACAAAAACAAAAACAAAACAAAATCAGAGATAAGGAAAAGAAACTAATGAATCAATTTAAAATTAATTTCCCATAAATCCTAGATAGCAACATGGTGAATTTTTGTTTTGGTTTTGGCTGCACCTGGATGTGTTCAGGGGTCACTCCTGGAGGGCTCAGACGGCCCTATGGGGTGCTGGGGATCAAACCCGGGTTGGCGTGTGCAAGGCTAACGCTATACCTGCTGCATGTCATTCTGTCCCCACTCTTTGGGGTTCACTCCTTGCAGTACTCAGGTCTTAGTCTGCTCACAGTGATCACTCCAGGTGGTGCTGGGGATTCTACCTGAGCTGGCAGTGTGCAAAGCAAGTGCCCTACCTGCTGTTCTCTCCACGGGCCGTCCCCTCCACTGGGTTAAATGCTATTAAATATCTAAAGCAGAATTACAACCAGTTCTACACCAACTATTTTTAAAAATAGATGAGGGATTCTTCCCAGCCGTTCTGAAGAGTCAGTAATACCCTAACACCAGCAGCTACAGTCTTCCCAAGGGAGGAGACTCAAGGCCCAATTCCATCCCTGCTGCCACATGCACGGAGTCCCGCGCCCAGGGACGTGGCCTTGGCATCACTGGGCCCCAGTCCCCCTCCCCCCCCCCGTGGCCTGGCCTGACCACCCTCTCCCCCACCCCCATGGCCTGGCCCGAGTATCAGAGTTCTGCTTGGGAGGCTGCCCCCCAATGAAAGGGAGAACTGAAGATCAGTCTCACGCATGAGTCCCAGTCTAATACATCTGGAAAGATAAAGGCATGAGCAAGAATGATTTACCCTAGTTCTACGGATATCGTCTGTGAGAAACAGCGCCCAGTGGGGTAAACAACGCGTCTGGCTGTCTGATCACATAGAGGCAGAAAAGGCACTTTATCAACCCAACCCTCTCTCCTTGGGCCTTTTGTTTGCTTTTGTTTGGGTACCACACCCAGTGGTGCTTAGGGCTTGATCCTGGTGGAGCTCAGGGGCCCATGTGGGGTGCCAAGAATCAAACCTGGGTCAGCCAAGTGCAAGGCAAATGCCCTCCCCACTGTGCTCTCTCTCTCTCTCTCCAGTCCCATCTTTTTGTATGAACACATTCAACAAACTAGGGATAAAAGGCCACTTCCTCCGTTTGATAAAGCGCTGCTAAGAAAAACCCGGCCACTGGGGAGAGACGGGACGCTTCTTCGTAGGTCAGGAGCAAGGCGAGGGGGTCTGCGCTCTCTGCTTATAAGTTACATAAGCTCCCACACAGTGCTCTAGAGTCCTGGGTCAGCAGTGGCCCCGCAGGCAGGGAAGAGTGGCCTGCCCTGCAGGGTTTCTGTGCGTGTGAAAGCGTGTCCATCTGCGTTCCCTGGACCAGCTTCCATAGCCATAGACATCCCCAGGGGCTGTCCTGTCACCTCAGAGCCTGGTGCTGGGTGCACTCCTGCCCCCCTCCCAGCCCTGGGCACACATCGCTGTCACCAGCCCTGGTTGCTGTGTCCGGCATGGGACTGATGTGGAAGTGTGGGTATCCCAAGGCGTGACCACGGGGCTCTCCCCCGCCAGCTCAGAGCCTTCCCTGGAAATCTCCACTTTCCTGCCCCACCGTCTGAGCTGGAGGGGTTGAAAGAGGCCCATGGGGGTCTTCCTCCCGTCTTCCATGGGAACTTGGTGCGGGAGGCTGGCGGTCTGTAGGGTTGGCAGTGATGGGAGGCCCCGACTCCGCCCATGCCCTTCCTCCCTGCAGCCCGCTCAGCCTCCTGTACCCCTCCTTGGTCCCCGAGCCCTGCCTCTGGACCCAGCTCCTCAGGAGTAAGGCTTGGTGGCAGGGCTGGGAGTGGGTCCTGTTCATAGAGCCTGCCCCCTATGGAGCCGGGGATCCTGGCCAGGGGCCCCACCCCTGCACTTTGCTCTGGATCTCGGTTGTGGAGCTGTCGGCTGTGAGCAGTGCTTCCCATGATTCTGCCAGGGGACCTGGACGTGTGGACTCTTGTCCGCTGGGACAGGCTGGGCCTGCATGCAGCAGGTGCCCAGATGGCCATGCCCCGGGAGGACGCGAATGCCACTCCTTCCTTGCCTCGGGCCCGGCCTTTCCCGTCTGCTCCATCTGTTCCCAGCCTGTTCCCGGTGTTGGCCAGAGGGTCCCCACCTTGGGCTGGCTGGCCTTGCTGTGGCCTCAGCACCCGGCTGACACACCCCTGCACTGCTCCTTTCTCCTCATTTCCAGAGTCCTTAGGCATCTTAAAAAAAAAAACAAAAAAAAAAAAAACCTGGATTTTAAAGACACTGCAAGTACCAGGGTTGTGTTGTTGTTGTTGTTGCTTCTCAGTGGGTTTTCAGAGATACAGCCACCTTATCCTAGCTCCATTCAAAACCCTTACCGTGTCGGGGAGAGAGTACAGCAGGTAGGTGCTTGTCTGGCAAATGGTCAATCCGGGTTCAATCCCCTGCATCACATGTGGCTCCCAGAGCATCTGTAGGAATGATTTTTTTTTTTTTTTTGCTTTTTGGGTCACACCCAGCGATGCACAGGGGTTACTCCTGGCTCTGCACTCAGGAGTTACTCCTGGCGGTGCTCAGGGGACCACCTGGGATGCTGGGAATCGAACCCGGGTCGACCGCGTGCAAGGCAAATGAAATGCCCTACCCGCTGTGCTATCGCTGGATCCAGCCCAGGAATGATTCTTATGTGCAGAATCAGGAATAAGCCCTGGGCACTACGAGGTGTGGCTCAGCAAACACAATTATAGTTTAAATAACATGTTTACGATCATGTCATCATTTATGGCTCCGACATACAGTTAAATGCACTGTCACCCCCACCCGTGTTCCCCAGGCCCTCCACCACAGTCCCTTGCTCACCTCCGGGCAGGTCTTCATTCTCCCATGCTTGATGGTCAGTTTTGTAATTCAGGGCTGAGGCATCCTTGTTCAATCCTGTCTACGCCCTAGTCTCTCTGTTCGGCAGCTGAGAGAGACCATCTGGTCATTTCCTTCCCCTCTGATTCCTTTCTCCTAACAAGATCCACGCTGCAGAGAACTACTGGACAACCTTATCTTCTTAAAGCCGCACAGAACCTCCCCGTCTGCATGGACCTCAGCTGCTTATCTTTACACCTGCCACAGGGCATTGGCTGCTTTCCTGCCCTGGCCGCTGGCTGATTACAAATTAGGATCTGTGCGTGAAAGTGTCACAGAAAGTGAGGCTGCGTCCCGGGGCACGTGGACATGCCCAGGGCAGCCCCCAGTAGCTATCTCTTGAACTTCTCACCTTCCGCCGCCGAGACCATCCCCATTAGACAGAAACTCCACAGCATCCCAGTCCCCCCACAGGCTGCTCTGAAGCGCCCCCACCCTTTCATGCTCTTCAGACATAAAATGTAAGAAGGATGAAATCTAGTGGGTCTGACACTTAGCCAGCAGCCCCAGGGCTGTCGTGGGCGCCCCCTGCAGGAAGCAGGTGGGAGTGGACATGGCCAGGGCCCACATTCAGGACCCCCCTCTGGCTTGGCTGCGCCTCGATGGATGACGTTTTGGGTCTCTGCTACTTTGGTGTCCGTGGGCCGGCCGAGCCACTGCTGGAACATTCCAGAGCCCTGCCAGCATCTGCTCCCTCCTGTGCTCTGGAACTGCACGGCCTCGGCAGTAATTTCAGGCCTGCTGGGACTTTGACTAAGTTCTGGTCCCCACAGGGACTGCCTGGCCTGCCACCGAGGAAGTGGCCAGGCTTTGAAGAGCTGCCTTTGAAGGTCGCTCTGCGGGGCACCCAGCACAGACGGGGGAAGAAAGCCCCGCTCTGCACGCACAGCGGCCTGCTGCGGCTGTGCCAGGCTCTGCCTGCGCTGGCCGTTGAGTCTGGGGAACAGGAACTCGGTAGCACTGTCCGTCCTCGGGATGAGGGGGCAGTGGGGCCCAGTGGCCAGCAGGGTGGTGGGAGCTGGGGGAGGACACGTGAGCACAGGTGACAGCAGAGTCCCCAGGGCAGACACAGAGCGGGGCAGGTCTGAGCACAGGTGTTCCCTGAGTCCTCTCTGAGAGCACTTAGAGGAGAGAGGATTCTGGGACTGGTCTGAAGTCACACGGACACTCACGGACTGAGGCATGGACCGTGGGCCCCTTTGCTCATACAGAGAGCTGCCTCGCTGCCCTGGGCACTGCCAGCTTCCCTGAGTGTCGGGTCTGGGTGCAGAGTCTGACCGGGGAGCTCCAGGTTCGTGTTTGGGTGGTGAAGATGTGCTCCCCTCGTAGGCAGCCCCTTGAGATAGCCCGTGGCAGAGGGGTGGCCGTGGTCCCCTATAGAGCCCTTCCGGGTCAGCAGAAAATTGGCACAGGTTCAAGTGAAGAAGGGTTGAGGGATGTGACTGAGCAGAACGTCCCCAGGAAAAGGAACGGGGCATCTGTGAAGCCGTGCACGGGAGCCTTGAGGTCTTGCCTCATCCTGTGCCCCTCAGACCGCTGGCACCCCCAGGATCAGTGCCCAGCGCTCTGTCCCACGGCTCTGGGCACGCCCAATCTCTGGGTGTGGGTGGGGGAGGACTCCGGAAGTGGAGAATTCAGGGGGAGGGGGAACTCAGGGAGGGGAGGGCTGGGGGGGGAGGACTCGGGGAGGAGAAGGGCTTGGGATGGAATTAGAGAGGACTCTGGGAGGGGGAAGACTCCTGGAGGGGGAGGGGTCAGGGAGAGGGAGCACTGAGAGGGGAGAGGACTCTGGGAGGTCGGGAGGACTCTCAGACCTTTGGAACATCCTCCAGCACCCGAACTGTCGGGGCTGAGCCTGCTCGCGCCCTCCTCCCGCTCCTTTTGGCTCCTCCCATGAGCCTGTGGCATCACCCTGCCCTGCTCTCCCTGTTCCTGCTGAGTCTGCTGCAGGCCAGGGTGTGGGCGCAGTGTCTCGGCTGTCTCTGGCAGGCTGGCTCTGTCCTTGCTATGACCTTCACTCAGTGCACACGGGCCACTTAAGTCACTGCGTGGTTTGGAAGGGGGCTGGGCCCAGTCGGGTTGTCAGGAAGATCCCAGAGAAAGCTCTGGAGAGGAGGGGACAGCAGGGACCCATAGCGGGGTGTCGGGCTGGGGTGCGCTCTCAGAGGGCTTGTTCCTGGGAAAGTGTGTCTCCATGCAGGCTTTAGGGAGACCTGGACCCCGAGTCCCCGGATCTCACCCACTGTCCCATCCACGTGGGGAGGGGAATTGTGCTATTGGGTGACAGAAGGGGCCACCCCATGTCCCTCCTTGATCCTCCCTCTACGGGGACAGCTCAGTGCTGACCGCACAGGATACGGTTGGCTGCCTGGCCCCTACTTGGGGTGACAGCACAGCTGACAGCACCTGTGTGACATCACTGCCCGCAACATCCAGAAATGGGGTCGGCCCTTTCAGCAGGCAGCGGCCCACTCCACGCAGCCCAGAGCCCCTCTCCCTGGTCTGCAGCTGGGCTTGGCCCATTTCGGCCAGATTCCCAAACTCCACTTCATGCCCTGCCGCATGAACGAACATGCATGAGTGTTCTTTCTCAAGCAGCTTTCTAGCGCTATGAAGGAACCTGGTAAGGGGGTGTTCAGGAGGCGGATCCATGTGGGCAGGGGTTAGGGTGTAGAGAAGTCGGGGTGTATGTGAGTTGGGGTGTATAGGAGTTGCTGTGTGTAGGAGTCATGGTGTATAGTCAGTTTGTATAGGAGTTGGGGTGTTTAGGAGTCAGGGTGCATAGAAGTCAGCCTGTGTAGGAGTCGGAGTGTGTGGGAGTCGGGGTTTATAGCATCAGGGTGTGTAGTAGTTGGGGTGTGCAGAATAGGGGTGTATAGTCAGGGTGTATACAGTCAGGGTATTCAGAGTTGGGGTATATAGAGCTGGGATTTATAGGAGTTGGGTTGTATAGGAGTCGAGTGTTCAGAGTCGGGGTGTGTAGTCAGGGTGTGCAGGGTCAGGGTGTGCAGGGTCAGGGTGTGCAGGGTCAGGGTATATAGAGTCAGGGTACATAGAGTCGGGCTGTATAGGAGTCAGGGTATAAAGGGTATATAAGGCTGTATAGGAGTGAGGGTATACTATATATAGGAGTCGGGGTTTATAGCATCAGGTTATGTCGGAGTTGGGGTGTGCAAAATAGGGGTGTATAAAGTCGGGGTATTCAGAGTTGGGGTGTATAGAGTCGGGGTGTTCAGAGTTGGAGTGTATAGATTCGAGTGTGCAGAGTTGGGGTTATGGGAGTCGTGGTATTCAGAGTCAGGGTGTATAGAGTCAGGGTGTTCAGAGTTGGGGTGTATAGGAGTCGGATGTTCAGAGTTGGGGTGTATAGAGTCGGCATGTGCAGAGTTGGGGTGTCTAGGAGTCGGGTGTCTAGGAATCATGATGAGAAGGTGTTGAGGTCTTCATCTAGGGGTCCTGCTTTGGCCGCCCACAGTGCTGGGATGTGGGATGACTCTGGTGCTCCTTGGCACCAGCCCCCAGTTTCATAGGGGCTGTGACCTGGAGGCTGTTTGTCTGTTGAAAGGCTGCACCCAGGCCTCCCTCCTTCCTCTGGGCATCAGGGAGCCTGAGGCATTGGTGGGCCGCCCACACTGGCCTTCAGAGGGAGTCTACTCCTGCAGTTTCCCTATGGCATGTGCTGTGCTCTCAGTTACCGTTACCTCCCAGTCTAGAGACATTTTTTCTCTTTACTCTCAGTAAACTTCATTTATACCTTACTTTTGGTCCACGCCCAGCAGTACTCAGGGCTTACTCCTGGCTCGGCACTCAGGGATCACTTCTGGTGGGTTTGGGGACCATATGGGATGCTGGAAATCCAACTGGGGTTGGTCGTGTGCAAGGTAAACACCCAACCCGCCCTACTATTGCTCCAGCCCTCCAAATTTATTTTCTGAGAGCTAAATAACTGAGTGGAAGATATGGAGAGTCCCCCAATTCCAATGACAGCCTGGCCTTCATTGGTGACAGATTGCTCAGTATTCACTCAAGGACATAATTCCCACAGGATCATTCTGGATCACGATCATCCTATTGGTCGTCAGTTGCCTCGAGCAGGCACCAGTAACGTCTCCTTCGCCCTAACCCTGGGATTTTCAAAAGTGCCATATTCAAGGCCCTTTCAGGGTTAGGAAAATGAGACCCATCATTGTTACTGGTATTTGGCATATTGGGTACGCCACGGGGAGTTTGCCAGACTCTGCCGTGTGGGCAGGTTACATTCGGTAGCCTGCCAGGTTGTCCAAAGTGAGAAAGAGATAATGAGATGTTGCACGGCCACGACATTCTGGATATTTTTCCTTTTTTCATTCTGTTATGTTGTTTTGGTTTGGAGGGGCACACCCAGTAGTGCTCAGGCATTACTCCTGGCTCTGCACTTAGAGGTCACTCCTGGCCATTCTCATGGAACCATACAGGATGCCAAGTCAGTTGTGTGCAAGGCAAGCACCCCACCCACTGTACTCTCCCTCCAGCCCACAACAGTCTTCTCATTGCACTGTAACCTGACAGCTTTCCTTTCATACACTTGTTTTTTTAGGTTGATTTCTTTCACTTAGTGATCCATATTTAAGGTTCCTCATTTTTTTCTTCTACTTGGTAGGGCGTTTGCCTTGCACGCGGCTGGCCTGGCCGAGCCGGGTTCAATTCCTCCGCCCCTCTTGGAGAGCCCAGCAAGCTACCGAGATTATCTCGCCCGCACGGCAAAGCCTGGCAAGCTACCCGTGATGTATTCAATATGCCAAAAACAGTAACAACCAGTCTCACAATGGAGACATTGCTGGGGCTCGCTCGAGCAACTCGATGAACAATGGGAGGACAGTGCTACAGTGCTACTTAAATTTTTATGTAAATCGAGGAGGCTCCCAGGAAGTGTCAGGGCTATCCTAGCAATTCTCAGGCAGGTGAATGGGGGGAGGGTCAGTGCAGGGACCAAGGATGCAGTGCTGATCGGGCCCCACAGCCACCTGGGCCACCTGACCATACCAGTGACCTCCAGGACTGTGCCTGTGCTCATGGGCACACGGATCAGATGGGACGAGTCGCACGCTGAGTTGCCAGGCATGTGCCTCGGTGCCTGGACTCTCTGTTCCTCTGTGTCTGTTCATGGCTTAATGGCTTTCCCCCCTCTTTTTTAAAAATAATTTTATTTATTTAATCACCATGAGAGCAGTTATAAAGTTTTCGGGCTTAAGTCTCGGTCACACAATGAAACACCTGTCCCTTCACCATTGCCCCAAAACCCCAGTAAACCCCTCATCCCCAACCCTCCCCCTACCTGTGGGGCAGATGATTTCCACATTACTCTCTCTCTACTTTGATTACATTCAATATTTCGACACCAGACCCACCATCATTATTTGGGATTTTACCCCAACACTTAGATCTGCCAAAAAGGCAACCGTAGACAATTTGTTTTCTATTGCTGGTTATGAATAACATATGATGTCTCGCGGCTGCAGTAGTGGCCACGCGATTTTGGAATTCCAAAATTTTAACAATTAAATCTGGAGGGATTTCTGCAAAACCTGCTGGGTTCTGAGATTTGTTCCTGAGTTTCTGGCATCATGGCCATTAATAAGCTTGATCAGGAGTCAGGCCATTCGTGGGCGGCGACTCAGGATCTCGTTGGGGTGGGAAGAAAAGGGCCGGCTCCACCCCCATCCCATGAGGCCCGGCATGTCTCATCACTGCGGGCCCAATCCTGACTATCCAATGACCTCTAGAGGATGGCGGCCACTGAGTCACCAAGGAGGAGCAGGCGCAGGGACAGCACCCTTCCCCCCTGGGGTGGCCCGGTGACAGTAAACTGCTGCGGGGTCTGGACAAATTTCTGCCAAAAGCCGCTGGGTTTCGAGATTTGTTTCTGAGTCTCTGGGATCATGGCCATTAAGCAGCCCGATCAGGAGCCAGAGAGGCCGTTTGTGGGTGGCAATTCGGGGTCTTGTTGGGGTGGGGAGGAAAGGGCCAGCTGCATGACCCCCATTCCATGAGAACTCATGTGTCTCGTCACTGTGGGCCCAAACCTGACTGTCCAGTGGACTCTGGAGGATGGCTGCCACTGAGCCGCCAGGGGGAACTGGCCAAGGCATGAAACCTATTCCCATCTGGAGTGGCCTGGTGCTGGTAACTCACTGTGGGGCCCGGACGCATCTCTGCCAAAGGCTGCTGGGTTCCGAGATTTGTCTCTGAGTCCCTGGGATCATGGTTGTTAAGCAGTTCACTCAGGAACCAGAGAGGCTTTGCCTCCAATTATATAGCTGAGTCAGAGGTGGTTTGTGGGTGTGTCTCCCACATACCTAGCTTTTGGCCGTTTACTTTCTTGGTAAACTTGGCCCCAAGTTTCTGGGGTCTGGTCAAAGGCACAGCAGCAATTTTGGGGTGTCTGGAAGTTGAAGGCGCCATCAGGCTGCTGATAACACTCACCTCACAGGTACAGATTGACCTGCTGGTGGCACCATACCCCCAAGCTCTTCTTTTTTTTTTTTAAGTGCTGAATAATATTCCATTGTCTGGCTAGATATACTGTTTGTTGTTGTTGTTACTGTTATTTTCTTTTTCAAACCACTCACCTGTTGAGAGCTGTCTCGAGTGCTCCTGAGTGTCAGAGGTTATTTTATCTATTGCTTTCCCCTCGCTTTCTTTTCCTTCACTGTTGTTGCCATCACAATGACCTGCTATGGTGCTCACATTTCGGGGGGTTGTTGTGACGCATCTTGTGGTAGGCACACGCACTCGGCCGGGACACTTTCTGGGCCACAGTAGCTGTGTCTAGGGATACAGCCCTTTGCTGTGGTGTTCATGGGGTTCCCTGTGGCCTCCTATGGGCAGTGGCCACTGCACTCATGTCTCTTTAGCTCCGGTGCTCCCAGCCCCTCCCTCATAGCTGTGGTGTCACACTCCTGATTGAGTTGAGGCAGGAAATCACCTGCACAGAGCTCACGTTTGAGCCCTTATGTTTTGGTAATCGTGAGCAAACTGTCATAAACCCATGTGTAGACTTCTACACAGACACAACCTCCCTTTGTGAAAGAATGTTCCAAGCAGCAGGACCCTCTTGGGTAAGAGAGTGTTAGGTTGGTAGGAACTGCCAGACGCCCACTGGCGGGGGACACTGTTTGCTCCCACTGGCCATGGTTAGCAGTTCCTGTGGCACCACGGCCTCCCTGGCATTTTGATGTCAGTGTTCCTGGCTGCGTGTCCTGCAAGGCCACGTGCAATAGCATTAAAGGCCTTTGACGGGCCCCTCCCAGGTAGCATATGGCCGGGTGTCTTTCCACAGGCTATTTGCTTCGTCTCATTTGGGTAGCTTACTTGATGTGGTCTCCGCTCATTTCTTTGCCCATTTTTTAAAAATGTGGACAATTTATTTTGTTACATATCAGCACTTTAAGGGTTCTGAGAATATTTTGGATAACAATCCTTCATCCAAAAGATGTTTATTGTGCAACTGTTTCCTCCCATTCAGTGACTTGTCTTTTCCTTCTCAGAAGTCATCTGTCTCGGAGTTTCCAGCCTAGAACCCCTGCGTACCAATGGGTTCTTCCCTGGGTCATGCTTGTGGTGTTGTGTCAAAAGAAAGTCACTGCTGACCTAAGGTCACCGACTTTCCTCCTGTATTATCTTCTGGGGCTCTTTTGGTTTTGCACCTTACATTTAGGTCTATGATTGATTTGGAGCTAATGTTTGAAAAGGTGTAAGAGGCCTTTATTTTATGTCTGGGTAGTCATTAGTTTTACTACTCTCTTGATAGAAGATACCACTAGCTGGGTGGCTTAAACACAGCAAATATTTGGGTCCGGAGAGGTAGCACAGTGGGTAGGGCACTTGCCTTGTACATAACAGACCCAGGTTCCATCCCTTGCATCCCTTATGTTCCTCTGAACCCTGCCAGGAATGATCCCTGAGCACAAAATCAGGAATATGCCCTGTGCACAACCAGGTGTGGCACAAAAACAGCCTTGGTGTCTGGTGGCACCTTGCTTATTAGATGGCTTTCGAGTACTCTGCCTGGTAGGAGAAGCCAGGGGGTCTCTGAGGTTCATTTATAAGGGCCCCGGGCCTGTCCCTGCGGGCTAAGCGGCATAGCCCCAGCTCCACTGCCCTTCCCTCAGAGGGTAGGATTTTGACACCTGAATTTGGGGGAACATAAACATTCAATCTAGAGCAAGCACCATTTTTCATGACCACCTTTCTCAGCTGAATTGAAAAATCAGTTTAGTAAAAAATCAGTTGATTGGGCTGAAGTGATAGCACAGTGGGGAGGCTGTTTGCCTTGCCTTCAATTCCTCCGTCCCTCTCGGAGAGCCCGGCAAGCTACCGAGTATCCTGCCCGCACAGCAGAGCCTGGCAAGCTCCTCATGGTATATTCAATGTGCCAAAAACAGTAACAACAAGTCTCACAATGGAGACATTACTGGTGCCCTTTTGAGCAAATTGATGAACGACAGGAGGACAGTGCTACAGTGATATCTGAATAGAAAGACAGCCCACAGTCTAAGAGGAAATACTCGCCCACCTCTCACCTGACAAAGGTTTAACTCCAAGGCATATAAGGTAAAATAATAAAAAAGCAAGCAACCTTGTCAATAAAAGGGGAGGAAAGATGAACAGAAATCTCTTTAAGGAAGATACTCAGATGGGTAATAAGTACATGGAAAAATGCTCTGTGTCATTTAGCATCAGTGAAATGTAAATCAAAACGATAAGATATTACCTCACTCCAGTGAGACTGGCAATCATCACTAAGAGCGATGGGTACGGGGAAAGAAGTGCCCTCATTCACTATTGCTGGGAGTTTCAGTTGGTTCTGTCACTGTCACTGTCCTCCTGTTGTTCATCGATTTGCTCGAGCGGGCCCAGTAACGTCTCCATTTTGAGACTTTTTGTTACTGTGTTTGGCATATCGAATACGTCACGGGGAGCTTGCCAGGCTTTGCCGTGTGGGCGAGATACCCTCGGTAGCTTGCCGGGCTCTCTGAGAGGGGCGGAGGAATCGAACTTGGGTCAGCCATGTTGTCTGCGTGCAAGGCAAACACCCTACCGGTTGTGCTATTGCTCCGGCCCTCAGTTGGTTCTACCTCAGTTGGTTCTATACTGTTCTGAAAACAGAATAGACACTTAGGAAACTATGAAACCATGTCACCCAGCAATTCCATTTCTTGGTGTCTACTGCAAGGGCCCCAAAACTCTATTCCTAAAACACTGGCAGTTCTGTGTTCATTGCAGCACTATTCACAGTAGCCAACACAGGGATGGAGCGATAATACAGTGGGTGAGGTGCTTGCCTTGCACACAGCCGATCGGGTTCGATCCCCAGCAACACATATGGTCCCCCGAGCAACACTAGGAGTGATCCCTGAGTGCAGAGCGAGGATGAAGTATCAAGCATTGCTGGGTATGGCCTCCCAAACAGTAAACAAACCAAAACAAACCCCAAACAAATAGAAAACAAGTTAAAAAAAAACACACTAGGCACAAATCTGAAACAACTCAAGTATCCAAGAGCAGATAGAGGACTGGATAAATAAACTGTGGCACACACACACAGTGGAACATTACTTAGCAGTGAGAAAAGACAAAATCATGCCATTTGCTGCTCCATGGGTGGTTCTGGAGAGTGTCACGCTGACTGACATCAGTCATAAGGAGAGGGACAGACATGCAATGATCTCTCTTACATGCTGAGTATAAAGAAACACAGGGAATAACAAGTGTCCTGAGAACTGGTCTATAGAACTGAGCTTACCCTGGCAGGGGGGTGGGAGGCTGGAATTAGGGGGACATTGAGACCATGGTGGAGGGCTGTGGGGACTCAGGTGGAGGGTGTGGTGCTGTATATGTGAAACCCTCTCATCAATAATATTGCAAATCATGGTTCCTAAAAACAAACAAACAAACAAACAAAAACAAGCAGTTGACTGTTTGTATGGGTCTGTTTCCAGATTTCTGTTCTGTTCCACGAGTTTGGTCTCTCTTCTCTTACTAAACTTCAGTGATTTTGATGGAAACTCTAAAGCAGTGCCCATTGGACTAGACGCTAGCAGTGCTGGGGGGTCACCAGGTGGACCAGCTAGTCATGCTCAGTGAATGGCAAATTCAGGGCCGCTGTACTCCAGGCATCTGCCCCCACCCTGAGAGTCTCCACCCTCACCCAGCCACACTGTTTTGATGACAGTAGCTTTATAAGGAAGTTCTGAAGTCAAATAGTTTCAGTCTTTTCGCTTTTTCCTTCCGCCTCAGTATTGTGCTGGCCATTCTGGGGCTTTAGCTTCTGTAGAACTTAAAAGAATCATCTTGCTGATAGCCACAAATAAACTTGCTGAGATTTGTGTTATGACTATTAAATTGGTGGAACCAGTTTGTAAGAACGACAGTCTGATTATATTGTCTTCCTAACAGTGACTATGGAAAACTATTTTTTAATTTATTTAATCAGGAAGTTCCAGTTTTCCTCATCTATGTCTTGGACATTTTGTTAGATTTATACCTAAGCACCAACTTTTTTTTTGCACTAATGTGATTTTTTTAAAATTTCAAAGTCTATTGTTTATTGCTGGTGTTCGGAAAGTGATTAACTTTTGTATATTACCTTGTATTCTTCAACGTGGCCACAAATGTGCATTGTAATTATCTTCTGGACCATTTTTGATTTTCTGCACATTGATCCTGCCATCCATGAACAAAGCAGGTTTTAGTTTTCTTTCCAATCTGTCTTCTTGCCTTTTCTTGTCTTATTGCATTAGGCAACATTTCCAGTACGAATATCTAACAGGACTGATGTCACTCCTGGTCTTAGAGGAAAGCAGCAACTTCTCATCACTAAATATGGTGTTTGTGGCAGGGTTTGTATTGACTGGAGTTTGTGGGTGTTTGCTGTGGACAGAATTGTGTCCTGTCAAGATTTGTAGGTCGAAGCCCTAAGTGTTCAGTGTGTTTGGAGAGAGACTCTTTTCGAGTTGAGAAGGACGAAATGAAATGATAAGGTGGGCTCTGATCTGGTAAGGGAAGAGAAACCAAGGGCCTGCTGCCTCTTGAGAGCCCCCATGGGACATGCCCCCCCATGCAGGCGCCCACAAGCCCTGGAAGACACGTCACACCCCTCACCAGACTCTACTCTCCTTGTCTTGGATTTCCATCTTCTAGACGAGTAAGAAGGCATTTCTGTTGTTTGAGTTGTTCAGCCCATGATAATTGTTACGGTAGCCTCAGCATACACATACAGTCTTCTTCATGAGATTTTAAAAGATTTCTAGTTTGCCGAGTGATTCCTTATTATGAATGGGTTTGTTCTATGTTTTTCCTGTGCCTGATGATATATATGGTCGTGTTTCTCCACTGAAGTCAGTTCAGGTGACGGGTCACTTTCATTTTCCCTTCCCCTTGTCATTGTCACGATGTCCAGAGGTCAGACACCTGGGTCAGTGTGCCAGGGTCCCACCCAGGCTGTGCTGGGATCGCATTTGGTGGTGTGGGTAATGCCAGGATCAAACTCACGGGCTTGTGCGTGTCAGGCAGGTACTTTTCCATGGAGCCACATCCCTGGGCTTCTGAGTCTTGCTTTGTCAATTTTTAAATTTTTAAAAACACTTTTAGCTTTATTTCAACACCCTGACTTACAGAGTTGTTCATGGTACAGTCACTGCAGGCTTTTGATGTGCCAACCCCAGTTCCATCACCCGAGTGAGCTTCCCTCACCGTGTCCCATTTCCCAGCCGCGCCCCAAGCCTGCCCTGTTAGCAGGCGCAGAATAATTTGTTTTGTATTACTTGTTACAACCAAGAGGCTAAAGGAATTATCAAGGATACTTCAGCAAAAGAAAAATTTTGAAAATTGTTATATTTCTCTACAGGATTGTTAAATCTTTTTCTGAGGATTTACTAAGCTGTTTGTCACTAGTTGAACCTTCTGTGTTATTGTTAAACCAGCCTTTCACACATGGAATAAATTCCCCTTGATTGTATTGCATAATATTTTTAACACATTTTTTGGGGATTAGATTTGCAAATACTTTGTCTAGTATCTTTGCATCTGAGAGGTATGAGTCTGTAGTTTTCTTTGCTGAAAATCATTTACTCTTTCTTTTTACTCTCCTGGGATCACACTCCAGGCCTCACCGTCAGGGTCAGCATCCTGCCACTGAGCTGCACCCACAGCCCTTGACAGTTTTTCTTTTTTATCTGGTTTTGGACCTTGAGTAATGCTGGTTCCATAGACTGAGCTAGGAATTATTTCCTATGCTTCTATTTCTGAATGTGATTGTAGAGAACTGATGGAATCTCTCCCTCACATGATAGAAGGTGCCAGTGAACTCGCCAGGGCCAGGGCTTTCTGTTGCTGAAGTTAGTTATTACTGATTCCATTTTTTTGATAGATTTAAGCCTGTGTAGTTATGTATTTATTTTGCTGCGGGGGTCCACACCCAGTGATGCTCAGGAGCTTACTCTTGGCTCTGCACTAGGGAACCACTCCTGGTGGTGCTCCAGGACCATGTGTGGAGCTGGAGATGGAACCCGAGTTGGCTGCCCACTGGACTGTCTCTCTGCCCCCCAAAGCCTATTTATGTGAGTGTGGGAGATTGTGTCCGCCGGGAGCTGGTGTGGATCCCGAGTCCGTGAAGCTGTCGGAGAGCCATGTGCTCACAGGGTTCTTTGCTGCTGTCTTCCTCGGTCCTTGGAATCTACTTTCCCTTCTTCATCTCTGGCTTTAGTATCCTGTATCCTCTCTTTTCCCTTAGCCAGATGAAAAATATCAAACCTATTGATTTTTTTCTTTTTGTTGCTTTTGTCTCGGGATCACACCCAGTGGTGCTCAGGGGTCACTCCTGGCTCTGTACTCAGGGACCATACAGGATACCAGGGGTCAGGCTCAGCTCGTCCGGTGCAAGACAACTTCCTTCCTTGCTGGACTGTCACTCCAGCCCCAAGGCTATTGAATATTTCCCCCTGCAAACAAACAGTTTTGGTTTCATTGATTCTTCTCTATTAATTTTCTGTTTCCACTTTAATTGGTTTTTGTCTTTTCCAAAAACGTCTTTCCTTTTTGTTTAAATTAAAACATTTTTTTTAAATGTAGGAATAATGCTATTTATTCAACCACTGGTTAAGCTGACTGAAGCGGGCATGAACTTCACAAAAATGTCTTTTCTTGATCTTCCTTCGCACCTGGTTTCCTCTCTCACTTTCATTTCCCAGTGTGGAAGCCTACTATTTACTTTAAGTCTCCTTAATAGATGCACCAAATACTATAAATTTCCTTCTAAGCACTGTTTGTTCTGCATCCCACACACTTGACATTTTATTACACTTCACTTGTTATAATATTTTTAAAAATTATAACTTTGGTGCTGATGTAATGTGTGTCTTATTTGTAGGTGTGTTGTTTAATCCCCACATATCTGGAGTTTCTCTTTAGTTTCCCATTTTTCGTCTCCACTGCATGTTGGGGACACACTCCGAATTGTTACTGTTCCTGGAAACCCGTGTGTTTGTTGCGGGGCTACACCTGGCAGCTCAGGGCTAGCTGTTGTACTCAGGGCTCACTTCTGTGGGTGCCGAGGATTGAACCCCAGTCAGCCATGCGCAAAGCGAGTGCCTTACCTGCTGCAGTGTCGCTCCGACCCATCCAGTTCTTGGAAATTTGTAAGCTGTGTCTTCCAACCCCAGCTGTGGCCTGAGTGAGCTTCCCTGCATTCATGAGAGGAATCTGTGCCTGAGCTGAACCAAGTGCTCTTTGAGTGTTGCTGGTTTCCACGGCCCATGGTGTCGCTGACTCCCACTCTGTCCCACTGATTTTGTGCCGCTGACTCCGACCATTTCTGAGAGGGTTGTTGGATGCTCTGGCAAAGAGAAGCAGCTATTTCGCCTCGTAGATTCGACACATTCTTGTCAGGCGCATCAAGACACACCACGTCAAGCATTGGAAGATCTTGAAGAAACGTCCCATCGGCCGATGATAAGGGGTTGGTCCTGGACTGTCCAGCCTCAGGAGTCAATTTAGTCTGAAACCAAGAGTCACTGAGCCTCATTGGACTTTGTTATAGGGCCACATTGGAACATAGCGTGTCACTTGGTCAGGGACAGTCAGAGGAAGACCAGTGCCGTGCCCGGCAGTGCTTCTTCCACCTGTGTCCTGTGCTCTCTCACACCCATACTCTGTCAAACCGATGCTCTGTCATGTCCATGTCTGTGCTCTCTCACACCGTGCCCGTGCTCTCTCACCCCCGCCTTATCCTTGCTCCGCCGGTAGCACTATCTCCCAGCCCTCCTCTAATTGTGGATCTGGGCTGGGGTGCGTGGCTTTTCTCCATGCTTCATACGACGACATTTTTTCACCTTCCTGTGTGAAATAAAGAGCTTCCTGTAGAGAGGAGAGCAGAGAGAGTATCGTAAAGTTGAAAGCAAGACGATGCCCGGCCCGGCCCAGCCCAGGAGCAGCTCCTCCAGAATACTGAACCTTTCTGCTTCTCAGTGGCAGCGGAGGTCCACATGACTGAGGTTCCCTGCCTTACCCCTTGTGACTTCTGATTCAGTGGCAGTCCTGGTTGCCATCGTCCATTTTCAGAACTGTCACTTCCAGTGACTGTGCCCCTCGACAACCCCATGTTCCATGTCCCAGCCCCACTGGGTCCCTGAGCTGGTGACCCCTATATGCCTATGTGACTCAGGGGCTGCCTTTCCCTTGGGCCTCTCCTGCTGGGAAGGCGCCTGGTGTGGCAGGGGAGGGCAACGGGGGGGGGGGGGCGGGGAGCGAGGACACCATCTGAGATAGACCCTGGGCATAACAGGGCTTGTCCCGGGGCTGCTTACATGCCTGGGGACTGCCGGGACAGACGCGATGGCGGCATGATACGAGGTGACTTGGTGCTATTACTCAAGGAAACCCGCCTGTGGTGGAGAGTGTGTTTGTCATTAGCCATGCTTGGTCAGGATGCGTCCGTTCCGTTCACCAGCCTGCCATCTGCTCGCGGCTGTGCAGGAATGGAAGGGAGATCTCTTCTTTCTCGTGCCAGCCCACCGGAAAGGGCGCTTCCGGGGCATCTGGGAGGAGGACAGGGACTTGGGCTCTGTCCGGGCTCCCGGGCTCGTGGGCCTGAGTACCCCAAGGCAGGTGCAGGGTACGGGGGGCCTACAGGGACCCCCCGGCAATACCTATGCCTCAGGGGGTTGTATGTATGTGCGTGGTGAGTATGTGTGCCTGCATGTGTGTGCACCTGCGTGTGTGCTGACTCCATGCACATGTGTTTGCGTGTGTGTCTGTACATGTGGGCCTACATATGTCTGCTCCTGCCACTATGTGTGCCTATGCCCATCTGTGCGGCATAACCAGCTGCAGGGCCACACGTGTGTGTGTGTCCCTGTGTGCATGCACGCACATGTGTACCCACTTGTGTGCCCGCAAGTGTGTGCATGCAGGCAGTGTGGATCCACATGTGTGCTCATACATGTGCATGCATGCAGTGCGTATTCACATGAGTGCATACACTTCCAAGGGGTGCAGACCATGGGTGCCTGCTCGGTGCACGCACACCTCCCTCTCCTTCTTTGCTCTCTGTGGACAGGTCTGTTTCCTCAGGTTCTCCCTGCTTCTGGGGGATCACAGCCAGTTTCAGAAGCAGGGTCCAGCCTCCCCACTCCGGGCTGCCCTGTCTGGTCTTTGTGTGGCCAATCTCTGTGCAGTCACCACAGCTGCCCTGCTTTGTTTTTGGGCCACACCTGGCAGTGCTCAGGGATGACTCCTAACTCTGCTCAGGGATTGCTCCTGGTGGTGTTCAGGGGACCATATAGGGTGCTGGGATCGAACCCGGGTTGACTGAGTGTAAGGCAAGCACCCTCCCCGCTGTGCAAAGTCTCCAGTTCCTGCATTCCTTTCTTTGTCAGCCAGGTGAAAGGCTGACAGATCTTGCCATGAACTCATTGAGGGAAGAAGAAGGGTGGGAGGAAACCCCCAAACTCACTTATTTATCCAAAGGATCCCCTTGGCACTTAATATTATTAACATCCAGTGAAGCTAGTAGCTGTTTGGGGCCACACCTGGTGGTGCTCAGGGCTGACTCCTGGCTCTGCTCCCAGGAATCACTCCTGGAAGTGCTCAGGGGGCCATCTGGGGTGTCGGGGATTAAATCTGGGTCAGCTGAGTTGAAGGCCAAGGCCTTCCCTGCTGTGCTCTCTCCCCAGTAGTGAGGGAATTTTTTTTCCTTTTTGGGTCACACCCAGCGATTCACAGGGGTTACTCCTGGCTCTGCACTCAGAAGTTACACCTGGCAGTGCTCAGGGGACCATATGGGATGCTGCGAATCGAACCTAGGTTGACTGCATGCAAGGCAAATGCCCTACTTGCTGTGCTATTGCTCCAGCCCCAGTTGTGAGGGACTTAATTTGGAAAGTGTTCTTTGAGAATACACGGTAGCAGAATCCGTAAGACAGAACCTGGCTCTCAGTTCAACCTTTATGGGCTGAATTGAATCTCCTCCAAATTCCCGCGTGGAAGTTGAGCCCAGACACCTCAGCCCTTGAGCATGTGCAGAGTCAGGTTCCATAGGGTGCTGGGACAGCCTTGTCCAGGTGGAAGGGGGTGGGCAGAGATGCGAAGAGTGTGACGTGTGAGCGGGATTGCTGGACACAGGCCTGCGGGGCTCAGCCTTGTGGGCTGCCAGCTGGGTGGTCACAGTGGGAGCTCCGTGTGCCCTCCTGCTCTCCGGGGTAGCGGTGGGTGGCGCCTCAGGGACGCGGGAGGGCTGTCCTGGGCCTGATGGGGTTGCGTGAAGGCTCAGGGTGTGGCCACCATGCGACTGGTGTTGTGGCTGGGGCCCCTTTGGGCTGGCCACACCCTGTGCCAGCTGTCAGGGGGCTGTCACCCGGAAGACCAGGAGTTCCAGGCGGGTGGACAGGCTCCTCGCCTCCTGCCCCCGAGCCCCTAGGAGCCCACAGAGGGCAGACAGGGAAGCTGGGAAGGCCTGGCTGCGGCGTGGGGCTCATGTGAGACCTGTACCTGCCCAGCCCTGCCACAGGTGAGTCAGGCCCAGGGCCACTGGGAGCCCGAGATCTCAGCCCAAGGCACCTTTGCACCGCATCCCCCGTCTGCTGGGCGGAGTGTGAGGGATTTGCTGAGGCCACGTGTCAGCGCCCGTACACGGCTGGACCCTGCTGGCCGGGGCCCAGAGCAGCATGAGTGGTGGGGACCTGGTGGCTCGCGCCCCCCCTCTCGCCACCCCCCCCTCCCCCCGCCAGCCAGAGAGTTCAGGGCACCCAGAGAAGTCTCCGTGTTTGTTTAGCGTCACTTGATTTGATTTTGGTTTTGGGGGGGCGGGGTGTGTGTGTGTGTGTGTGTGTGTGTGTGTGTGTGTGTGGTCATCCTGGCTGTGCTCAGGACTTCCTCCTGAGTCCGTGCTGAGGACGCACTGCTGGCGGTGTCTAGGGACCATGTGTGGCGCTGGGGATAGAGTCTGGGTGGGGCTGTGTGCAAGGCACGTGAGCTCCCTTCTTGCTGTCTCTCTGGCCCAAGTGGCCTGGGGCAAGGCTTCAGGTTGGAACCGGAGTTGGGAGCACTGGAAATGGGGGTCGGCCTTGGATTCCCATGCAGCCACTCTCCTCAGTACCCTCGTCCCTGCTTCTCCCCAGCCAGGCCTTCCTGCCCTCCTGATGGCTGCCACAGTCCGGGTGTCTGGGCCCAGCCTTCCCGCCGCTGTCTCTACCCGCAGCCCGACCTCGCGGCCCGTTTCCTGCCCCCACACCTGAGAGGCTGCAGTGCCAAGCCCAGCCTCTTCGCGGCCCTCCTGCTCTGAGCAGCTCCAGGCAGATGCTGGGACCACAAGGTGGTCACAACTGGCCAGCCCTGGGCCTCTCAGGCCTGGCTCCCACGAAGCTGGGCTGGACACCAGTGGCCTGGCTGTCCTGGAGAGGAGGTGGACAGCGAAATCAGAACGATTTTTCATCACACTCTGCATATGCCGCTGGTGATTCACGCCCATTGATAGCAATTGTCTCCGGGCTGCGTGGCCATAGCACCAGGCCTCAGAGGTGCTCCTAGCCCAGTGCTCTCAGACACTGAACTTTTCTGGAGGGTGGGTGTTGTGAGTACTGGGGTGCTTGCTGCCCTGTGTCTGCGATATTGGGGGGCCCCAGCCCCTGGCCCATAGGCACTGATGCTCATGGGCAGGGCCTAGGGGATGCGGAGGCGGGTCCCTACCAGGACGGAGTTTTAGCACGTGGGTTCCCGCACCAGCCCCTCCATCGCCAGTGTCCACTGCTGAGGCTGCTGGCCCCACCCCACAGGGTTGAGGTAGGCAGGCAGGGAGAGGGAAGGGGGACTTCCAGGGAAGCGGGCGGCAGGGGGCGTAGACGGGACAGTGACAGGGAGACCTGAGGGGCCTGTCAGTGGTGTCTAGCTACAGGGGCCCCGACTGGCCGCCCGCTCTATGGTTAGGCTTGGGAACTAGGAAGCTGCTCCTCCCACCCTGCTCTGGTCCCTCCCCTCCCTCACTGTCCTCCCACTCCTGATCCCCTTTCCCCTCCCTCCTCCCTGTTGTTCTCCCTCCTGTCGTCCTCCCTTCTGCCGTCCTCCTTCCTGCCGTCCTCCCTCCTGCCGTCCTCCCTCCTGCCATCCTCCCTCCCTGCCGTCTTCCTTTCTGTCCTCCCTCCCTGCCGTCCTCCCTCCTGCTGTCCTCCTTCCTGCCATCCTCCCTCCTCCTGTCCTCCCTTCCTTCTCCTGTCATCCCTCCTGCCGCCCTCCCTCTGCTGTCCTCCCTCTGCTGTCCTCCCTCCTCCTATCTTCCCTCCCTCCTGCCATCCTCCCTCCCTGCTGTCCTCCCTTCCATCCTCCCTCCTGCTGTCCTGTCCTTCCTAGCTGACCTGAGGCGGCAGCTCCTTCACTGACCCCTGATGGGTGTTGGGGGGAGGACATCTGGGGCAGCTATTTCTAGAAGGTTCCTTAGGGAGGGGTCTCTGAGGTGCTTTCTCCAGGCCCCCAGGTTGGGCCTGTGAACCCTGGCACACTCGTGGCATGGGCGCCCCTCCACCTGCATGTGGACAAGCCTGGGAGGGCCGCGAGCCAGGGCCAGGCTCTGAGGGCCACTCTCCTGACTTCACCCTGCCGGCCACGGGAGGGCCCTGGGGCCACCGGGCAGCAGCTGGGACACTGCGTGGCCCTGTCCAGGGTGCACTGGGGTGAGGTGCTGTGGGGGAGAGGAGCCCGCTGTGATGGCCGCACAGCCCTCCTCTGTCTCTGCGTCCCTCTTGCTCAGGGGCAGCTGCCTGGGCCAGAGGCTCCTGCTTCCTGCACAGAATAAAGCTGGTGAGCGCTCAGGCGGTGTTCTAAGTCCAGTCGGCAGCACTCGCCACCAAGCTGAGGAAGGGTGCCGCTGCATTTGGTGTGACGTTGATTTTCTCCTATGCAGCCAACAGGAACATTTTTTCCCTGAAGCTCTATCTGGGAAGATTTGAGCAAAAAAAAAAAAAAAAAAAACAAAAAACAAAAAACAGTGCTCGCTGGGACTGGAGCAATAGTACAGCAGGGAGGAAACTTGCATGCGTGCGTCTGTCCTGGTGTGAACCTCAGCGCCTCTCAGGGTCCCCCAGGCTCGCCAAGGAGTGGCCTGGGTGCAGAGCCGGGAGTCAGCGCTGAGCACTGCCGGGTGTGGCTGGAAAATGAGGAAAGGAGGAAAGGGCTTCCCCTGGAGGTCTGCTCCTTCGGGCAGAGCACGCTCTCGGGGGCGGGTGCAAGGGCTGGAGCCACCCCACACTGTGGGGCTCCAGAGTCATGCTCTGTGCTCCTCCTGCCCCTCCCTTTCACCCCCCACCCCCCTGGGCTAGTCCTGAGGCCTGAGGCTGTGGTCGAGAATCGGCGGGGCCGGTGCTGGGGCCCGGCCAGTGCCGAGAGCCTACCCCGTCCCTGCTGCCACAGTCCCTGTCGTTCCCCTTGGTACCCTCAGGGGTGCTCAGCGCCGTTGTGTGTGGCCTTGATGTCCCGCTGTGGGCTCCAGCCTCTGCCCAAAGCCTGGTCCTGGCCCTCCAATGCTCACTGCACATCTCCCGTGAGTCCCGGCATGGGCGGCACTGACCGCCAGGAGCTGCTGCTTGCCCTGCCCTGGGGCCCCGGGGGCCGCAGGGTGTGATCGAGCCCAGAGGCGGGGGTGGGGGGCACAGGTGAGGGGTGGCGGGAGAGAAGGCAGGCGCTGCGTGAGTCTCACGGCTGTCTCTCCCGCAGGGGCGCATTCTCCGTGGTGCGCCGTTGCGTGAAGCTCTGCACCGGCCATGAGTACGCGGCTAAGATCATCAACACGAAGAAGCTGTCAGCCAGAGGTAGGGTGGGGCTGGACCAGGCCTGGGCCTCCTGTGGGGGGAGGGGCACCCCCTCTGGCGGTCAGGCTTGTCTCCCTTGGGCTGTGGGTGCAGGTTCCTGGCCAAGCAGGCCTGGTCTTTTCTCCTGGGTCTGAGTGTCCCGGGCCTCCGCCTCCCTCCCTCCCTCCTTCCCTCCCTCCCTCCCTCTGCCCTCTGCCCTCCCTCTTCCCTCCCCCCCCCCCCCCCCCGTCTCTCCTCCCTTCCGTCCTCTCTTCCCTTCCCTCTCCCTTCCCTTCCCTTCCCTCTTCCCTCCCCTCCTCTGGACCTTGGTTTTCCCAGCCATCAAATGGGTGTGAAAATCATTTTTACTTTAGGGGGCGTTGGGAGGCAAAGGAATTGGGTGGCTGTTCCTGCCAGAGTGGGACCCCTGCCCCCCGGCCCCACTTTTCTCTTCCCTCCTGCCAGACACCTGCTAGCCTCAGATGCTCGCTCTCTAGACGGTCCTTGTCCTGCCCCCAGCTCAGCCCCCTGCCCCCAGCACGGCTGACATTTCCCCAGGAGCTGCTTGGCCTGTGAGGCAAGTCAAGCTGTCAGACTTCTGCCTCCCTGGGCACCTGTAGAGTCTCTCACACCACAGAGAACCCCCACTACCCTCCCCCTCCATCCCTCAGGGTCTGGCTGGACAGAACCTGCAGCTCCTCCCACACCTCTGCCTGTCTGCACTGCCCCTGCCTCTTTTTAGTAGCTCCTCCTCACCCCAGGGCCTTTGCATGTGCCTCCTTCTGGGAAATGCTGTGCCCAGACTTGGTACCTGCCCCACCTGTGTTGACAACCTTCCTCAGACCCTGTTTCTATTTCATGGCCTTCTCGGCTGCCAGGCTGGTATTGTGTTTCCAGCATATTCCCTGGGGCAGGCGCTCCACACAGTCCTAAGCTGGTGCACCTGTGGGCTGGTGCTTGTGTGAGGCTGAGGCTGGAGGGGGAGCCCAGGGCAGGGCTCGGGGGAAGGGCCCAGGGCAGGGTGCTGTGAGTCTGGGGTCCAGGGCAGGGCTACTGCAAGACTGGGGGGTGTAGCCCTTGGTCTCTCCTGGCGTCCAGGTGGTCCATGCCCGGGAGCATCTCTGTGGGAAGCAGGCGGGATGGCCTGGAGTTTCCTGCTTGGGCTCTGACAGGTTCTCTCTGTGATAGAGCAGTCTCCTGCTGTGCCCCGGGGCTCTTCCCAGGCCTGTCGAGGTGTGTCTTGGGCAGCAGCCAGGGGGCTCTGTGACTGCTGGGGACTGCCCGTGGCATCTCCAGAACAGCGCACTTCTTGGAAGGGAACAAAACTGGGCAGGCGGAGGCTGGGACAGGTGGTGTGGAGGGGCTGCACCCACCACTGGGCCCAAGCTCAGACCAGGAGGCGGGGTATGGGGCGTCCCTTAGAGGCCCAGGAAGCACAAGGAGGGTGTCTGGCACCCACACAAAGCGCCCACCCCCCCGCCACCATCTCCGTGGCTGAAAGTCTTGGCCACCAGGACACTACAGAGCACGCATGGCTCAAGCCCAAGGCTGCGGCGTGCAAGAGGAAGAATTTAAAATTTAATAGTTAATTAAATAGAAGATTGTGAGACATTCAGTCTGAGTGTTCTGAATAATTGGAAATTGTCAGGCAGCTGTTAACAAAGGCAGTTAGAGGGAAATTAATCATCAGGGTCAGAGGGGTCAGGTAGTCGAAAAAAAAGTTTCTGTGGCAGCCCCCCCCCCCCCAACCCCCCAGCTGGCTGGCGACCTAGGTGACCGTTGGCAGGGCAGTTATGTTTTTTTTCGGGGGGGGGGTCATATCCAACGATGCTCAGGGGTTATTCCTGGCTCTGCACTCAGGAATTACTTCCGCCGGTGCTCGGGGGACCACACGGGATGCTGGGAATTGAGCCCGGGTTGACCATGTGCAAGGCAAACGCCCTACCCGCTGTGCTGTCGCTCCGGTCCCCACGCGAGGCAGTTATGCACCTCTGCAGGGCTGGGGCACTGTGGTGTGTTGGTGAGCAGGGCGATTTTTGCCAGCCAGGTAGCAGGGGTCCTGAACATGACCCCAGCTGGGCTGAATATGGGTGGGAATGTGTGGCCCAGCCAAAGCACCCTCAGCACCATCTGCTTTTCCGGTGCTTTCAGCAACCTCACGTTCCGATGGGCAAAGGATCCCACTTCACAGCACAGAAAAGCTTCTGGAAGCTGCATGGACCCTGAGGTGTGAGGTGTGCAGTATGTGGTGTGGTGTGTGAGGAATGCTGTAGGAAGTGTGAAGTATGTGGTGTGTGTTTTGTGCTGTGAAATACGTGATGTGAGGTGTGTGGTGTGAGGTGTGCGGTGTGAGGTGTGCAGTGTGCCGTGTGCAGTGTGAGGTGTGTGGTGTGAGGTGTGCAGTGTGTGGTATAAGGTGTGTGGTGTGAGGTGTGCGGTATGCGGTGTGCAGTGTATGGTGTGCAGCGTACGGTGTGTGGTGTGAGATATAAGATGTGTGGTGTGAAGTATGTGGTGTGAAATGTGCATTGTGTGATGTGAGGTGTGTGGTGTGCGGTGTGAGGTATGTGGTATGAGGTGTGCAGCGTGAGGTGTACAGTGTGCAGTATGAGGTCTGTGGTGTGCAGTGTGAGGTGTGCGGTGTGTGGTGTGAGGTGTGAGGCATGAGGTAAGGTGTGTGGTGTGAGGTGTGCGGTGTGCGGTATGAGGTGTGCGGTGTGTGGTGTCAGGTATAAGGTGTGCAGTGTGAAGTGTGTGGTGTGAGGTATGTGGTGTGTGATGTGAGGTGTGAGGTATGCGGTGTGAGGTGTGCGGTGTGTAGTGTGAGGTGTGCGGTGTGTGGTATGAGGTGTGAGGTGTGTGGTGTGTGGTGTGTGGTGTGAGGTATAAGGTGTGCAGTGTGAAGTGTGTGGTGTGAGGTATGTGGTGTGTGATGTGAGGTGTGAGGTATGCGGTGTGAGGTGTGCGGTGTGTAGTGTGAGGTGTGCGGTGTGCGGTATGAGGTGTGAGGTGTGCGGTGTGTGGTGTGAGGTATAAGGTGTGCAGTGTGAAGTGTGTGGTGTGAGGTACGTGGTGTGTGATGTGAGGTGTGAGGTATGCGGTGTGTGGTGTGAGATGTGCGGTGTGAGGTGTGCAGTGTGTGGTGTGAGGTGTGCAGTGTGAGGTATGTGGTGTGTGATGTGAGGTGTGAGGTAGGTGGTGTGAGGTGTGCGGTGTGCCGCGTGAGGTGTGAGGCATGAGGTAAGGTGTGTGGTTTGAGCGTGCTTGTGCAGGCTGTGATGAGCAGGGCATACGGTGCCCTGGCGGCTCTGACTCGCACCCGTAGGAAGCCCTGAGTGTGGGGAGGGTGAGGCAGGGGTGCAGCGGATACCTCAGGGCGTGCTATTCCCGTGTTTCCCTCCCTGATGGGGCAGCAGCTGAGGAGAGAGGAGGGCCAGCCTCCCTTCCTGCTCCTGGGTGTGAGGGGATGCCTGTGCCCATCCCTCGGGGCCTACACTTGGGCTGAGTCTGAGACCTGTCTCAAACCTGCAAAGGGACCATTGCCCCTAGGGTGTGGCCCCTAGTCTGGTCAGAGATGCCCACTGAACTGTGCAGCTGGCTCATAGCAGGCAGAACAGCTTTCCTCTCCCCTCTCCCCTCTTCCAGCCTCCCCTCTTCTTCCTTCCCTTTCCTCCCCTCCCTTCTCTCTTCTCCCTGTCTTCTTCCATCCTCTCCCCATCCCCCCGCAGTCCCAGGTGCCCAAACAGTGTTGGGGTCCCATTTCAGGTAGGTCACCGTCCCTCAGGTCAGGGCCTCAGGAGCGTGCCTGGGGACTGAGAATGGCCCCAGCTCCAGGCGTTTACGTGGACGCGTCTTTCTTCTGGATTCTGTTCCTGGACCCGAGTTTGTGGGAAGGGAGCAAGAGGGACGCAGGGGGTCTTGCATCCCAGCTCTGGGTGGGGTGAGGGGAGCCTGTGGACTGGACTCGGTTGGGGGGGGGCACTTTCTTTGCTTCAACTAGCCAGCGACGCCCAGCGAAAATAGCCGCATGCTCCCTCAGCTGCATGGTGAGGCGTCTGGTGCTTCTAAAATGTCATTTCTCGCAGACATTTTCTGTTGTATCTGGCAATGCCGAGTAGCTCTCTTGAGAAGACAGACGTTTGTAATTAAAAAGCTGTAGCCAGATGGGCCAAGTCGAAGCTCCTAGAATGGGGGGTCCTGTGGAGGAGTCGGGGTGGGGTGAAGGCCAGGCCGAGTGGTGGGGTCCCGAGGGGTACTCCCTCCCTCTGCTTTGTGGTCACATTTGTGAGGAGATGGCAGCTGGGCAGGGCCATTCAGCTTGCAGGTTCTGAGGTGCAGCTGCCCTGTGGACACTTGGGGCCTGGCAGACTGGGTCCAAGGCCAGGCCCTCCAGGGGTGACAGTCCCCTGACCCCATGAGGTGATCAGCCCCCAAGAGGTGCACTGGTGTGGGGCTGTCATGATGATGGGGAGCAGGTGCCCTGAGATCTGAAGTAATGAGAGCAAATTTCCCCAAAATCAGAGGTGATGACAGTACCCCTAGATTAAAGATGACAAGAGTAAGAATCCCGGAGCTCCGAGGTGATGGGGAGCAGGTACTCCTGAGCTCGGAGGAGATGTGGAGTTGGTACCCTTGAGATCCGAGGTGATGAGAGTAAGTACCCCTGGGATCTGAGCTGGGATGTCATCTTGGTGTCACCTCCAGAGTTTAGGGCCACACTTTGCGTGCAGTGGGTCCAGCGAGCCCTGGGAAGGGGCCAGCAGCGCGTTCTGCAAACTCAACTCAGCTGAGTGGGTGAGGGGACACACTAGGGTCCTCCCCGGAGCCTGGGGCCACGTGGTGCTTTGGTTCTCTGTCGCCCAGGTCTGGAAAATCCAAGAGCGGGGTGGGGTGGGGGACCAGGGGCTTGTTCAGGTGCCCCGCTGACACCACACAGGCCAGCAGGACGTGTGGGCACAGGTGGTACCCTGTGGGCAGCCGCGCCAGCTGCTCCGCGCCTCTCACCCCGAAGCCTTGTCTGGCCTTGTCTGTCCCCTCAGTGGTGAGTGCTGCCCAGGGGGTCCCCGCACCGGGGTCCAAGCTCAGAGTCAGGTGGGATTGCAGGGGTGTCTGTAAGGAACGAGGGAGCGGTGGTGCGGGGCCCAGTGGGGGGGCATGAGGGGCTCAGCTGGGCTGCAGGAGGGGGCTAGTGTCTGGGCCTCAGCCTGGACCGGGGACATGCTGGGCTGGGCTGGATTGGGCTTGAATCGGGGCCGACTGGACCGACCTGGACTGATGTCGGCTCGGCTGGCCCGGATTGGGCTGGCCCGGCCTGGCCTGACCTGGGGCGGGGGCAGGGAGCTCCCTGGACAGGGGCAGGGGCAGGAGCAAGAGAAACCCCGAGGCTTCTCAGAGGGCTGTGGGTGCCCATGGTGCCGGGGTGGCACCGGGGTCCAGACCGTGGACGCCGTGTTGGGCTGTGCGGCCTCAGCCGCTCTGCTCTGGTCTCGGAGAGAGATGCATCTCTCTCCTGCCCCACGTGCACAGGGTGGGGTTGGGGCCCTGGGGGCGAGCAGGGGGCTGGAGGAGGTGTGGTGAGGGCCTCTCTGACAGGCTGAGGAGCGTCTCCCCCACAGCGGGATCAGAGCTGGGCGGTCCAGGCGCCCTCAGCCGAGCCTGTGTGGGCTGAGCTGTCAATACATGGGGGTGTCACTGCGGAGGCCCAACCAGAACTTTCCAGGGGCATCCGGACTGCAGGGCGGGAGGTCCTGGGGACCCTCTTGTCTCAGTCCTAAAGGTCAGGCCGGGTCGGGCTGCTCCCCCCCACACAGTCGCCTCCCCCAGGATCCCCGTCTACCTGGTGGCGTCCCAGCCCGGAGCCCTCCTTGATTTGGGGGTGCAGCGTCAGCTGTGGGGTGGGCACACGCCCTGGTGGGCTGGTGTCACGCGGCTGTGAGCTAATTGCTGGTTGCCACAGAACCTTTGAAAAGAAGCCGCGCCCAGCTGGGGGAGCCCCCTCTGTGCTCAACCAGGGCTGCGTGACTAAGAGCCAGGGGGAGCCCGGCACAGGAGCACTGAGCGCGCAGCCCAGAGGCCCCTCAGGGACGCCCGGGACCACTGGCCCCAGTTACCCCTCTCTCATCCCCATGACCCCCACTCCACTTGCTCAGCCTGAGAGTGGGCCGGACAGTAGCTGCCAGCTGACCCCCTGGAGTCTCTGCAAGTAGGGACTGCAGCAGAGATGGCTCTCGGGGGCCCCCTTCTGTGCCCTTAATCACCTCCCGTGTGGCCACACTGCCTGCTCTAGGCTGGCCCACTGACCCGGTGCTCAGCTGCTGCCTCCCACTGCCCAGCCCCGCGAGACGTGGGCACGGCCTGGGACGCCCTGGCTGGTCTGTGCTGAGACGGGCCTGTGTATCCACATGACTGGCCTACTCTCCTCCCAAGTTCCTGGGCCTGTTCCACGAACAGCAGGGCCCACCACGGCCAGCTCCGGGACGCGGGAGTCTCAGCCAGCTCCGGAATATGGATTCTAAACCAGCTCTGGGATGCGAGATTCTAAACCAGCTCTGGGATGTGGGATTCTGACCCAGATTCAGGATGCGGAACTCTGACCCAGCTCAGGCACGCGGGATTCTGGCCTAGCACCTGAGCTGCAGACATGTCCTGCCCCACCCTTGAGACTGAGTGCGTGATGTAGCTCACTGTTGGCTCCTAAGATTACAGAAAGTTCCCTCCGGCCTGTGATGGGCAGGAGGGGAAGGCCCCCAGAGGGACGTGTCCAGCGACAGTATGGTGATGTGTCCTGGCAGGGTCAGCTGTCCTGCGGTGCAACTGCTGTGAGCTGCGTGGCACTAGCCCTGTCCGGATGCCCTGGCTTCTGGTGGAGTCTGCAGACGCGTGGACCGTGGCCTCAACCCCCCACTTGCCCCAGACCCTGCCCAGGAGCTGCCAGCCCGGAGCAGGCCCAGATGCCCAGCACCTCTTGGTGGGACCCTGGGTATCTGACATAGCGCCCCACATGCCCTGATCCCCTGGTGGCATTTGGTGGGCCCCCGGCCATGCCCTCCGCTGCAGGGTGCGTCATGAGCACCGCCCGCCTGCCCAGGCAGAGAAGACACCCACACCTCCTCTTGGTGGTGGGGTGGTTGGCTCTGGGAGGGATGTCGTGGGGGTTCCCCACTCCCGGAGGTGACCTTGGAAGGGCCTGTCTTCTGCCTTCTGTCTCTGTGCCTTGGTGTCCTTCTGTGGGTGACAGCTCTGCTGCTGCTCCTCCTGGCAGCTGGCGAGGGGCCAGGCTTCCTCCCACATCCCCCCGTCCCCCTTCCCGCCCCGGGGCCCCTCCTTCCCTCGGCCTGAGCCACCAGGAGAGGAGGCAGGGGACACTGGGCCGGGAGGGCAGAGGCTGTGGGGGTTTGGGATGGGGGAGCAGGGCCTGGGGGCATGCGCCCCATAAGGCTGTGGCCAGAACTCCCTGGGGGCTGTATGCCCACGACTCTCGCTCAGCCCAGCTGGGGTCCCCTCTTGTGACAGAGCCGTGGGGGTACTGTGTGTGTGAGTATATATGATGTGTGTGAGAGTGTGGTGTGTGTATGAGTGCGTATTCTGTGCGTGAGTATATATGGGGGGTGTGTGCATGGTATGTGAGCGTGTGAGTATATAAGGTGTGTGTGGGTGTGTATTGTGTGTATGGTGTGTGTATATGAGTGTTTATTTTGTGTGTTTGTATGGTGTGTGAGTGTGTGAGTTTGTATGGTGTGTGTGTATGGTTTGTGTGTGTGAGTATATGAGTGTATATGGTGTGTGTATGGTCTGTGTAGTGAATGTGTGTGGTGTATGGGTGCAGGAGTGTGTATGGTGTGTATGTATGGTGTGTGGTGTGTGTGAGTGTGTGTATGAGTGTCTATGATGTGTGTGGAGTATGTGTGTGTATCGTGTGTGTGTACGGTTTGTGTGTGAGTGTATATGGTGTGAGTGTGTGACTCTGTTCTGTATGTATGGTGTATGTGAGTGCGTATGAGTGTGTATTGTGTGTGAGTGTGTGTATGGTGTGGGTGACATGTATGTATGGTGTGTGCATGGTTTGAGTGTGAGTGTGTGAGTGTATATGGTGTGTGGTGTGTGTATGGTGTGCGGGAATGTGTATGATGTATGTATGGTGTGTGGTGTATGTGGTGTGAGTATGTATATGGTGTGTGTATGGTGTGTGTTTGGGGGTGTATGTGTGAGTGTGTATGGTGTGTGTGAATGTGTGAGTGTGCGTGGTGTGAGTCTGTGATGTGTATGGTGTGTGTATATGTGGTGTGTGTCTGTGGTGTATGTATGGTATGTGTGTGTGTGTGGTATGTGGGTCAGTGTATGTGATGTGTATTGTGTGTGTGTATGATGTATGTGTGGTGTGCATATGGTGTGTGTGTATCTGTGTTGTGTGTGAGTGTGTGGGTGTGTAACTGTGCATGGTGAGTGGGTCAGTGTGTGTGGTGTGGTATAGTATGTGTGTCAGTGTGTATGGTATAATGGTGTGTGTGGGGTGTGTGGGTCAGTGCGTGTGGTGTGTGTGTGGTATGTGCGTAGTGTGTGTGTGTGTGTGGTGTGTCCCCTTGCCCCCCATCCCCTCCTGGGCTCCCCCTCCCACAGAGTGTCTTGGGCTCCGCTTTTCACCCCAGCAAGTTTTCTGAGCCCTGCAGCAATCTGCGTGCCCACCTCTGGCAGAATCAATCTTTTTTTTTTTTCTTTTTGGGTCACACCTGGCGTTGCACAGGGGTTATTCCTGGCTCTGCACTCAAGAATTACTCCTGGCAGCGCTCAGGGGACATATGGGATGCTGGGAATCAAACTCAGGTCGGCCGCGTGCAAGGCAAACGCCCTACCCGCTGTGCTATTGCTCCAGCCCCTGGCAGAATCAATCTTAAATAAATAAAAGAATGTTTTTGTCTAACTATGAAAGTGAAACGAGATCCTTGGAAAAGTTCTGGGAAATTGAAGAATGAAATGAAGTGGCCTAGAGCCCTTCCGTGTACCCCCAGGGATTTCCTGCCGTAGGGCGAGATGGGGGCCATGAGGTCTGGGGGGCACTGGGCAGGGCAGGGTGTCCAGGGCCCTTTCTCAGTCCCCTCACTGTCCCCGGCGGAGATCTGGGGCGTGGAGCTGTGCACGTGCCTGCCATCCATGAGAGTTCTGGCCGCAGTCAGCCATTTTACCCGTAAGCCTGCCGGTCTCCCCTGCCGGCCTGTGCGGGCCCCTCAGGCAGGCCCTGTCATCTTAGGGCAGTGGGGATCACTGGGGGAGCCCCAGAGTTTGGACAGGACCTGGCATGGGCCCAGCCTCTGTGTCCAGTTCACTGTGTGGCCTGGGCTTGTGTGAGCCTAGGTCCTTGTTCTGCAAGCTAGGGTTTTCGCCTGGCAGCTGGGCACAAGGGACACTTGAGGCTTCGGAGAAAGGCTGTGTAGACGGACGGTGCAGGAGGATCTGTGAGTGCCTGCAGCTTCTCTCCAGCTTGAAAACGTTCCGAACACCAAGCGGATACTCTGAGGGCCCGAGAGTGCATAGTGGGGCGGCACTTGCCTGGCATGGGCTGACCCGCCACCCAATATGTCCCCCAAGCCTGCCAGGAGTAATTCCTGAGTGCAGAGCCAGGGGGAAGCCCTGAATACTGGCAGGTGTGGCCCAAAACAAAACAATAAATAGCATACAAGAAAATACTCGGGGTGCTGGAGAGATAGCACAGCGGGTAGGGCGTTTGGCTGGCACCCGGCTGACCCAGATTTGATCCCCGGCACTCAGTATGGTCCCCCAAGCCCTGCCGGAAGTGAGCCCTGAGTGCAGAACCAGGAGAAACCCCTGAGATTCGTTGGGTGTGGCACAAAAAAAAGAGAAAGAAAAGAACACCCGATGAGAGGAGGAAACCAGTGGGCAGATGGGAACCCCCCACCTTCTGCTAGAGTCAGGCCTGTCAGATCAGCGGCACCAGTGGCTAGTGTGTTTTTCTTTTCTTTTCTTTCTTTCTTTTTTTTTTCTTTTTGGGTCACACCCGGCAATGCACAGGGGTTACTCCTGGCTCATGCACTCAGGAATTACTCCTGGCAGTGCTCAGGGGACCATATGGGATGCTGGGAATCGAACCCGCGTCGGCCGCGAGTAAGGCAAACGCCCTACCCACTGTGCTATCACTCCAGCCCCAACCAGCCAGTGTGTTTTTGACTTTGGCTGAGGCAGGCAGTAGTGGAAGCCGTGCTGGGACCCCCTTCTGCCCGGCAGCTGAGGCTGGCTGTGGGCAATACCCCCCTCATGGGCACACAGCATCCTCGGCACTGCCGGGCTCGGTGCTGGGCAGGGGCAGGAGGCTCTGTCCACACGGCCCCCTCCGGGGTGCTCCTGGCCTGTGCCTGGGCCTGGGGTACCTGATGGGACCAGGCAGGGAAGGAGTTGTGCGCATGGTGCAGCTTAGCCCTGGGTGCCCGGGTGGCCCCCGAGGCTCCTGTCTGCAGGCCGACCCCAGTTCCAGCTGTGCTGACCCCGCAGCAGAGGGAGCACAGCTGAGCTGGTCCCCTTTCTGCTGCCACTCCTGGGGCTCCCGGGGAGTCAGGGACCTGTGTGAGGCCGTGAGAGTGTTTCCGGGGCCCCAAGCTGCTCCAGCTGCAGGTGTTGGTGCTGGGACCAGCATCCTCCGCCCCCTGGCATCCAAGCGTGTGGCCCCAGGTGCTGTTCCAGGGTGGGCTTCCTGTGTCCAAGGCTTCCTTTTGGCCTTTGTGGGTGCTGGGGGGCATGTCAGGGGCTGTATTCTGCGCTACACATTGAGCCACATTCTGCTCTCTCTGGCTGTTCTATCCTAAAGGTTGCCAAGGTTTTTTGGTTTTTTTTTTTTTTTGCTTTTTGGGTCACACCTGGCGATGCTCAGGGGTTACTCCTGACTCTGCACTCAGGAATCATTCCTGGAGGTGCTCGGGGGACCATATGGGATGCTGGGAATCGAACCTGGATCGGTCGTGTGCAAGGCAAACGCCTTACCCGCTGTGCTATCTCTCCAGCCCCTTGTTTTTATTTTGTTGTTGTTGTTTATTTTTTTAAAAATTTGTTGTTTTAGGGGCTGGAGTGATAGCACAGCGTGTAGGGCGTTTGCCTTGCACACAGCCAACATGGCCAACCCAGGTTCGATTCCCAGCATCCCATATGGTCCCCCGAGCACCACCAGGAGTAATTCCTGAGTGCATGAGCCAGGAATAACCCCTGAGCATCGCCGGGAGTGACCCAAAACGCAAAAAAAAAAATTGTTGTTTTAGTCACCATAAAATTACGAAGTTATTTATGATGGGCTTAAGACACACATTGTTTCAGCCTGTCCTTCACCGGTGCCCACTGCCCTCCACCAATTTCCCCTCCTCTGTCCCCTTGTCTCCCGCTTACCAGTCTGCCTTAGGGGGACACCCCCCCCCCCCCCACACACACACACAAAACCCGGGATCCAGAGATAGCTCTCGGAACAGGAGAAACTAGCCAAAACTCATCCAACAGGGGGTTGACACCCAAGGCGCATAAGGCACTAGCTTACAAGTGAAAAACATTCAACCCCATCAAAAAATGGGGAGAACAGAAACTCCCTCAGAGAGAAATACAAGGCCACAAGTCCCCGGAGAGACACTCTGGCCCTCATGTTGCCAGGTGTGGATTGTCACTCTCTCCACCAGCTTTTAACGTCTTCCGGCACCTTCGTTGGTTGGCCGGCTGCTCAGGGTGGGAGGAGGGTGTGTGGGTGTTTGATCCTGTGTCTCTGCACTGTGCCTTAGACAGCGTGATGGGACCCAGCTGTTGGCAGATGTGTGAGTGGGTGTGGGGGCCCAGTTGTGCCCTCTCTCCTTACCCCTTGCTGGGGCCCATGCTCCCCGGAGCGCTGGCTGTGAGCAGCACCTGCGGTCTCCCTGCAGCCGTCTCCAGCCACGGAGGCAGCGTCAGCGGGAAGCTGCAGACTAAGGGATGGGCAGAGGCAAGTCTGAAGCACTGGCCCTGCCGCCTGCCGCCTTTTCTCTTGTTGGTCACTTGGGCTTTGAGTCACAGGAACCCTCTGCCTGCCCTCACCTCCCGGTGTACACGGCAACTCCTACAGTGTCCTCGTGTTTCTGCTGCCGGGAACGGCACTGGGAGGGCCAGGCAGCACCCCGGAGGGGGCCATGTGGACAGAGCCTCCAGCCCCTTCCCAGCACTGAGCCCAGGAGGATGCTGTGTGCCCGTGAGGGGGGCATTGGCCACAGCCAGCCGCAGCTGCCCGGCAGAAGGGGGTCCCAGCACGGCTTCCACTACCGCCCGCCTCAGCCAAAGTCGAAAACACACTGGCCACTGGTGCCGCTGGGGGTTGATCTGACAGGCCTGACTCTAGCAGAAGGCGGGGTGCGCCCCTCTGCCCACTGGCTTCCTCCTCTCATTGGGTGTTCTTTTTATTCTCTTGGTTTTTTGTGCCACACCCAACTATATTCAGTAATACTCCTGGCTCTGTGCTAGGGGCTCACTCCTGGCAGTGCTCAGGGCTCCCTCCTGGCTCTGGGTTCAGGGCGCACTCCTGACTCTGTGCTCAGGGCTCACTCCTGGGTCTGGGCTCAGGTTCACTCCTGGGTCTGGGCTCAGGGCTCACTCCTGGCTCTGTGCTCAGGGCTCACTCCCAGTAGGGCGCGGGAGATCATCTGGAGGGCTTGGGAGGCCCTTGGAGTGTGTGTCCTCGTGTCTGCAGGCATTGTGCCAAGTGTGGCCTCCCCCATCCCAGCCTGAAGTCTCGTGGCCTCTCCCACATGGAGTCTGGGCAGTGCCAGACACAACCAGGGAAGATGCTGGGCCCAAGGTAATGGCGTGTCCCTCTCTGCCCCCAGACCACCAGAAGCTGGAAAGAGAAGCCCGGATCTGCCGCCTCCTGAAGCATTCCAATATCGGTGAGTGGCACTGGGGCATGCGGGCACAGGGGTGGGGGGCCCGTCTCTCTCCTCAGCAAGCACCTGCCTTCTTTCGGGTTCCCCCCGAGACACGGGGAGCTCCTCTTCCAGAATGAATGGCCCCTAGGCCCTCCCTGGGCCTTGCTGAAGTGTCCACACTGCTGGGCCTAAGTGTTTGGTGGCTTCAGCAAGGCCACAGGAAAGCAAGAGAGAGAGAGAGAGAGAGAGAGAGAGAGAGAGAGAGAGAGAGAGAGCGCTCTGGAGATTGAGGCCCAGAGATGAGTCCCAGAGGCCTTTCCTGACCCTCCCGGCCCAGCAGCACCCTCGGTGTGGGGGTGCTCCCTGCCCTGTTGGAAGTTGGGCCCCCAGACTATATTCAGTCCCCACATTAGTGCAGCAATCTGGGCCCACCCCACATCAACATGGCACCAGCAATGTCCCTGCTGGCCGGTGGAGTGTGTGTGTGTGGGGTGGTCCTAGGCCCTATCAGGACCCTGAGGCTTCAGCTGGTCCTCAGGGTACCTGGGCCTGCCTGCGCTGAGACCCCCAGAATGCCGGTTCCTCCCAGCTGTCCGCCCGCTGGCGAGCACTGGCAAGGCAGCTCTTTTGGGTCCTGGCTGTGCTCTGGGGTTGGCATAGACTGAGGGCGGCATGCTAGCATGAGTGACTCACACGTCCTGGGGCGTGGCCCACAGCACCCCTGGGGTGGGCCAGACTGAGTCTGCGGCCAGCCACGTGTCCTGGCTGGCGCTGTCCCTAGGGCCCTTGGTCCCTGGCCAGTGACTGTGGGAGCCACTGGCAAATGGGAGGGCCCATGGGGCTGCGATCACGGCGGGTCCAGGCTGGCGGCCATGTGCTCACAAACCTTGACCGTGGGCCAGAATCACTGTCCACAGCCCCAGCACCCCTTTCTTCCCCCGCCCCCTCTGCCCCTGCAGAGCCGCCCCGCTGAGCAGCGCAGGAGCTCCCGGCTTCGGGGGAGACCCACGAAGAAGTCTCGGCTGGGTTATCTGAGCAGGCTTTTCAGCCTGGCGCTCGGACCCACCTGCCCAGCTCTGGGTTGGCTCTGAGTAATCCCTGATGGTCAGTGCCTTCGTTTCCAGAACTCAGGGAAGGGGCTCTGAGACGGCGGAGTTCAGGAGGAATATTCTGGAATGTAGAGAAGGTGGTTCAGACTGGGGTGTAGTGGAACATTCCAGAATGTAGAGCAGGTGCCTCTGAAGCTGTGGGTTTGGGAGGCTCAGTGAAATGGGTTCAGGTGGAATATGCTGGAACAAAGGAAGGAACATCCAAGAGGGCTCCAGGCGGGACATTTGGGGAGTGACCTCCGAGAGCTGCAGGGGTGAGGAGCACTGTTCTGGGAGCCAGAACCCTCCCTGTCTCCCCATGCTTCTGGGGTCAGAAGCCACCAGAGGAAGCAGGCCTGCGTGTAGCAGAGGAGACCCTACTCCTGCCCTAGTCGCTCAGGGAGTCCTTGTGCCCAGCATGGGGTCAGGAGACCTTGGCCAGGAAAGGTCACTGCATCCCTCGCAGGTCTTGTGAGTGGGGTGTTCATCAGGGAGCTGATGGCCAGCGAGTTTCTCAGTCTCTGAGGATCAGTACAATTGAACAGGAAGGCCTGGGCCAGCAGAACTGCTAGACCAGAACAGAGGGAAAATGTAAGACTTTGTCCAGAAACGACCAGTCTCCAGCGAGCCCAGCCCCAGCCTCCTGGAACTAGTGCCCACAGCCGCATGCTGATACCTGCCTGCTGGCCACACTCAGGCAGGGGCCTGGCCATGCTGCTCTGGGAGGAATCACTTCCAGCCAGGGTATCACGTGGCGCAGGCCTCTGAAAGGTCTCAGTTCCACAGAAGACATCTCAAAGTCATGCAAACATCTTTAGGACATGGCTTTTAAGAGATTGTCAGACAGAGGGAATCTGAGGAATGGACAGTGAGAGAGACAGGGAGAGGTCTGAGGGACAGACTGTGAGAGAGAAGGGGGTGTCTGAGGGATGGACTCTGAGAGAGACGGGGAGTCTGAGGGAAAGACTGAGAGAGACAGGAGGATCTGATGGACGGACTCTGAGAGAGACGGTGGGGGGTGGTGTCTGAGAGATGGATGGTGAGAGAAACAGGGGGTCTGAGGGATGGACTGTGAGAGAGATGGAGGGTCTGAGGGACAGACAGTGAGAGAGACGGGGGTGGGCTGAGGGTCAGACTGTGAGAGAGACGGGGTCTGAAGGACAGACTGTGAGAGAGACAAGGGGGGGGTCTAAGGGACAGACTCTGAGAGAGATGGCGGGGGGGGGTCTGAGGGATGGACTGTGAGAGACAGGGGGTCTGAGGGACGAACTGTGAGAGAGACAGGGGGTCTGAGGGACAGACGGTGAGAGAGATGGGGGGGAGGTCTGAAGAACAGACTGAGAGACAAGGGGGGTCTGAGGGATGGACTCTGAGAGAGATGGAGGGTCTGAGGGATGGACTGTGAGAGGCAGGGGGGTCTGAGGGACAAAGTTCGCCCCTCGGACTCCCCCATCTCTCTCAGTTTGTCTCTCAGACCCCCTTGTCTCTCTCACAGTCCATCCCTCAGACCCCCCCACCCCCGTCTCTCTCACTGTCTCTCAACCTCCCAGGCTCTCTCACAGTTTGTCCCTCAGACCTCCTGTCTCTCTCACATTCTGTTGCTCAGAGCCCCAGCTCTCTCATAGTGAGTCCCTCAGATCTCCCGTCTCTCTCACAGTCCATCTCTCACCGTTTCTCTCACCATCCGTCCCTCAGACCCTCCGTCTCTCTGACAGTCCGTCCCAGAAATCCTGCCATGTCTCTCTCACAGTCCGTCCCTCAGAACCCCCCACCCCGTGTCTCAGTCCGTTCCTCAGACCCCTGTCTCTCACAGTTCGTCCATCAGACACCCCCCCGGCTCCCTCACAGTCGATCCCTCGGACCCCCCATCTCTCTCATCAGTCCATCTCTCAGACCCCCGTCAAGCTCACAGTTCGTCCCTTGGACTCCCTGTCTCTCTCAAAGTTCATCTATCAGACCCCCCTGTCTCTCTCACAGTCCATTCCTCAGACACCTCATCTCTCACCTCTCACAGTCCATCCCTCAGATCCCCCATCTCTCTCACAGTCTGTCTCTCAGACCCCCTGTCTCTCACAGTCTGTCCCTCAGACTGTGAGAGAGATGGAGTGTCTGAGGGACGAACTGTGAGAGATGGGGTGTCTGAGGGACGGACTGTAAGAGAGACGGGGGGTCTGAGAGACGAACTTTGAGATAGATGGGGAGTCTGAGGGACGAACTGTGAGCTGGATGGGCATCTGAGAGACGGACTGATGAGAGAGACAGGGGGTTCCGAGAGACAGGGGGTTCCGAGGGATTGAATGTGAGAGAGCGGGCGGGGAGAGTTCTGATGGACGGACTGTGAGAGACAGGGGTCTGAGGGACGGACTGTGAGAGACATGGGGTGGGGGATTCTGAGGGACAGACTGTGAGAGAGACATGGTGGGATCTGAGGGATGGACTATCAGAGAGACAGGGAGTCTGAGGGACGAATGGTGAGAGAAACGGGGGGGGGGTCTGAGAGACGGACTGTGAGAGAGACGGGAGGTCTGAGGGACGAGCTGTGAGAGAGACTGGGGGGTTGAGGGTCAGCGGTGAGAGAGACGGGGGGGTATGAGGGATGGACTGTGAGAGACAGGGGGCCTGAGAGACGAACTGTGAGAGAGATGGGGGGTCTGACGGATGGACTGTGAGAGATGGGGTGTCTGAGGGATGGACTGTGAAAGGGACGGGGTTTCTGAGCAACGGTGATGGAGGTAGAGCAAGGAATGAGATGTGAATTAGAGAAACAGTGAGCTTGAGGGAGGAGGGGAGCAGGGATTCATGCCTCAAACCCTAGATTGTCACGAGATGCTCACAGCACCCCCTGTTGTACCCACAACTTTTTGTTTTTATTTTAGGGGCACACCCAGGGGTTACTCCTGGCTGCGCACTCATGGATAACTCCTTAGGGTTTATATGAAGTACTCAGGCTTAACTCTGGTTGGTCATGTGCAAGGCACTGACTTGTGCACTCTCTGCAGCCAAACCTAAAACTTCTTCACCATCCCCAGCAGAAACTCTGCACCCATTGAAGTCTGCCTCACGGTGGCTGTGCCCTCACTTCTGAAGCCCGGTGCTCAGTCCTGGTGTTCTCGCTGCTGGGGTGGTTCTGAGGACCCAGGACCCTGGGGCCATGGGGGACAGAGATTTGGGAGATCCTGAGGCAGGGTGGGAGCTTCCTTAGCTTCGACTAAAGTGATTCCAGAGCGGGAAGCCCTCCTCAGTCTCCTCAGGTTTCTGCAGCCCCCAGCAGCCCACTACTCCCCTTTGCACCCCAGCACCTCTCTCAGGGGTCAGGGTGGGAGACCCCCCACCCCCACCGTGGCCACCCCTGGCCTGGGCAGCTGGCAGTGCGCTGGAGAGGTTTTTGCAGATTAGGGCCCACCTGGACCAGGCAGCGCAGGATGGGGCAGTCTGAGGCAGCACAGGCCAGGCCTGCTGGGCTGTCTTGTCTCCTCCGCTGCTCCCTCTGTCTCCCACTGCCATTCACTTGCTTCTTGACGGAAATAGACCGACGGTGTCCTGTTCCCTCGCCTCTCTGAGATCACGGGTCTGTGCGCTAGGTGGTAATTTAGCTTTGGAACCATTCAAGTAAGCCCCAGCCCTTCTCTGATGTTAAAAGTAGCTTTGGGCCCAGGAGGTGACCCCAAGGGCTGGGGCAGACCTCAGCTTGATTCCTGCTCTGGTGGCTTCTGGACCCCCAGTCCCACGGGGGAACCTCGAATGACGGCCAGACAGTCTGTGTTAGCACCTCAGCCTCCAGCCCCACAGTCGGGGCGGCCAGCCTGTGTGCAGGAGGTGACCCCTAGCTGACGCCCACTTCACTGCCCGGCAGCCCTTCGTCTGCATGACCTTCAGCCTCCCATGGGGGCAGTGCCCTGCACTGGAGGGGCCCCATGGGGTGGTTCTGCATGTGGACGCTCGGGGGGTTCCGGGCACTGTGCTCAGGCCTCCACTCAGAGCACATGGGAGGTGTCCCAGGCTGTCTGAGGGTGCACCTGTCCAGCACCCCCAAAACAGGGTGAGCATGGATGACCCCTGGGCTTCTGTTCCAGGGGCACAGGCCAGCCTTCGTGGTCACTTGCATGGCCCTCAGTTTGTAGCTGCTGGAGGCATGGGGGGGACAGGGCTCAGAGAAGCCTGTCAGCACTGGTGTCTGCCCCACCCCCACCGGAAGTCCCTGAGAGGGACTGGGGTGGGCGGGACCCTGTGTCTGGCCCCGGGGCTCCTGGCTCCCACAGTGGCAAAGCTGGGGGTCACTCGTGCCTCTGCCACAGTCCAGGCCTGCAGAGACAAGGAACAGGGGGCAGCTGCTGGCATGGGCACAGCGACCCAGGGCGTGGCCTGTGGTGAGACCTGGGCCCCGGGTGGTCCTAGTAGGAGGACCCAGATCTGGAGAGGGAGGGCACGGCCCCCGGGGACAGCGGGCAGGGCAGGAGGGTGAAGGTGCCCGCTGCAGAGCTGGATCCCGACACCTCCACACAGCCTCTCCACCGGAGGTCCCTGAGCACTGGTGTCAGAGTCTGTGCCCTGCGTCCAGCCCCAGTGCAGACCAAGGGTAGCTCCAGCAAAGGGGTGGGCAACAGTGTCCAAGAGCTTCTTTCCTGGCTGTCGCTGCGGGCGCCCTTTGGGTCACTCACGCACGCACCCCCGCCCCCCGCCGGGTGGAGGTGGGCAGGGAGAAGGCCGGCTGGGCGGTGGGGGCTCCTGCTCACGGCCTGTCTGCCCCCACAGTCCGCCTCCATGACAGCATCTCTGAGGAAGGCTTCCACTACCTGGTCTTCGATCTGTAAGTGTTGGAACTGGCGAGCACCCTGTCTGTGCCCCGGGGCGGGGTTGGGGGAGCTGTGGACCAGCCCTGGAGACTGCGCCGAATGGTGGGGAGAAGGGAGGGGCTCTGGTGTCCCCCGCTGGCGTGGAAACGTGTACACGGACCTGTCCCATCTGTGTGTGCACGAGTGCCTGCGTGTGAGCATGTGCGTGTGCATGTGTGATATACAGGGGCACACACGATTCGTGGTGCTTGTCCGTGTGTGCCGTGTATGTGCCGTACGTGTGCTGCCTGTGTCTCATGTGTTCCACCTGCGTATCGTGCATGTCACCTGTGTATCGTGTATTCTCCCTGTGGACCGCGTGTGCCAGGCAGGTACCGTGTGGGGCATGTTTGCAGCCGGGCGAGGGGAATCTCGAGCCATCCCTCCCTTCCTGTGGATTTGGAGGTCACATGCTCACCTTGCCCCCAACCTCCTTCGGCAGGGCTGTACATTTAGCTGCCCATGTCACTGCTGCTGGGGACCCCGGGCTGGGCAGGGACAGGGGCTCTGGGCCGCCAACCATGTGCCGTAACCAGTGGGCACCTCCCATGACCAGCACGGGACTGGGGCCAGCAGCTGAGGCCAGTCTGGGGTTGTCCTTGCAGGTGCTGGGCTTCGTGTCTCGGCCATCACCATACTGGGTCACCACCTGGCTGGCCAGCGCTGGCTAGGACACGGAAGTGGTGGCACGGCCTCCAGTTCTGCTCCTGTGACCTACCTGCACCCAGGCTGGGGGATGTGTGGGGGGCCGTGGAGGCGCTCACGTGTGCTAGTGTGTAAGGCTGGGGCGTGGGGGGCAGCTTCGTGGCCTGCCCTGAGGGTCAGAGCCCCCTGAGCTCCCCCTCCTCCCCGCCTCAGGCATGGCACCGCGGAGCCCTAAGAGCTGGGGAGGTCTTAGCTGACATTGCCGTGCAGAGGTGAAGGGGTGAGAGGGACCGGGGTCCCCAGAAGCCGTGGCATCTGTGTGCTTCTCCTGCAGGGTGACCGGAGGGGAGCTCTTTGAGGACATTGTGGCCAGAGAGTACTACAGCGAGGCTGATGCCAGGTGTGTGGACCCCTTGCCCTGTGCCCCTCACCCCTTCCTCCCTCGGCCCCTCCACTGCCCTGGGGCCTTCTTCCTCCCAGGCTGGACACAGTCCATCGCAGGACCGGTGTCCGTTCCCGATTGGAGCACTCTGGGGAGTGGCCTGGCCACTGGGACACCCTGTAGTCACAGCATGGCTGTCATGGGTGTGGTGTGCAGATGCAGGCTGGGCGGGGCACCTGGACACAGTCCCCTTCACCCCCGACACGTGACGGGCACAGCCTGATGATGGGGTCCCGGGACACCGGCCCTGAGGGGTGGGCGACCTAATCAACTGGCTGTCCTGCAGGGTTCAAGGACCCGGGCCCAGGCCCCGTGAGGTTGCTGGGATGGCCTGCTGAGTGCAGGCTGCTCCTGCTGGCCTCCTGTCAGAGCCAGATAGAAGCAGGAGGAACCACCGCCTTTCTCAGGGGATGGGGTACTCCTGTACCCCGTCTGGCCCTGCCAAGTGCTCTCGAGGAAAGAGCAACGGCAGGTAGGGGCAGTGACAGATAGGGCAGTGACAGGTGCCAGCAGAGGTGTCACTGCAGTCCCCGCTCCTGTTCCTCTCACAGGGCTCTCTTGCCCGACCCACACTACCCCTTCCTCACCCCTGGGCCTCCACGACCCTGTACCCCCTTCACCTCCCGCCAGCCCCACCCCTGCACCCTCCCAGACGTGTCGTCCGCCCCTTTGTTTCGAAGCCGTCCTTACGGGTGTGTCCGGCTGTCCCCGGGGGGTGGGGGCTGACCCAGGTGCCCGAGTCCTTGCCGTGCCTTGGGAGCCAGGCCCGGGCGTCACCCTGCCCTTCGCATGTCACTGGCAGGTGGGAGGAGGACTGCTCGGCGCCCACTCGGGCCGGCGGGGGCAACTGTCCTGTCCCCCCCGTGTCCCGCTGCTGGAAGCAGGAGGCAGCCTGGCTGCTCCTGTCCTGGGCGTGTGTCCTGTGTGTGGCACCATGCTGGGCCGGTCCCCCGGGTTCCCGCAGGTGATGGCCGGCAGGGCCCTTAGCTGGGTCGGCAAATAGGGCAGGACCGGGACCAGGACGGCGACAGGCCTCCCAGGCCATAACCCCGGGGCTGACCAAGGTCTCGCCTGGGACGCAGAGGTCCCCAGGTGCCATCACCCATGGTGAGAGGCAGCTTTGGATGGCAAAACTGGGGTTCCCAAATAGGGCAGGGGTGGGGTGACAGGGACTGGGGTGGGGACAGAGACAGCGTGGGGACAGGTGACAGGTTCAGAGGTGGAAGTGAGGTGACAGGACAGGGCTGGGGACGTAGTGACAGGGACAGTTTTGGGGATGAAGTGACACAGGAAAAGGAGAGGATAGGTGACAGCGATGGGTGTGGGGATGAGGTGACAGGGACGGGGTGGGGGCAGATGACAGGGACAGGGTGGGGTGAGGCAACTAGGACAGGGGTGAGATGTTAATGAGGTGACAGGAACCCATAGAGACAGGTGACAGGGGATGGGGAAGGGACAGGTGATAGGGACTGGTGGGGACAGGTGACAGGAATGGGATGGACAGGTGATAGATATGGGGTAGGGACAGGTGACAAGAACTGGTGGGGACAGGTGACAGGAACCTATAGGGACAGGTGACAGGGATGGGGAAGGGACAGGTGATTGATAGGGACTGGTGGGGACAGGTGACAGGGATGGGATGGACAGGTGATAAGATACGGGGTAGGGACAGGTGACAGGGACTGGTGGGAACAGGTGACAGGGACTGGTGGGAACAAGATGACACAGGGATTGGGCTGGAGAGGTGACACAGCATAGGAATGGGGTGACTTGAGGTGACACAGGCATAGGCCAATGATGAAGTGACGAAGTGACTTGGGTGAGGATGAGGTGACTGGGAGTGACAGGGACGGGGTGAGGGGCTGGGCACATCGGTGATGGTTTGGGGCCATGACTTGTAGACGCAGCAGTGACTGTGACCACGCCACCTAGAGTGACAGACGGTTCGGCGCCTACTGGGCTGCCATTCCCGTTCTCCATCTGGCTCCGGGCTCTGCGGGCAACTGGGCGGGGAGGGCAGCCCCCTCTCTCTGGCCCGCACATCTGTCAGCTGCCCCCAGTCCCACGCCCTGCAGCCCAGCCTGCACCCCGGGCTCTGCCGGGCTCCTTCCTGCCCCTCCCTTGGCCCCACGGCCAGCCTCTCCATCTCCCGTTCCTGCACAGGCCCGGCCCATGCCTGCCTGGGGGTGCCCCTGACTGGGGTTGGGGCATGTCGCAAGAGAGCCAGCTCCAGCAGCCGGCCTGGCCGGAAGGAGCATCACCGACTTGCTGTCCAGATCAGAGTGGTAGTGGCAGGTCTGGGGTCACTGCTCATGGCTACCTTCCTGCAGCTGAAGGGAGAACCTCTTGGTGGCCCTGCACAAAGCCACAAAGCACGGCACCGGAAAGCAGATTTCCGTGACAGGGCAGGTGAACGGCGTGCTGTTGGAGCAGAACTGCATGTCAGCTGCGGGCGGCCAAGAACTAGTAGTGCCATCAGGGCATTGACCACAAGGCCCATTCCCCAGGGCAGAGCTCACTGGTGCCCCCTGGGGGCCAGCAGTGGCCAGTTCCCAGGCCCCACAACCTGGCTCAGCTGTGAACCAGCTGGGTCCCCCTGCCCAGTGATAAGACCTCTCAGAGGTCAGTACCACTGCTTCCCTGGTTGCCTCCTCTGCCCCTTGGAAGGCGGGTCACGGGTGAGCTCCTGTGCTGGCAGGGCCTGTCTGCAGCGAGAGTGGGGAGCAGTTGGGAGGGCCTGGATGCACGGGTCTGTGCAGGGCTGCAGGGTGAACCTAGGACACAGGGGTGGGGAGGAACAGTCCCCAGGGACTCCCACCATGTTGGTCTCTTCTGTGCAGAAGGTGGGGCAAGGGCGGGGGGCTTAGGGCTAAGGGGGCTCAGGGCTGTAGGGGACTCAGGGCCGTGGGAGCTCAGGGCCGTGGGGGCTCAGGGCTGTAGGAGGGCTCAGGACCATAGGGGGCTCAGGGCTGGGGGCCAAGGGGCATGGGGCTCTGGGCCGTGGGGGCTCAGGGCCGTGGGGGCTCAGGACTCTAGGGGGCTCAGGGCCGTGGGGGCCTGGGCTCCACCTCCTCTTTGAGTTGCTGTTAAGAAACCTCCCAGCTGCTCCTAGTCACCTGTGGGCCCAGCATGCCGGGCTCTTAGGGGGTCTGTTCCTCCCCGTCTGTGCCCGTTCTGGGCAGCTGAAAGGTCCGGCTCAGGACTAGGTGAGAGGCTGACGTGCCGTGTTCGCTGCAGCCACTGCATCCAGCAGATCCTGGAGGCTGTGCTGCACTGCCACCAGATGGGGGTCGTCCACAGAGACCTCAAGGTGAGTGTCCCCTGCTCTTGCTTGCTTGGTGGTCATCTGTACCTGCATGGCATGCATGGAGGGGGCACATGGTGAGTCTGGAGCTGTGCATATGTGTGAGCCATGTGTGTGCACGCATGTTGCGTGTGTGCGTGTGAATCATGTGCACATGTGTGGTGTGTGAGCTGTGTGCCAGTGTGAGCCATGTGTGTGTTCTGTGCAGGTGCGTGTCATGGGTGCATATGTGATCTGGGGACATGTGTGAGCCATGTGCATGCATGAGCCATGTGTGGTGCATGAGCATGTGAGAACCATGAGCATGTGTGTGTATGAGCTGTGTACATGTGTATTGCATGTGAATGTATGGGTTGTGTGCACACGAGAGCCATGTGTGTTTGTTGTGTGCATGTGTGAGCTGTGTGAGAGCCATTTACAGATGTGTGCATGTATGAGCTGTGTGTACCATGTACAGGTATGAGCCGTGTGCATGAGAGTGGTGTGCACATATGTATGACCTGTGTGTGTCCTGTGTATGTGTGAGCCATGTGCATGTGAGCCTGTGCGTGTATGAGTTGTGTGTGAGAGCTGTGTATATGCATGTGCCTGTGCATATATGAGTCATGTACATGCATGTGTGCTGCCTGCCCTGGCCTGGCCCCTCTGGGCTGCAGGACCTGCCTGTTCACCTGTGTCCTCTCTGGGCTCTAGATGGCTCTGGCATGAGGGAGCAGGTGATTGTCTGCAGAAGTGGGGGTAGCGCTGCCTCGTGGTCTCTGTCTGGCCCTGGGCCAGGTCCTTAGTGGCTGCAGGACCAGCAGGTGTCTCTCTCTCTCTCTCCTGGGTTCAGGTCCCCCAAGTCCGGGTTCCAGTGGTGGTGGTGGCGGGCCGGCCTCCACACACAATGACTGCCCCAGTGTTCCAGGGTTCTCAGGGTCAGGCCCTCTCCTGAGCCCTGTGCGGGGGTCCCAAATCACTCTGGGCTCATCCGAAGTCCCCCCCCCCCCCGGAGTGCGGGTTCAGGGCAGGGCCATGTGCATCTCCTGTCTGTCTCTCGGGCCGGATCTGGACACACAGAATTGACTGAAAATGATGGCAGATGTGGGACCCCTCAGGGGGTGCAGCCTGGCTTGGCGGGAGCAGTTGTGTGTGCTACCTGCTCGGGCCCCGCCCACCCCTGCCCCCCGGGACCAAGTTTGCTGCAGTCGCCAGCCCTCCTCAAGTCGTCCCAGTTCCGACTTCCCCGTGCCCCCTGGCCCCTGGGCCTTAGAGGCAAGCTTAGGGTGTTCTGGGACATCAGGCCCATCTCTGGGCCTAGAGGCTGGTGAGGACTGTGCCCTGTCTGGGGTACTGGTGGGCACTCACACCCCCAACCCTGGCGATGGGTGGGACCCTGGTTTCTACAGCACCAAGGCAGAAGCAGCCTGGCCCTGTCAGGCCTGGTGGCCGGATCCTGCCGGCAGGGTCCAAGGTCCTGGGAGCCTGAAGCAGTCAGGGGCGGGGCGCCAAGCTGCAGTGGGCATGGGGACATGGGGCTAGTGGCCAGGTATCCATGACTGGGCCCGCAGCCTTCCTGGCGCACCCCAGACAGGACAGATGTTTCAGCGGCCCAGCTCTGTGCCAAGGCGGTGGGCACGAGAGGCAGCACGTCCTCTGGCAGTGGGCAGGAGGCGCTCCCAGGAGAGCCCTCCTGCTGTGGCCAGGCATCACGCCAGCTGGGGGTCTGGGCCTGGCTCTCCTCTAGCAAGTAGCCCCCTGCCCACGGGTCCTTTGCTGTGGCCCTTTGCTGGGTTTTGACTCCAGCTGCTGCTGCCATATTGGCAGGTCCTGCCCCGATGGAGTGCAGGGATGATTGGGGTACCAGGAAGGGGGATGGGGTGGGCTAGCTACAAGCCCGGGAAAGGGGCATTGGACAGGGGAACTGGACTTGGTGTGCGTCTGTCTAAGTGTAGCTTTCTTTGTGGCAACTTGGGGACTCACCAGAAGTCAGTTGTGTCCTGGGGATCCCCCATAGGGGTGAGGGTGGGGTTGGCCTTGGGGGCCACAGCCAACTCTGCTCTGTCCCTTGGTGCTGTGGGGGCACCCATGGCCTTCCTGCAGCCCGAGAACCTGCTCCTGGCCAGCAAGTGCAAAGGGGCTGCCGTGAAACTGGCGGATTTCGGGCTGGCCATCGAGGTGCAGGGCGACCAGCAGGCATGGTTCGGTGAGTCGGCAGGGGCCGGGCGGGCGGAGCCCCTGCAGGCTGTCCACGACCCCCATGGCCCCTCACATGCCCCGCCCTGTCCCAGGCTTCGCAGGCACGCCGGGCTACCTGTCCCCAGAGGTCCTGCGCAAGGAGGCCTATGGCAAGCCAGTGGACATCTGGGCCTGCGGTGAGGCCCCAGGACTATCCTGTGTCCAGCCAATGGGGTGGGGGGGGGACGTGTGCATGGGCACAGGGTGCCGGAGAGGTGAGCCCCTGTGGCAGCTGCCTTGGTGGGGGGCAGCGCCCGGGGGCTAGGACCCCCTCGTTCGGGCTGTTTGAGAACAAGCACCTGAGCCCCCAGGACTCCGGGAGCTCCCGGCCTCCCCTGAGCCACAGCGGAGGCCCTGCCCTCGGCTTCTCCCCAGGGGTGATCCTGTACATCTTGCTGGTGGGCTACCCGCCCTTCTGGGACGAGGACCAGCATAAGCTGTACCAGCAGATCAAGGCTGGCGCCTATGACGTGAGTCCCCGGGACCGGGGCAGGGCTGGGAGAGCTCGTCCCCCACCCCGCAGACGCGCTGCACACTGCCCTCTCTGCCCCTCCCCTCTCCAGTTCCCGTCCCCCGAGTGGGACACGGTGACCCCCGAAGCCAAGAACCTCATCAACCAGATGCTGACCATCAACCCGGCCAAGCGCATCACTGCGCACGAGGCCCTCAAGCACCCGTGGGTCTGCGTAAGTCCCCGCTCAGCTGGTGCCCCACTGTGCCAGGCGCCTGGGTAGAAAGCTCAGGTGGTTGGGGACCCCCGGTGGGTTTGCAGGGTCCCCAGCCCTCAGGGAGAGGCGGCCCTGCCCTGGGTGTGAGCGGAGGGATAAGCTAGGGGGCAGGAGGCAGGGGGAAGGGGGACCTCGGCAAGGTCCCTCGGTTCGGCGGCCAGTGGCAGGCTCAGCAGCGGCCTCTCCCCTGCAGCAACGCTCCACAGTGGCCTCGATGATGCACAGGCAGGAGACCGTGGAGTGCCTCAAGAAGTTCAACGCTCGGAGGAAGCTCAAGGTGAGAGCAGGCGTGGGTGGGCCTGAGCGGTGTCGCCGGGCGCTGCCCAGAATGGGGGCCGGGTGGGCGGAGTAGAGCCACCGCAGCAGGGCCTCCTGCATGGCACACTGTCTCATGGCACCTGCCGGTCCCCAGAGCATGAGGGGCGGGGGGAGCAGTGGGCAGTGCTAACACCGGGCACCTGACCTGCTCCGGGGGTGCTGCATGGAGCCAGCACCAGGTGCCTGCCAGTGCTGAGCCTGCCCTCGGGACTCCCCAGCCGAGCCCGCGCTGGGCCGGGGTGGCGGGCCAGGCGGGCAGCTGGACATCCGGGTGCACCCGGTGAGTGGCGGTGCATCAGCAGTGACTGGCCAGCTGTGGCCGCTGCCCCGCGGGCCCCTTCGCCAGGCCAGAGGGGCTGTTGCTGGCTGGTACACAGCCCAGCCTCACTGAGTGTCCCTCCCCCAGGGTGCTATCCTCACCACCATGCTGGCCACGAGGAACTTCTCAGGTGAGACTCACCTTCTGGAGGAGCAGGGCTCAGAGGGGGCAGGGGACTCCCCACTGCCCCTCCCTGGCAGAGGAGGCTCCAAGCCCGTCCTGCCCCGAGCCCCACACATGGCTGTCTTGCGTGTCGGGTCTGTGTCCTCACTGACGCCCCATGTCTCTGCTGCGGGCCACGGCTCTGTGTGTGTATGCGCGCGCGCGGCCGTGGGTCCAGTTGCTGTGGCCTCGTTGTTCACGGAATCTTCTGGAAGCCTGTCTTGTGGGGGTGCAGTAGTGGGATGAGGGGATCCGGGCAGCCTCTGTGAGCGCTGGAAGCCCCTGAGTGTCGAGAGGCTGGGCGCGGGCCGTGCTGGGGGTGGGGGCCGGGGCCCGGGGCCAGCCGAGCCTGTGGGGCGGTGTTGTCCAGCTGGGGCCTGCTGCCCCCCGGCCGTCCTGCCTTGTGTCCCGTCTGTCACTGCGGCGTGTCCGTCACCCTGTCGTCGCCGCCCACCCCCCTCTGTCCTGTTCCTTTGCTGTGACTGTGCTGCTGGGCTGGGACGTGTCACTCCCGGGAACTGCCCGCTGGCCACAGAGAAGCCCCCGCCGGGGTTTCTAAGGAGAAAGGAGGCAAACGCTTTCCCAGTGTCATTCGGTGTCCATCTCCTCGTTCTCACTCTCCGGTGAGGGGGATTCTGGAACCATCGACCACCAAACTTGGACTCTAATCTCCTTCTGCTTCCTTTGTCTCTTCTCTCCCCACCTGCCCGCCCCCGTGTGTGTCCGCCCTGCCCCTCGTCTCTCCCCCGGTGCTAACAGTGGGCAGACAGACCACCGCTCCGGCCACAATGTCCACCGCGGCCTCCGGCACCACCATGGGGCTGGTGGAACAAGGTAGTTGCTCTTGCCCGGTGCCCGCCTCCTGGCCTGGCCCCTTCGCTGCACGCAGCCGCCCATGGCCCGGGAGCCCCGCTCCTGCCCTGGGCCCCCGCTGAGGGCAGGAGGGCAGCCGCCGGGCAGCCCCAAACTGTGCTCTGTCCACCTGTGTTCCGCTGGACCCTCCCGGTAGCCTGGGGCCTGCCGACCCCTGTCCCTGAGGTTCTGTCCACCCCCCCCCCCCTCCATCCACCTCTCTCCCCGCTCATCTGCCTTGACCCACCTCCAGGAGGCGCCTGGGGCTTCAGTTCCTAAACAGGATCCTGGAGACACGGGCATGGGGGCCGGGCGCCACTGGCAGCCTGGCACAAGGCTCCCCAGGCCCACTCAGGAGCCTCCCCCCCGCACTGGTCATCAGGGCCTCTGTGCCCAGGACAGGGGGTCTGGCTGCTGGAAAAGCCCCGTGAACTCCTCCCGTTCCCTCCACACGGAGGGACCCTGCCCTCAGCCGGGCCTGGGAGTCAGGCCGGCCCGCCGCTGGCCCTGGGCCTAGGGCACCGCTGCTCTGGTCGGCTGAGCATGGCACGGCCCAGGGTGCTGCTGCCCGGCCACCCATCCTTCCTAGCCCGCTCCTCCCCGCCCAAGGATTCCCACGCCCACACTGGCCCACACTGGCAAGGGACTCGGGGCCGTGGACGTGTTCAGCTGTCCAGTGGCAGCCTTGCCTGGGGGCTCTGGGCAGGTCAGAGACAGCCAAGGGGGCTCTAGGCCCGGCCGCTCTTTTGGGGGCGCTGCCCGCCGCCCGCCCGCCTGCCTGTCTGCATGAGGCCACGTGCATGTGTGGCTCCAGCTCGGGAGAGGCCAGCGCATGCAGCGGACCCCAGCATGGCCAGCCCGAGAGCAGCCAGGGGACACGGGCAGGCAGTCCTCGGGCCTCGCTGTGGCCGCTGCTGAGAGCCGTCCCTCAGCCTGTGGGGATGCTGAGACTCGGCCCACAGCTCCGCTGTGAGGACGGTGCCCGCCTGAGGGTCGGGCCTGCTGGCGGCCCGGTGCCCTGTCTGAGGGAGCCAAGCAGTGGGCACCCAGGAGGCTCGTCCAGGACTCGGGCGCCCGCTGCTCCCAGGACGCAGCACGTTGGGGGCATGGTGAGAAGGACCGGGCTACTCACGGCCCCTGGAGACCTGAGCTGTGGTCCTATAGCCCCGGGCCCCAAGGAGGTTCGGAGGCAGAAGGAAGCAGTGTGGGTTGGGGGGCTTGGGCGGCCAGGCTGTGGGACCCAGAGCCCAGCCAGCCCGTGCCCCTCAGCACCCCCACAAACCACCACTGGGGGTGGGGTCCCCTTTCCTGCTGCTCTGCTCCCGAGGAACTTTGAACAGATCAGCCCCTGAGCTGTGTCCAGGCGGCTGGGCAGCACTGACCGGGCTCCGGCCCCGGCTTCAGCAGCCTCCTACGTCAGGGAGGTGGGGGATCCAGGGGACAGAGGAGGGGCCCGCTGTCCCCCCGGGGAGTCAGGGTGAGGCAGGCGGGAGCTGGGCCCTCGGCAGACCCCACAGAGCACCCGGCCTGGTGGCGGGGCAGGTAATACGTCCAGGTCCTTTCCTGCTTCTCAGGCAGCTGACTGCAGACTGGCCACTGCTCCCTGGGAACTTGAGGCTGGTGTGTGTGTGTATGCGCGCGCGGGGGGGAGGCTGGGGAGTAAATGTGCTGTGACGGAGGCCTACACAGGGGGGTGGGGGGCGGCTGTGAGCCCCCCCGGTGCTGAGCAGGTGGCAGCCTTGCTTCTGGCCTCAGACAGTGGCCCCTGCCCGGGGCCTTCAGCGAACGCAGGGCCGGGACGCCAGGGGGTGCTGCAGATCCCGTGCCCTCAGTGCCCAGGGATGGGCGAGTGGGGCAAGGGGTGTGGCGGGAGGGGGCTAGACAGGGTTGTCAGGAGGGTGGGGTGGGGAGGTGACCCCGTGAACACCCCTCTGGCTCTCGCAGGCGGCCCAGCACTGCCCGCCTGCCGGTGCTTCTGCTCCTGCTCTGGGCACAGGTGGCACTTCCAGGTGGCGTCAGCAGAGCAGCTGCGGGGGCCCCTGGCCCCTGGCCCTACTGCACCTCTGCACCTCGCTGTGTCGGGCGGGGCCGCGCGGGCTCCGTGTGTGGCCAAGTGCCCGCCTGACCAACACAAACCTTGTTCTCTCTCTCTCCTCCCTCCTGTCCCCGTCTCGCCGCCCCTTTCTCGCAAGGTAAGCTCCATCCCTTATGCGGGGGGTCGGCTCCTGCACTGCAGCGCGTGGAGGGGTGCGGTGACTGTGGGTGCACTTGGGCCTCTGGGACACAGGCAGGTGGGCCGGGGGTGGGTGGGCACAGAGCAAGTTCTGCCCCCGCCAACCAGGCCAGCGGGCGCTTTGAGAGCAGTGGGGGAGGAGCACTGGGCAGTGGGCGGTCCGAGCCGGGAGCAGCAGCCAGCTGCCCGCTCAGCTTGGGGGTCCCCCCCCCGACAGGCAGCCTCTGGGGAGGCGGCCAGAGCTGCATCCCGTTTCCCGAAGCCTGCCTGGAAGCCGAGGGGTTCCGCGGGGAGTCGGGGACCCTGGGGGCCCGGAAGCCGCTTCACTCAGGCCCCCGGTTTGCTCCCACAGAGCAGCCAAGAGTCTACTCAACAAGAAGGCAGATGGAGTCAAGGTGAGGCCCGCCGACTCTGCACCGGGTGCCGGGCGCCCCCCAGGCCCTCCCCTAACGGTGCCTCTCCCTTCCTCCACAGCCCCAGAGCAACAGCACCAAAAACAGCGGAGTGGCCACCAGCCCCAAGGGGACGCTTCCTCCTGCTGCTCTGGTACTGATCCCTCTTGGTGCCCAATCTCAGCCCCCTCCTGGCACCATCCCCTCGTAGTACTGACCCCTCCTGTACTGGCTCCGTAACCCCCTCCTGGTGCTAGTCCTAGTGCTGACTGCCCACCTGGTACTGACCCCTCAATCCCACCCCCCCACCTGTAATCTCTTTTTAAATCCCGGTGAGATACATAGTTACAAAATTGTTTCAGTCATGCAGTGTTCCGGTACCTGCCCCTTGCAGTACACATTCCCGCCATCCCACCACCAGTGTCCCCCCTCCTGACACTGCTCCCCCCCCAGCCCCTCTGCCTGTGCTGCAGGCGGGAGGAGAGAGCCTCCCTGTCTTCCCATCTGGACTCCAGGCTGGAGCTCTGGGCAGGAGGGCGGGCGGCAGACTTGTCCCACCAGGCGACCCTGGCCCGTCGCCTCTCTCAGAAAGGTGTTCTGGGAGATGAAGAGTAAAGGCAGACACGTCTGTGTGGGGAATAGAGGGAGGGACACACACACACACACACACACACACACACACACACACACACACGCAGAGCAGAGCTCAGGAGCAGGGGCTTCCCCGGAGGGAGGCGAGGACAGTCCCCTCGGGGTCACGGGGCCCAGCATGGTGGGCACGGCCCTGTGGAGCTTGTTGGGCCACATGCGGAGCCGTTTCTCTGGAACGGGGCTCCCTTGGATATCCGAGTGTGCCTGGGGCCGGCCGTGCTCTGCAGGGCATTGTGCATCTCAGCGGGTCCCAGCGCCTCAGAGGCCTTTGGCTGTTCAGAGTCCTTCCTGCACACCTGAAGCAGGGGTCGGCCCCTCAGCCCCTCCCATACCAACCCTCAACTCCCCACTTCCCACTACTGCCCCCCGCCCTTTCCCTGACCTCTGGCCACCCCCCTTCCCCACTGCCCCATGCTGCATCTGCCAGGGTAGAGGAGCTGTCAGCCTCTCAGCATAGCTGCCCCAGTGTGGGGTGGGCCACCCTACAGGCAGTGTGGGCTGTTCCAGAGCCTCTTGGCTCAGGGGGCACCTGGGTTGTATTGGGGGCCTCTCTGGGGTCAGGGGGGCACCTGGGCTATATTTGGGGCCTCTCTGGGGTCAGAGGGCACCTGGGCTGTGCTGGGGACCTCTCTGGGGTCAGGGGGCACCTGGGCTGTATTGGGGGCCTCTCTGGGGTCAGGGGCATCAGTGCTGTCCTAGGGGCATCTTTGGGGTCGGGGTCACCTGGGCTGTATTGGGGGGCCTCTCTGGGGTCAGAGGGCACCTGGGCTGTTCTGGGGGCATCTCTGGATCGGGGGGCACCGTGGTTGTATTGGGGAGCGTCTCTGGGGTTCAGGGGCACCTGGGCTATATTGGCGGCCTCTCTGGAGTCAGGGGGTATCTGAGCTGTCCTGGGGCATTTCTGGGGTCAGAGGGCACCTGGGATGTGCTGGGGTCTTGTCTGGTATCTGGGGACATCTGGGCTGTGCTGGGGTCCTCTCTGGGGCCAGGCTTCTCTCCTTACTCACTTTGGCGTCGAGTGAGAGGCTTTCAGGGCTACACAGGCCTGGACCAGCAAGCGAGGCAGGGAGGTGGGCAGGCCTGAGGGCTGCAGACCCTGAGCGCCCACAGTGCTCTTGGGGTGCCCCCTGGGCGGCAGGACCTGGGCCGACCATCTGTGTTCACCTCATGGTCCGCAGGCACGGGTGGGCGTGCCCTCTGCACAGAGGGAAGCCACAGGGTCTGGTGTCCTCGAGGCCGGCTCCTCGCTGACCGTGACTTTGCCCATTGGCCCTCTGGGGAGTGGGGGCGGCCCCCTGAGGGGGCAGAGCTGGGCGTGGTGGGAGGGGGGCCTGGGGCCTCCCAGCAGCCTCCCAGCCAGCCCCGTCTCGGACCCATCCATCCATGTGCCACCACACCCCATAACATCTCCAAGCCCGTGTCAGGCTGAGAGCCGGGCAGCCACGGTGGCCGCAGCTTCGCCAGCTCCATCTCCCTCTGAGGCTCCGCCGCTTGCTCGTGCACCACCCGGTCTGCGCTCTCTCTGCAGTCCGTGCTCCATCCGCTGTGCTCCTCCTGCGGCCCGCTCCTCCCCGGGGCCTTGTCCCGGGTCTCACCTGGCCTCTTCCCCCCTCTGTGCTTCTCTCCTCTGTAGGAGCCTCAAACCACCGTCATTCATAACCCCGCCGACGGGATCAAGGTACTGAGCGCCCCCGCCCTGCCACCGCAGCCCCGGCCTGGCCCCCGGCTGCTGCGCTGCCCACTGGGTCATGGGGGGCGGCCCCTCCCAGGGCCAGGCCAAGCCCCCAGAGTCCATCGCTGCCCCGGGCGCAGCGGGGCTCACTTCTCAGGGGCATGCCCAGCTGCCCGTTGCCCTGCTCTGGCCTTGTTCCTCCGGGGCACACACAGCCCCAAGCAGCCAGAGAGGGGCTGGTCCCGGGGGCAGGGTGGGCCTCGAGACCCCACGGCCCTCCCCCCATCGCTCACTGTGCAGCCCCAGCTTCCTGCTGACTTCGCCCTTCCGTCTGCGCTGGCATCCATCCCATCGGCATTTCACGAGGGGCCAGGGAAGGGGCTGGCTCTCTGGGGTGCGGGAGGGAAGGGCAGGCGGCTGAGTGTGTGCAGCAGGTGCCGGCCCCCGCCTACCCGCAGGCTGCGGCCAGACCCCACGCGGGCTCCTTGGGGAACCTAGGGGGCCATGGGTGCTCGCTCCGGGGCTTCCTGGGCACGGGAATTCCTTCCCCGTGTCAGGGCCGCGCCCCCTCTGAGCCCCCCTGGCCTCCTGGGGGCTGTGGGCTGAGGGCTAAGTCCCGGAGGGGACTGTGGAAGTCCTGCCCCGATGGTTCACTGCCCCAGGTGGGGCCTGGTGCTTCATCTGAGGGGCAGCGGCGTCTCCGTGTGCTCGGGACTACCTGCTGGGCTGGGGGCTGGGGGCTGGCCAGGGCCGTGGGGGCGTGTGCGCGGGGCTGCCCCAGGCTCCCGGAGGAGCAGCGGGGGCAACGCACACACCTTGTCTCCTGACCCGGAGAGGTTGAAGCTCGGCCCTACCTCGGGGCCTGGGCTGGGCGCTTGGGGGCGTCTCCTGTCCTGGACCAAGGCTTGGCGCTGACCCTTCCCCTGTCTCCCCAGGAGTCTTCTGACAGCACCCACACCACCATCGAGGACGAAGACACAAAAGGTACTGGGAGGCGCCGTGCCGGGCCAGGGCCATGTCCAGGGCTGTGTGCAGGGCGCCGGGCTCCTGCCTCCCCTTCACCAGGCCCTCTGGCTGCGGGGCCCCGGCTGCCACCTGGGAACAAGTCGAGGTTATGTTTGCTCGGTTCCATCGAAGGTTCCTTAACCTGTGTCCCTCCTGGGCTGGCGGTCACTGGTGGTCACTGTCAGGCAAGAGGGAAACTTCTGGGGCTGGGTCAACAACAGCACCCTGGAGGGCTCTAGGGAAACTGTGTCTGTCTGTGCTTAGGCCTCTGGGCTGCCCTCCCCATGCAGGGCAGCGCACAGGACTGCTGAGCACTGCAAACCCTGCACGTCCAGTAGACTGCTCCCTGCCCGGCACTCTGGTCCCCCACCCAGGCCACCAAACCCCACCAGGGCTGCTCTGCCCACACCCTCAGGGCTGCCCACACAGGCTCTCTGCCTCCCAGGGCCTGCCTGTGCCCCTGTAGGCAGGAGAGGAAAGGGTGGGAGCACATCGGGGGCACCATGGGGGGCAGGACCCAGCCTCTCTTCTTGAGCCCAGGGGCCACCACCCCCAGAGTGCCCACCCGGCTTGAGCCGGCCCAGAATCCCTGCCTCAGAGCCCGCCGGCCCTCGTAAGCTGCGTCCAGGCCTGTCCCAGATGGGGCCCAGCCCACCCCCAGGGCCCCGTAGGTCTCCCGGGGGCCGGGCCCGTGGCGGGGCAGAGTGAGACCTGTCCTGTTCCTTCCCTCAGCCCCGCCTGTTGCCGTTCGCCTTGCGTCTGTCTGCCCCCTATGTCCCCCTCTGTCTGTTCACCCAGCCCCCAGGATCTCTGACCTCCTGAGCTCCGTGAGAAGGGGCTCGGGGACCCCAGAAGCTGAGGGCCCCCTGCCCAGCCCGTGTAAGTAGTTTCCCCCGAGCCTGCTGCCTTGCTGCCCACGGCCCCGCGCCCCGCCCCTCAGCACGCCGCAGCTGTGCAGGCTCTCGGGGCTCCTGCGTCCCCTCGGACCCGGCCCCCAGCTACCCCTGCTGCCTGCACTGTCTGGCCCAGGCCTCCTGGGGGTCCCAGAGCCCTATGAGGTCACTCCCCCCACCCCCGTTCACCACCGAGAACCTTCATGACCTCATGAGGGTGCCGGGAATGCGCTCTCTGCAGCCCTGCTCCACCAGTTGGGACCCGCGGCCCCGTCTCGCCTGCCCTGTCCCGCAGGGCCACCCCCGCTGCCCCCTCTGCTCTGCCTGCGCCTCGCGCGCCTCCCCACCCCCCCGCGAGGGCCCGGGCCCTGCTTACTGCCACGTGACCTCCCTAGCGGGCCCCGGTTCCTCGTGTTCCCTGCACCACGAACTCCCCGTGTGTCCCCCGATCCCTGTGCCCACTGTGTCCTCTGTCGCCCGCCGCTCCGTCCCTCCGTCCCCGTGATCCCCACTCCGTCCCCTGCCCACCTGCCTGGCTCATCGGCCCACAGCTCCTGCTTGTGCTCCTCCTCTTGTGTCCCCCTCTGTCTGTTCACCCAGCCCCCAGGATCTCTGACCTCCTGAGCTCCGTGAGAAGGGGCTCAGGGACCCCAGAAGCAGAGGCCCCCCTGGCCTGCCCGTCTCCAGCTCTCCCTGGCCCCCCACCCACCCCGAGTAAGTAGCAGCTTGAGTGGCCACTCCCAAGGGCTCACTCCACTGCAGTGCACTGGCCCACTCTGGGAGGGTCCAGTGTGGGGGGTCAGAGAGGGGAGCTGAGGGTCCCTGGCCTCAGGAAACAGGCCGTGGGGAGAGCAGCTCTCCGGGCTCCTGCCTCCAATGCCTGGGGCACCCCAGTTAGGGACAGGGCTTGTCCAGCACGCAGGGGAACACAGGCTGCCCACACTGCACAATGGCAGCTGGAAGGGCGGGTCCTCTGGATGCCACGTGGGGTACAGTGACAGGGAGGAGCCACCTGCAGCCACCTGCTGGCAGAGGGTATCACTTAACAGGGCCCAGCCTACTGCCCGGAGCTGCGGGCTGGCACCAGGCACTGGGGGCGGCCGCAGGGCCGGGCATGGCCGCCGAATGGCTGGGTGAGTGTCTGCCTAGGACAGGCATGAGGCGGGAGGGGATGCCCCCACATTTCCACAGACCCCCCCCCCCCCCAGGCTGGGGCAGGAGTCGGGAGCTCTAGAATGCACGGAGCAGCCAGGTTTACTCCGCTCGGTGGTCCTGGGCAGGGCCCTGCAAGGTCCAAAGCTGTGGTCTGGTCGGGTGTGCAGTGGGTAGGCAAGGGGCGAGAGGTAGCCCGGGTGGGTGAGGGGAGCTGCAGAATCGCGCAGGGTGACGGCACCCTGAGAGCTGCATTCCTGCCCCCGCTCATGCCGAGGCCTCAGTATCGCTTCCTCTGGGGGCAGGGCTGCAGGGGGCCCTGACAAGAGACTGGGCGGTTGGGGGGGAACAGCCAGTGGCCACAGTGCTCCCGAGAGCCTGAGGGCTGATGCGTGTGCCTCCCCCCAGACGAGCCTGCCTGCTGTCTGGGCATAAATGGGCTGATGTCACCGAGCTCCCTGCACCCCCACAGTAGTAGCTGAGGACAGGCTGGGGCTAGCCTGGGGCCCTGGGGTCCTCTTGGACACTTTGCCAGCCTGTTCACCTGTCCCTAAAAGGCTGGAGCTTGGGTGCAGTTTATCTTGGGACTCCTTCCTGCAGACTCTGCCCTTCCCTCGACTCCCTCCCACAAGTTTTATGGGAGCAAGGGCAGCTTGACCCCAGCTAGCGGGCTTGACCTGGGGAGTCCGCGTATAAGCATGTCATGTGGGCAGGTGGCCCCTGCTCAAGGTCCGGCTTCAGAGGGCACGTGCTGTGTGGGCCTGGCCCTCTGCCCGTGCCCTCATTCACTCAGACGCCCCGTGTCCCTTCCTGAAGCCCCAGAGCCGCTTCACTCGAGCGGGGTATGGCCCATCGGAACAAGTGTGCAGTGGGGAGGGCGCTTTCCTTGCATGTCGCCGACCTCATGATCCCCCAAGCACCATCAGGAAGAATTCCTGAGCACAGAGCCAGGAGTAACTCCTGAACATTGGCACCCCAAAAGAATTCATTGTGAACATTGTGGAAAAGGTGTGCGGGGGGGCAAGGAGGCTGACACGTGCCAGTCATGAGTCGGGCGCTCCCCAGAATTCCCCTGCACACAGAGTGGGGTGCTGGACAGGGGCGGCAGGAGGCAGGCGGGGGCGGGCTGGGTGAAGGGCAGCTGCTGGGCAGAGAGGGCGGGATCCACAGGGGTCAGGCTCTGGGCTGCACTTCCCAGCCTCAGGCCTCTCTGCGCACGGGGCCAGGGGAATGGGGTTGGGGGAGGGGCTCCGGGTGCTGAAGGTGAGGGAGAGGCTCACGACCAGAGGGTGTTCAGGGTGACAGGTGGGCGCAATCCGCTTTGCAGCTCAGGTAGAGCTGGCTGTGGAGCAGGACTGCAGGGGGCCCGCGGGGGCTGAAGTCGCAGTTTCTCCTGCTGCCCATCTCAGGCTCCCGGAGCCTCAGTCCTGAAGCACGTCCAGGGCCCAGGAGGAAAGGGAGCGGCAGAAGCAGAACTGGCCTTCGCAGCCTGGGCACGGTCACTGCTGCGTGAAGATGCAGTTACGCAGCGTTAGACAGCACACACGCACATGCATGGGCACACGGGATACACGGACACACACACACTTAGACACATGTACAGGGCACACCCAGGCATAGGTACACGTGCACACATGTAGAGACACACACAGGCACAGGCACACACATGTACAGGCATGAATGCTCAGGTGCGCACACACACAGGCAGCACCTGTCTGTGAGCTCCTCCTGAGTCAGGGGTGACCTGCCTTCTGAGGTGCGGGGTCGGTGGGTGCCGGAGGAGGCACCCCTTGGAGGTCGGCAGCGTGCTGTCACGGGCCGGCTGTGGCCACTGCAGGGCTGGGACATGCTCAGCCCAGCACTGGTGTGTCCTGTGCAGTTGGGGCTGGACCTGATCCTTCATGGGGGGAGCAGAGACTCAAGGGGTCCTGGGGGAATGTTGCTAGGATCACACGTGTCTCAGGCTGAGGCTGATCACAGGTATTTACCACTTTAAGAGCTCACCATGCTGTGTGCATGCAACATGTATGCACACACATGTGCGCATGTATGTGTGCATGCCTGTGTGTGTGTGTGTGTGTGTGTGTGTGTGTGTGTGTGTGTGTGTGTGCTGGCTGTGAGTACATGTGCATGGAGGTGGCGAAGCACCTGATTCAGGATGAAACTTCTCTCCGAGAGCGTGAGAGAGCAAGGTTAAAGGGAACATGGGAAGATGGCTGAAGCAAGCAGGAAGTGGGTGGTTTGAGCCAGCAGGGTGCAGAGTCCCGTGTTCTCTGCTTCTTCCATACCTTGGGCATATGCTGTGGTTAGACACCCTGGGGTGCCGGTGAGGACTGGGCCTGATGGAGCAGAGGCCACGGGCAAGCCCTTTCTCAAGGCTGCGGGGCCGCAGTGGGCTAGGGTGTGGACTGATGATGCTGGCCAACACGAAAGGGGGACCTGGAGAACTGGGACCCCTAGGCTTAGGGCCACTCCCCTCTACTGTGCCCTGGGGTCCCACATTGTCAGATGTGGGGGGCTCTGGGCTGGGGTGCAGGACAATGAGCAGCCCCAGAGCCGGTGCTGGGTCGCGGCCGTGGCAGCTGGGGGCCCCTGCTGGCATCTTGCAGGTATTCGGTACCATGGACAGGTCATTTCTGTCCCTTAAAAGCAAAGCTGATTGGAGCTAAGGCGTGGAGCCGGCAGTTCCAGCTGGCTGAGAGGGGGGCCGGCCTCGGGCCCTGCAGGAGAGGAGGCGGTGGGTGCTGCCCAGCCTGGCAGATGCGCTGCCACGGGTTTATCTCCCACAGCAAGGAAGCAGGAGATCATCAAGATCACGGAGCAGCTCATCGAGGCTGTCAACAACGGGGACTTCGAGGCCTACGCGTGAGTGGTGGCCCCGGTGGGGGGGAGGGGGCGGTAGGGCGACTCTCCCTAGGGAGAGGGCTGATGGAAATGGAGGGGAGAGGCGGGATCCGAGCCACGCCCACCCATCACATGAGTGTGGCCCCCAGGAAAATCTGCGACCCAGGCCTGACCTCATTTGAACCCGAAGCTCTGGGCAACCTGGTGGAAGGAATGGACTTCCACAGATTCTACTTCGAGAACCGTGAGTGAGGGGGCGGGGTCTGGCGTGGGCGGAGGGTGGGTCTGGTTGGAGGGGCGCGCCAGGAGCCTCGCGGAGGGTCGGGCTCCACGGGTCCCCGCGGGAGGGGACGGACAGCATCGCGGTGCTGGGCGCTCAGCCCTGCCTGCCCCGCAGTGCTCGCCAAGAACAGCAAGCCCATCCACACGACCATCCTGAACCCGCACGTGCACGTGATCGGCGAGGACGCCGCGTGCATCGCCTACATCCGCCTCACGCAGTACATCGACGGCCAGGGCCGGCCCCGCACCAGCCAGTCCGAGGAGACCCGCGTGTGGCACCGCCGCGAGGGCAAGTGGCAGAACGTGCACTTCCACTGCTCGGGCGCGCCCGTGGCGCCGCTGCAGTGAAGGTGAGCACCGCGGCCGCGCGGGGCGGGGAAGGCCCGGCCGCCGCTGACCCTGTCCCCTTTGCAGAGTGCGCCGCTGCCGCGGGACAGATGGATGTTTGGAGCCAGCCGCCCTCGGGCGCAGGCCTGCCTGTCGCATGTTTGTGTCTGCCTCGTTTCTCCCCTGGTGCCCGTGTCTGCAGAAAACCAAGACCAGATGTGTGATTTCTTTTTAAAAACAAGATGACAGCGACGACCACAAAAAAAAATTTCATGCTGGATGAAATGGGGAAAGGAAAAAAAAAACAAAAAACACTTCACAAAGGAAAAGCTGTAAAAGTCACTGGCATTTGTGGGACTTGCAACCGACTGGCTGCTCCCTGCCCGAGCTCCGCGTGTGTCCGTCTGCTCCTGGCCGCTGGGGACAGCCGGCCATGAACTCGTCCAGGGCCTGTGGCGTGGAGTGGTGCCCATCCCCGCACCCGCAGCACCCCCCTTCCCCGCCTGCATGGCTGCCATCAGAAGTCAGCTGTTGTCTGGGCAGGGGCTATGGGGTCCCTCCAGCTTCCCTTCCTTCCTCCCCCGTGCCCTGTGTGGCCAGGTCCTTCTGGGGGCGGGAGGTGCAGAGAGGACTCACCTTAGTGCCACCGTTGGCCTGCAGTCCTGCGGGCAGGGCCCGTGTACCAGCCTCGTCACCTGTCGGGGGACTTTTCCTTCTCTGCTCCCCCACCCCAGCCCCCATGGGTCCCCGTGTTCCCCGGCCGGAAGGCCACGCTGCAGGCAGGGCAGGAGGTGCCATCAGGGGGTCAGGTAGGTGACGCTGAGGTAGCGTTTGGAGTCCAGCGGCAGTGGGGAGCCACTGAAGGTCGAGAAGGGCAGAGGCTGCCATGGGAAGAGGGGAGCGGGGTCACCGTGGGCCCTGCGTGCCCCAGGCACTGTGGGACGGTGGGCTAGAGACCTGCTGGGCTGTGCTTGGGGTTCAGTCAGGGGTGATGGCTGCAGAGATGCGGGTTCCTCCTGCCCCTGTGCCTAGCCCCCCCCCAAATCATTTCAACAAGGATTTTCTTTCTCTTGCCCCACAAATCAAGCCGAGCTGGGGAGGGGCACAGCATGGGGACAGGACATGGGGATGCTGACTTCCAAGGGGACCGTCCACCGACAGACATGATGGACACTCATGCCTGCCACGGCTGTGCTCAGGACAGCCGTCTCCCGCACCCCCATGGACACAGGGTAAACATCCAACAGGGCTTGCCACGGACAGCGTGGGGCCTGGCCACCCTCACCTCCTGGGGCTCCTCCCCGCTCCCACCCACCATTGTCCCCACAGACCTGCCTGTCTGGGATCGTTGGGGACTCCTTCTGGGGGACAGTTCTTTTGCATGACCCCTCCTGAGCAAGCCACACCACTCTTCTCGCTCGATGTCTGCGGTGTGGCGCGGCGGTGGCTGGCCTGCCCAGGGCCAGCTGCCCGCGGTGCTGGCCAGCCTTCCCTCTTCTCTTTTTGCTGAGTTTCATTGTCTTTTCTTTCTGAGCCTTGTAAGTGTACAAAAATTATTTTGTCCTGTCTCGGGAAACTGCAAATAAAAGAAAAACAAGGACAAAGTGCCATGTGTGTGGCTGGGTGCTTTGAGCAGTGGCCCCGTTCTTCTGAGCGTGGGCCCCACTTTCAGGGCTGCGAAAAGCCCCGAGCCTGAGGAAGCACAACAAGCCAGGACTCGGGGTGTCCTTCTGGGCCGTCACAGGGCAGAGGTCCCAGATACCCCCTACTACAATCCCAGCAGCCCTGTCAGCCCTGAATGTGGGCTCAGAGCCCCCTTTCTTGAGTCTGCCCCCAGCCTGCAGGTAGCACCCAGGAAGGCAGTTCCTGCCCCACTCCACGTCTGTCACTCCAGGGTGGTGCTCGCCTCCAGCCCAGCTTCTCCCAAGTGTAGAATGTGTCAAGTGTGATGCTCACCTCCTGCCCCACTGCTCCCATCACCTGAGGGGTACTCACCTTCCCCCAAGTGTGCCCAGATGCACACGGTTCCAGGGGCAACAGCAGAGCTATGGCTTTGGGGACAGGGAGTGGCAGGGCCATGAAAGCCCAGAGCAGCAGGTGGAGGTGTGGGGGCAGGAAGGCAGCAGGGCCTGAGGCAGGAGGAAAAAGGGCCCCACTTCTCAGGCTGTTCCTAGCAAGGAGACACCCGCTGACCTGTGACCCCTGCTTTCCTGACCTTGGGCTCTGCACTGTCCTTCAGGAGGGCCAGCCACCCTCGTGCCCACAGCATGGGCACACAGACTGAGTGGACTGAGCAGGTGCTGGCGTGGCCATGTGGGGAGAGGCATAAGCTGGACCTGGTCGGATACACCGTGCCACAGGGACCATGTGAAGTCGGGCTCCCCCTTGGGGGCCACGAGGTCAGTCTCCCTCACAGAGGCCATGAGGTCTTCTGGGCTTCCCCAGAGGGGACATGTAGGAGGTGAGGTGCACCCTGCTCACCCAACTGCCTCAACCACCAAACTGCCTCAACTCCGCCTGCCTCCCGCCTGAGCTGGAAGGCACCATCCAAGGCCCCAAGGCCTCTCTGTGTCTCGCCCTCACGAGCTGCAGGAGTGTGGTGGGTTTCTTCTCCAGCCCCGTGCGGGGCAGGTGGCCTGGACGCCCATCTGTGCAGCTCGCTGCAGGCTGGAGGGCAGGCGGGGCCCGGGGAATCTAGGCCAATGCCTGGGAGGCAGGGCCTGCTGGGCATGGATGTAGGGCTCTGCGCTATCGCTGTAATCAGAGAAGCCTTTCCAGGCCAGCTCCCTCCCAGCACCCATCACAGCGCTGGGGCGAGGTCACTGCAGCAGGCGTGTGTGGCAGGCACTGGCCCTCCTTCCAGGGCCAAGCGGTGCCTATATAAGCCTCCCGGGGCTGAGGGTGACCTGGGAAGCCTACAGTGCAGCCAGAAACCCCCAGGCAGATTGCCACAGGTCCCAATACAGGGCAGGAGCAAAGTCCTCGGGCAGCAGGAGGAGATGCTGCCAGTGCCTGCCTAGTTGCTGCACTCGGGCAGACTGTGCTCAGACTCCCAACTCTGTGGCCACTAGGGGGCTCACCCGGGCAGGGCTCACGCAGCTCTCCTAGGGTGGGGCTCCCCCACCTGGCTCTTGCCAGGAACCTCAGGGAAAGGACAGGGTTGGGGGTTAAGGTGGCGCGGTCTCTCCACAGATGGGGCCCTGAGGCTCAAAGAAAGCACAGAATCATTTTGGAATTTCAAAGACAATTTTATCCCAACCGGAACCTCTTCAACATCGCTGTTAGGCCAGTTATTAAAATGACATTCTTTGCCAAATGGTTTCCTGCTGTGCCAGGGGCAGGACCCACTCCTCGACCTGCTCCGCGAGGGTCATGCCCTTGTGCCCTCCTCCCCCAGCCCTGTGAGATGCTCATGAGGCCAAGTCTGTGCCTCCCGAGGGTCTGGCAGTAGAAAATCACGTGGGCAGGCGACTCTAGGGGTTGGCCAAAGTCCTTTGGTCAGCTCAGTGCCCAGAGAAAAGGCAGCAAGAAGGCGAGTCTGTCGGGCGGACCGGTCCTCCGAGTCACGCAGATCCCAGCTTCCACCCAGGAGGGGCTCAGCTGGGCCCCAAGCAGCACCTCTCCCCAGGGAGGAGGCCACACTGTCAGGGCCACTCAAGAGGGCTTCTCTCGAGGCCGAGTCTGAGTCCTAGAGATGCTCAGCAGACAAGCAGGGGGCCCTGGGGAGGTGGGCACAGAAGGAGGACTCGGGGCTGAGAGCTCAGGGAGTCACCAGGCATCACTGTGCCCAGGACACAGGAAAGGCCATCTGTAGGTTCAGGCCGTCAGCCTGGAGCCCTGCTGCCTAAGGGAAAGGGGAACTGCTCATAAGAACACAGGCCAGCACTGCTGGGGTAGGCCTGAGGCCCAGGGCAGACCAAGGGCAGACTCGGACCCTGCTCCTCTCCACGTAGCCCTGGAGCGAAGCGGACTCCCCAGCAGGCCTGCCGTCAAGTGCGCCGGCCCCTCTGCCTCTGATGAGTGTCAACACAGTAAATGTACATAGGAACCCCAAGACACAATGGGGCCCCCTGGACTGGAGTGTCAGTATGCTGAATGGACAGATGGGGGCACCGCAAAGAGCTGCTTCTGCCTCCCTGGCTGTGCCCGCGTGGGCGGCACTCGGGCCTCGCAGGGAAAGTGGAGAACAAGCTGTTCAGTATCTACATGAGTGAAAAATTTATGGTTTCATTTGGCCCCAAAGACACACCGTTTGGGGTCCCAAATACCTTTCCAAAATTACCAGACATATGAATTCCGATGTCCCCCACCCCCAGATCCCTTCCAATACCCCCCAGTTCCTCCTGGAGCTCTAAAGTGAGAACCGTCATCTGTCCCACTTGGACCCCCTGACCGGCTCTCTAGAGACTCTGGGGGCTGCAGTCCTGATGCATATGGCGGTGACGTTCAGGCAGGGACCTCACTGGTGGCTGTCACATGATGGCACAGCAGGAGTTCTGTTTCCGGGCCTTGACAGAGACAACGAGAGAGAGCTGAGGAAGCGGACTGTGGGGGGCTGCCTGGGGTGCAGGGAGAAGCCACAACCCTCTCTGGCCCCCAACACCAGCAGCCAAACACCGAGAAGCAAACACGGTCCCTCTGGCTAAGGACTTGAATCTCACTCCTTTGCTCCCAGAATGCCCTGCAAGCTGTTTCTTCGGGACACTTGAGGATGACAGGCCAGCCCCCACTTGGCAGGTGGCTCCTGCTTCGGCACCCCCCCTCAATCCCCGTCTCCCTCCCAGGCACCCGCCCAGCAGCCTGGTCAGAGGAAACTTCCAACAAAGGAAAAAGCAGCAGAGATTGAGCACGTGGGAGAGAAGCAGGAAAGTGGACACAACCCCCTGGGCCCCGCGCCCAGTAACGTCCCAGGGCTAGTCCCAGCTAGATGCTGGGCTGCCATTCAGTGCCAGTAGTGGAACCTGGGGCTCCCACAGCGGAAGCCTGCTAGGGTGATGCACCCCAGCTGCAAGAGCGTACAGCTGATGGGTTTGCCCCTGACTCTGCAGCAGACAGCAGAAATCTGGGGGTACCCCTGTGACTGAGAAACAGGCCTTCAGCTTTTCTGGGGGTAGAGAGAGTAGTGTCCTGGGGAGGGTGCTGCCCTCAGTTCTCCTGGGGACAAGGTGGTGCCCGAGTGAGCCCCATCACAGATCTTTTGGGGTCCTTTCGCTCCAACCACACGTCACTGACTCAGAGAACACGCTAGTTTCAAAGCAAGGGTCCCGGGACGGACATGCTGTGACAGTTCTTGGGACGGGCCTCCCAGGGCCAGCGGGGCGCGGGCCTCACCGTCTTGTAGAAGGCTTTAGACTGGACTCCCAGCACTTCGGACTTGGACACCAGGTCATCAAGCTTCTCACCGCGCTCCAGCAGAGACTCCATGGTGTTGTGCTGGGCAAGGGAGAGAGATCTTCTGCTCTGCCCGTGGCAGGGGCCCCGATGAAGCCCCACACTGCAAAGCATCAACTCTGGGCTCCGCACCCAGATTTGTGGAGGTGACAGGACCTAGAAGGTTCTAACTGGGACCCAGAGCCCTTCTCAAACACATGCCCATGGCACACATGATGGCACTCTGGGCACAGTTTCCAGTCAGTACTCCACCACGCAGGGGCCCAGCTCACAGGAGGTAGCCTGAGAGGAAGAGACTCAGTGTCCTACGGTCTCCTCGGAGTATAAGCAGGTGGGAAAGTACAGAAGAGCAGATGCCCCGTAGCCCACTCACAGTGGAGCGACTCAGATGCCTCACATCAAGTCTAACGGACAGAAAGGGCTGAGCAACAGGGTGGCGAGGAGGGCACTTGTCTTGCACGAGGCTGTCCCAGGTTTAACCCCCCATGCAGTCTCCTTGGCCTCGCCAGGAGTGACCCCTGAATGCAAAGACAGCCCTGAACACAGTCAGGTGCGGCCCCAAACAAAACACCAACAACAAAGCTTTAGGGGCCAAAGCAACAGGTGCAGCAGGGAGGGCATCTGCCTTGCACGTGGATGACCCAGGTTCGATTCCTGGCACCCCGAGCACCAAGAGCAAGTCCTCAGTAGCGCCGGAAGCAAAACACACAGTCAGGAGAAGACAGACTAGTCAAACCAACCAAAAGCCCACCAGGACACAGGCTTGGGACGTGGGTGGGAAAATAAGGACAGGGTGGAACAAAGGTCATACTGGTGGTGGGGTTGGGGTCAGAATATTGACTGCCTGTAACGAATCCATCAAAAACAATGCTGTAAACCATAGTGTTTAAATCAAAGGGGACCCCAAAAGTAGAGAGAGAATATGGGAGAAACTGTCTGCCATAGAGGCAGGGGAAGGGGTGGGGTGTTCGATCACTGAATGACTGAAATTCAAACATGAAAGCCTTGTTAAGTGTTGCTCACAGTGATTCAATTAAAAAAATATCAAGGGGAACCCTTGAGGAGAGAGATGGGGCTGCAGATGGAGCCCTCTCGCTGCAATGGAGGCAGGGGGACAGCAAGGAGTGTCCCGGAATCAGCACAAGAGGAGTCAGGTTAGACCATGTGGAGAGAAAAATGTGTCACAAAGGAAAAGCTTTGGGCAAGCTTTCATGTCCAGCTTTTATTTCAGACCCTTGCTTCAAAGATCCAGAAAAGCTGCCTCTGAAGGCACTGGGATGCGCGTTACAGAATGTTGGATCCTGGGTCACCGCGAGACAAGAAATACAGGGAGTGGCACAATGGGCGGTGCTCAGTGAGGCCCAGGTGGTTGACAGGAGACCAGACTATCGGAGTCTGTGCAGACCCTGTAGTCGAGTCTCCAGGGGGGCAGAGTCATGGCCACCGGCCTGGTGGACAGGGAGCAGGGGACCGTTTAGATGCAGAAGCCACAAGGACCAAGCCAAAACAGATGCTTCCAGCTTCCCAAAGAGAGCCTGAGAGTTAAGAGGCAGTTAGAAGCAGGGATCGGAAATGAGGGTGCCCCTCAGACAGCTCTGTGCCAGCAGACACCGGAGCATGCAGTCAACAGTGAGGGCACAACAACAGTTCTCGAACCCCCACACGAAGGGCGTGAAGGAGAGCCACAAAACAGCACAGACCCGTGCAACAAGTGCCACAAGATGGGGCCGGGACACACAGACCACGGGCTGTCTGAGTCAGAATCTGAGGCCTCTGCAGACGGGCCTGGTCCCATAGGCTGGCACCAACTCTACATGTCTGGCCACTGGCCAACCTTCCTGCCATGGGTATCTGGATGGGCACCCCCAAGTCTTGCTTACCAGGATGATTTTGGTCTCGTCTAATTCCGCCTGCACTTTAGTCATGGGGTCGGCTTCTCGGGGGTTCTGGACACAAACAAGGACACTGTCAGGACAGCAGTTCAACAGAGTGCGTGGGACACATGTGCACAGGGGCTGATCATGTCCGGGGAGGGCCGGAGACTCAGCCTTTCCCAGAGGGGCACCAACACCAAGCTTGGCAGGGCCAAGTGTCTGGCTCTTACACAGAGCTAAGACCAGCTTGTGGGGGCCCGCAAGTCCAGCCTTGCGACCACCAAACCACGTGGTGTGGCCCCCAGCAGATTTTTCAAAAAACAAACAAGGAGCTGGAGAGACAGCATGGGGCTAAGGTGCAGGCCTTGTATGTGGCCAACACCAGTTCGATCCCTGGTACTATATGGCCCCCTAAGCATTGCCAGGTACAAGCCTGGAGACCCCCAACAATACCAGGACAGCCTGGGTGACTTTCAGTACCACATTCTTGGACTGCTGCTAGCCAATGCTCAATCCTGGGAAGGGTCCAAAGGCTTCCTCAGCACCCTTGGGAGCACACCCACCCCCCCAAAGGAAAAACCAAATACAAGGCAGTCGGAGGCCCCCAGGCCCTCAAGGACCAGGGCTGTTGGCTCTCCCCCCGCCCACACAGGCTCACATGATGGTCTTTCCACATACCTGGTATTTGCTAAGGTAACCGTCCAGGGCTGTATAGTTAATGGTATCAGGGGATCCTATTGGCCAATCTATCCTGTCGACCTGCTTGGAGAACTCGTCCAGGACCTGCGAAGTGGAGGAACTAGTGTAACAGCACTCACACACCAGCAGGGCTTGGCCCTGGAGTCTCACCCCTGAGAGGTGCTGGGGCCTCGGGCCCAGGACAGGGTGAAGCCGACAGTGATGACAAGGGGGAACCCAGGCCCACATTCCTTCTTCAATACTCCAGGAACTGAAGACCGAACAGGTCAGTCTCCAAGGCATTTTTTGAACTGTGGAGTTCTACTTTGTTCAGGATGTGACTTTCTAGGGGAGGAAGAAAAAGGCCCACCAATTCTTCAAAATCAATTCTTTAAAAATGAAGGTTAAGTCCTTCGGCTCTCAATAACCACCAGATTTCATGTCCTTTGAAGTATACTAATGCTTTGGGAGAGACGAGACATGGCCAGAGTTTGTAAGGACTGCAGAATCAACCTTTATTAACACAATGGCACAGGGCGCATGACAGGGGCTCACACTTGAACATGGCGTTCGCACACTGGACTCAAGAATGCAGAGGCACTGGCCCCACGAAGGAGCAGGCCTCCCACGGGAAACCCTCTCCCCAAACTGCAGGCTGAGACTGGGCCGGAGGAGGCAAGTGTTCCCAGGCCGGAACACAGGCACTGCACACTGGAGGCCCAGCTGAACTACCAGAGTCACCTCGTCCCCTGAGCGCCAGTGGGAGCGAGCCCTGAGCACTGCAGGGCTTGACCCCCCAGCCAAACTATAGGGCCCAGGCAGAGATGGGAGAAGAGCCTCAGTGAGGGCAACAATGTTGTGACCAAAGGTCCAGCCTGACTCCACAGACAACTGCAAGTCACAGGCCAAGAGAATAGCAGGGGAGAGGCCGCGACTCAGGACAAGAGAGCAGAAACACGTGACGAGGAGGAACAGGGAAGGGCTCCAGGCGCCTGCTCAGCATAAGGACAGGGAAGCCAGAGCCAGGTGGCACCATCGCTTCCTGACAGTGGCCCGCGGAGTCCAGTCCAGCCAAACCCCAAACTTACCTTCTCCAGCAGGGTGAAAGCCACTCGGGAGGGGTATTCGCTGTCGGCAATGGCCACTCCAGCAAGGCTGTCGGGTCGCACGTAGACATGGCATAAGTATCCTGAGGAGACCGGGGTCGGGCACAGGGGAATAACAGGAGGGGTTTCAGACTCTGCTCTCCAGGTCAGTCAGACACTGAGATACTGAGAGAGAGGTTTGCGGAGTGACCCTCAGCGGGGCCAGGTGGAAACACTCAGAGTAACATGCACGGGAGCTGGGCCCAACACCTGCTTTAGGACAAGAACCCACTCAGTGCAGAGCTGCCACCGAAAGGAGCCTCCGGGGCTGAAAACACATCCCAGGCAACAAAGTCTAGGGTCCTCCCAGTCAGTCGTGCAGGACCTCGGCTCGGGTCTAGGACCCTCGAGATGGCAGAGAGCATCAAAGGCAGGGAGCCGCTCCCCGCAGCAACTCCTCTATTCCACAGGGCTCTTGGGGGGGTGGGAACAGTGGAGGAAAAGCTCCGACTAGAAGAAAACGCAGCCCCTATTGTCTGGAGCCCCAGGCCACTGAGCCGGAGCCACACTGTCAGTGCCGTGGGCAAGGGCCCTGCAGAGGGTCACAGCTCAGAGCTGATCTTCACACTAGGAAAGAAGGGCGGCGACTGTCCTCCAATTGCTCCCCCAGAAAACTCCAATGGTAAATGAAAAACACAAACCAGAGAGGGGAAACTCTGAGCTCCCTGGAATCAGACAGAATCAGAAAAGGGAAAGACTCAAGAGCAGGGAGGAGAAGCTCAGGGGCTCCTCACTAACAATTCCCAAAGAAGTCAGATTCCAACGGGGGGGTCAAGGTGCACACACTCCCTGGCCCTGAGAAGCTGGCCAAGGCCAGGACATGTCTTCAAGGAAACTACAGTTGGCAAGATGGGCAGTCTGAGGAGAGATGAAGGCATTTACTGTCCATGATTCAATCTCATTTCTGGGATGTGAACAGTGGAGGGATCACAGAGAGAACTGAGTCCAACCCAGCTGGCACCGTGGCTGCCAGCGATAGTGTCTCCTCAGCATGTGACCAGATCGGTACTAAGGGCAAAGAACTTTGTTTCTGCCTGATAAGGTTCACACACAACTTTCAGACCTATAAACAAATGCCTCCAAAATAAACACCACAAGTTCTCCTGGGAAATGTGTATCATGCAGGGAAAAAAAGAAAAATAGTGAAGAAAACAGCATAGTGAATTTTCAGATTCCCGGTAAAAAAAAAAAAATGTAAGTAGCACAGATGCACTGGAACCAGCTAGCTGAAATTCTTCCTGAGAGGGCTACACTCCAGAGGAGCTGACACAAAATCATTCCCCATACCAAGAGATCGGAACTATAATCCTGAGTGTGAGCTGTGGAGCTGACTGTACCCAGGCTGCTTCAACAGCAACGATTGGACACCTGGGTACAGGATTTATGGACAGGAAGAGGAGGAAGGGGGAAAACAGAAAGAACCAGCAGGAGTGGGGTCTCAGTTCCTGCCTGGTGTGGAGCTGCGGGTTGCTGGGGTCAATCCCACTCACTCACCTTCTTGCCGGACTGAAGCTCTACTGCCTTTCTGTGAGCGGTCCACGATAAGTTGGCTTGTGAAGATCATGAATTCTGCGGCACTAAGAAACACAACACGTCACCTGTCCCTGTCCCCCCTAGCCTCAGTATGATGGAAAGGGACCTCTGGGACTGACACCGCGGTGCTTTTCGGTTTCCCTCCCAACCGGAATAGCAGAAGCAACAATACTAGTAATGGCAACAAGTGTAAGTGCTCTGAGAGTCAGCACAAACACAGATAATCACCAATCATTACAACCACGAAAGCCTCTAGGTACCTGCTTGCTGGCTTGTCCACCCAACCACCCCCTCGTGGACTTCTGGGGAAGTTTCTACCAGCTCTAGTTAAACAGGTTGGAGTTCACAAGGGACACAGTGGAGAGACAGAAGCCAGTTCCTGTTCTCAAAGCCAAGAGCTTCCAGGAAGCAGGAGGGACACAGTGTCACTGCGCCGGGAAACTGCACACCCGTAGGGAGGACTGGCTCTGCCTGGGGACAGGGCTCGGTCAGCACGACCCGCAGGCAGGGCAGAATAGGGAAATGGTATGAGACTGCGAGGGAAGCCTCCTTGGCCCCTCCTCTCCGGGCCAGTGTGGCAGGTCACAGCCACGACAGTCCAGGCCTGGGGGGTGGCCCACGAAGAACCCCCGGGGCAGGTTCCTGAGGGCGGGCTGCAAACCCCCAGCCTGCCCCGGGTGCATAACAGAGGGTCAGGCCTGCCCCTCCCACCGGACACCACGGGCGCCTCTTCCCAGATGGGCCCTCGGGCAAGGCACTGGACTGCAGGTATACAACTGAGATTCGCCGTACAGATAAAGTCGATCCACATCAAGCTTAGCACAGAGCCCAGCTCCAAACCCCGCAGAGGCCTTGCGGCGAACCCGCTGCAAGGCAGAGCAAAGAGGGCCGTGATTAGACCAAGACAGAGCCGCGTTCGTGGCCAGGGCCACGCGGAGGGCCGAGAAGTCGGGCGACCACGCCGAGGCTGGCTGGGGGTCGGAGCCCGGCGAGCGCCGGGGAGGACGACGGCGGGGCCCCGGGGCGGGCGGGGCGGGGCGGGGCGGGGCGCGCGCTGGCCCGGCTGGACGCCGAGCCGCGGAGGGAGGCGGAGGGCCGGCGCCACCGCACCTGGACCGCTGGAAGAAGCTGAAGGAGGACACGTCGTGCGCGTTCTTCAGCAGCAGCACCTTCTCCTCGCCCTTGAAGAGCACGCTCAGGCTGTAGAGCTTCATGGCGCCGCGCGGCCGGCCGGCGGCCCGCAGCAGCCGCGCGTCGGGAGCAGCTCGGCCACCGCCCCTCCGGCCCGGCGCTGACGGCTTCGACGGCCGCTTCCGGTTCCGGCAGGCGCCGCGCCGACGCCCAACGGAAGCCCGAGGGAGTAACCGGAAGTGCGCGCGAGCGGGCGGTGCCGCGCCTGCGCGCCTCGCACTTCCGGCGTCGAGGCTCCTCCCGGCTCCTCCGGGCCGGAGGCCCCGCCCCGCGGGCCGCCCGGAACCTTCCACGGCATCCGCGGCTTCTCGCGGCGCGCAGCCCTGTCACCTGCTTTGGGCTTCGGTGTATGGCCGGTGGCCTTCCTGGGACGTGAGTGAACTGAGCGGCCGGGACCCCCGAGAGGCTCTGCTCGGGCTCCCCTTGGGCCAGCCCCAGGCCGCGCCCGCGCCTCCGAGTGAGCGAGGGGTCGCCGAGTGCGGAGCCGCTTCCCGCCACCGCGCGGGACTCACCGCCCACGGCCGCGTGGTGCTCAGCGCTCGCCTGCGGGGACCGCGTGAGACAGCCTCTGCGGAGGCCTCGGACCGTGACTCGGTCCCAGCGTCGCTTTAGGCGTCACTCTCCAGCCGGGGTTCCACCTCGGCGAGATCGACCACGTGGCCTGCGTAACTCGGATGCTGGGCACGCTCCTAGGCACGTGTTCCAGGCGGAATCACAAGCCTGGTACCCACTCGATGTCAGCAGCAGCCCACCCTCCGTATGCAATCCAGAATGTCTCTGGACGTTACCAAATGTGCCCTCGGTAGTGATGGTTTAACCTACTGTCAATATTTATTGCTTTAAATAGCCCTGTTGTTGAAGGAAGGTCTTTCTACTTGCTCTTTCACGTAACACCTTCCTCGCCTGCAGATTTGGATATTGAACTTGAGAACAAACGTTGGCCAATGCTAGGTGATCACCCAAGAACTGTGTCACAACATGTCAGGACAGGCGCCCCAATGGGGCGACTGGAACAGTTTTTCAAGAGAACCCTTTGTAGTCACTGGAAGTTGTACAAAGGGCCTGGGATGGATTAAAAATGTGTTCAGTGACCGACCTTGTTTCCCTTACATCAAGCACTTTGCCTGTGATGTCTCATTGAATGCTTATAAATTTTTATATATAAAAATCATATATACATGTAATATATATGTTACATATTATATATGCACTTTATGGACATAGAAACAGATTTGAGTTAAGAAAATTGCTAATAAGAAACATGGCATTCTCGAGGCATGTGTTGAATTCTCTCACGACCCACCTCCAAGCCTGGCCCCTCTCCCTCTCTGGGACCTCACTCAGAGCCCATTTCCCAAGGAAGCCTTGTTTGATCTTTGTGGCGCCGACTTCCAGTGCATCATTCTGAATAGGAAGCTTCACCTTCACCTTATAACCCCACTGTCACCCAACTTAGATCAATATCTGGATTGCCACAAACTTGAATCCAGTTCTAGTATTGCTTCAAACTTGGATTCAATTCCGGTGTTGCTGCAAACCACAAAATCACAAAGGAAACAAACTGTTAACCCCTCTGAGTCTTTTTCATCTCTACACAGAAAAATGGTCCGAGGTTTCATTCATTAAAGTCTTTATGACTCTTAGGCAAAGTGCAGACCTGAATACAATCAGAGTGCTTCAAAAGTTGACTGAGAGTGGATATAGAGTCTCACCTCCATTCTAACTAGACACTGACAGAAAAATGAAAACAGAGTCATTTTGAAATACAACCCTCTAGAAAAATCCCCTAGCTTTTAAAATTTGTTGGAAGTGAAGAATGAAGAAAAATATAGCATTGTCCTCCCGTTGTTCATTGATTTGCTCGTGCGGGCCCAGTAACGCCTCCATTGTGAGACTTCTTGTTACTGTGTTTGGCATATTGAATATCTCACGGGTAGCTTGCCAGGCTTTGGCATGCAGCTGAGATACTCTCAGTAGCTTGCCAGGCTCTCCGAGAGGGGCGGAGGAATCGAACTCGGGCTGGCCATGTAGGCCACATGCAAGGCCCTACCGCTGTGCTATCACAAAATATATGTATATGAAAATGTATGAGAAGAGTAGAAAGATAAAAGACATTTTAATAAGAGGGATAAAGGGCAGGGTTTTAACATAGGAAAATAAAATCATTTTCCAAATGATAGAACAAAGTTGAGGAACTTGGTAAATTGAAAAGGTATGTGCACATGAAAGTTTTGTGAGGGGGGGTCACAAAACTTGGTTGGTTGGTTGGTTTTGGTTTTTGAGCCATACCAGGAAATACTCAGGAATTACTCCTGGTTGTTCTCTGGGGGCAATATGGGATGCTGTGGATCAATCCCAGGTTGGCCCCGTGCAAGGCCAGCGACCTACTCCAGCCCCTGATAACAGGTTTATAGTGTTAAAACTGAAAAGCAGCTTTGGTGCCTGATCTTGATTATTCCACTGTCTTGATTATTATTGATTATTCCTCTGAAAGGAATTTTATATGGTCTAATTAAATATAATTCCTATTTATTTAAAACCTTCACTAGTCTCTACACCTGTCCAGCAATGGAACACAAACCTGGGAGGAAAACTGGCGACTTGATTTTATAAATCAACCTCCTTGCAAGAAATTTAAATTCCTTCTGGTTTGTGTAGATACTTTATAGGAAGGACTGAGGTATTTCCCACTAAAACAGAAAACTCCTCTGAAACATCACAGCCCTGATATAAATCACTTAATCCTTATGTTTGTACCACAGTCAGCCTTTGTCTCTAACCTCACACCATCCATTAGTCATGTTCTCAAATCCCATATTATTTACAAAATGCCTGGCACCCCCAATCTTCAGGGAAGGTAGAAAGAACTCACCAATGAAAAGGCACTTGGGAGGCAGGCTCCTGGACAGGACCGTGGGGTGGGAGGGAAACGGGGAAGTTGGTCATGGAAAATACACATTGGTGGAGGGATGGGTGTTGTAACATTGTATAACTGAAACCCAGTCATAACTTTGTAACTGTGTATGTTACAGTGATTCAATTTTTTTTTAAGGCATGTCAGGCTGGGGGCATGTCCAGCAGATAGGGCACTTGCCTTGCATGTGGCTGTCCCAGGCTTGATCTCTGGCAGCCTATATGGCCCCCTGAGCACCACCAGTAGTGAATAGTGATTCCTGAGTGCAGAGCCAGTAGTAACCTCTGAGCACTGCTGGGGCATGGCCCAAAACCAAAACAAAACCAACCAACAAACAAAGGAACTTGGAAAAACTAATGTATGAAACTCAACAATCATGGATTTCCCTACTGCCCATAGGTTTTCTCAAGGACTAATTAGATTTCATAGGAAATGTATAACCTAACACGGTTTCCATCTATGGATCAATCTTTTCCTCGTGTTTCTCTAAAGCCAGACTCCTCTGTGGATTACATTGACTTAAAAAGAGGGATTCTCAGTAGGAAACTTAAAATCCATATTTTCTCTCCTCCATATTTTACTTAGGAAACTTAAAATCCATATTTTCTATACTCACTAACATCCCATTCTCCTGAAGTTCTAGGTTTTGTGGTAGCCCAACACAATACTGTCCTGCAATTCAATATGACTTGAACCCAAACAATTCCTTAACTGTACTAAGCTCACTTAATTCCATCAAAATAATAAAACCTTTTTCTTGGATAAAATACATACTACGCACAAAAACAATAAAGAATGAGAAACACCACTTCCAATCTCACCCAAGTTACATATCCATGTCCAACTCCCCTGGCAGCTGCCATATGAGCTCCAAAATATTTCATCGATGGCACTACTAAACCAAGACTAACCCTTTATTGGCCTCAGTCTCAGCCAGTGTCCAATAGCAAGGATTCTATTTTGTTTGAGACACCTCATTATGTGTTTGCCCTCCATCAAATTGGTCTGGAATCCTTTTTAATAAAATGATTATTTTGTCACCGGAAGTTCCCCTTCCCTTACAATTTTTTTGGTCTAAACATTCACAAGCAAAAAAAAAAAAAATTACCCATACCCTTACTAATGGCACTAGGAGTTTCAAATGGCATACCGCTGGAAGTATTATTTCCTCTTCCTGGAGGTATCTGCTCCTCCACCAAGTTAGTTTCTCCATCTTGCTATATCAAAATGTCTCTTTGTTTTTTGTTTGTTTGTTTTGCTTTTCGGGTAACGCCCAGTGATGCACAGGGGTTACTCCTGGCTTTGCACTCAGGAATTACTCCTGGCGGTGCTCGAGGGACCATATGGGATTATGGGAACTGAACCTGGTCAGCAAGGCCTACCCGTCGTACTATTGCTCCAGCCTCTCACGATGTCTCTTTGGAACTTGTACAAAGCATTAGCAATACCATTACAGCCCTTCACAGGTTCCAAGAATAAATAAAATTATCTCATTGTATTAACTCTCCAAAATGATAGAACTGTGGATATGTTTAAAAACAAGGGATGTGTCTGCTATTATAGGGCAAGTGGAACTTTTGGATCAATCAATCTGGACAAGCCCAAGAAAATACTTTAAAACTCACTGAGCAAGTCTTACTTCAGGAGAGGTCTATCAACAGTTGGCTATCCTGGAAGTTCCATTAGAACTATGTTTCCTGCTTAATAGCCCCAGTAAGATCTTTAATTATCACATTCCTAATCTTGACATTTGCTTCTTGTCTTCTAAACCTAATAATCAAAGTAGTTTTTTTCTTACATCCAGGCCATCAATCTGTAATGTGATGGTATCCAACCAACAATTTAGACCTACAAACCCAATAATTTCTCATGACTACTTTCCTTGATCATATGGCCATGATGTTATGGGCCTCTCCATGTCCATAATGAGCCTGAAGCAATCCCAGAAAATAGACCATAGCTTCCACTCTAAGATTTTAATTGCTATTGCTCAGCGGAAGGAAATGCTGTGGAATAAAAAAGAATATTTTGAACAAAATTGTCAAGACAGGCTGAATTATTTCAGGCTTATTCTGTTCATGAAAACATTGCTTGCCACACAAAAAAAAACTCCACCATGAAAAAAAATCACCTGCTATGAAAAAAATCTATCACAAAAATACATCTCTCGTGCTGATCCTGAAAAGCACCATGCAATAAAAACAATGTCCCTCTAGTCTAAAGCTGTATAATGCCATCAGTTTCTAACTCCAGAACACTCTCCTCAATCTAACTTTTACCTTTAATATATTCTTTAATCCCTATGACACTGCGAATCCAGTGAACCACCCACTCCCAGGTGGTTTCTAGTTTAAAGTAACCAACATAAGCCCGATGCCTATTGCCAAAGTTGACTGGTTTACAGAGAGACACCTTACCCAGGCTGCATTCAATCAACACAGACCATCACTGGTTGGCATATGAGCACATGAAAGTTTTGTAGGGGTATGTCTTCCCAATCAGGCCTGAAGGAAGGATTAAGGGTTAGAAAAGAAGTACGATTTGTACAGATTAAGACAGTTAACGAAGAACTAGGAAGATAACTCATGTGTTAGTGCATTTGGTAGACCTGAGTCTGAGTCTCACTCTGCCTGCCCCTTTCCAAGCACCACCAGATCTAATTCTAGTGGTCCCTGCTGATGCAAAAAAAATTAAAATTTGAAATGGGAAACTGATGGGACTTAGCTACACCCAGTCTACTCAGTTGACAAGCTGCTCTAGAGCTTAGAAGGTAGGATTTGCACTTGTCAATACCAGCAGAATCCAAGATGGCATCGGCAACAACTGCCTGCCCCCTCCTCACACAGACCCACTTTTCTTACTTTTACTCAAATTGTACTATATTAGCATGGTCAACGGCCCTGGCAGTTGACCAGGAGGAGTTTGCATAACCTCAGTTCCTGAAGGATCCCAGTGTTCATACAGGATTGGACTCACTGTGGTTCGAGACTTGAGCCCAGGGCCTCCAAGAATGCCTGCAGGGTAGCCAGAGCAAACCAATGAGGAGAGGATGAACTACCCAACAATGTCAGACTCTTATCTCATACCATATACAAAAACTTAAATTTCAGAAGGACCAAGAGCTAAATATTGAACTGGAGAAATAGTAAAGCAGATAGGGCATTTTCCTAGCATGTGGCAAACCCAAGTTCAATTCCCTGCACCACATATGGTCCGCTGAGCCCACAAGAGTGATCTCTAAGCATAGAACCAGAAATAAGCCCTGAGTATCTCTGGGTGTGACCCCCACAAAGAAAAATAAAATGAATATTAAAAAAATTAGTGGAAGGAAATGTGGAGGATCATTTTTGTTGAAGTGAAAATGCTTTTTTCTTTTTTGTGAGGGCTCAAATCCAGTTGCGCTCAAGGCTTCCTCCAAGGTCTATGCTTAGGCTTCACTCTGGACAGGGCTTGGGAACTGTCTATAATGCCACAATTGAACCCAGGTTGACAGTGTACAAGGGAAGAACCTTACCCACCATTCTCTCTAGCCCCATGGGAAATATTCTTAGCCAGTCATGTGCCTCAAAACAAGCAGAAAATTTAAGAATACAAATACTGATAGTTATAAAAGGTAAATACTTCCATGTGATGAAAGGGATTGTTAATCAAGTTTAGCAACAGATTATTATTTATTGGAATGATAAATAATAATCATTATTTATAATAATTAAAAGTAATAATTATAAATAATAATGATTTATAATATCATTCCAACAAGGATTGGAATGATATTATAGGCTATTTTACAAACATAGAACTAATATTATAGATTACAATCACTATCATCCTGTTGTTCATTGATTTCCTCAAGCAGGCACCAGTAATGTCTCCTTCTTCCTAGCCCTGAGATTTTTAAAAGAGCCATTTCAATGCTCTTTCAGGATTAGGAGAATGAGACCCATCATTGTTACTGGTATTTGGCATATTGAGTACGACACGGGAAGTTTGCCAGACTCTGCCGTGCGGGCAGGATACTTTTGGTAGCCTGCCAGGTTCTCCAAAGGAAAGATAATAAGATGTCGCTTCCGGGAGCTGGGTTTTATAGTCTCTGCGTCTTGGCCGTTGATGGGACCAACCTGGCGCTGGCAGCAGCTGGTGGGTGTGACGCCTACCTACTGGAAGATGAGGGGAGTCTGGGTGGAGAAGGCCCAGTCCCAATCCGAGTAGGCTTGGAGACCTCAGCCCCGGGACCCGCATGCCTGGGTTCCTTTGCCAGTTCTTTCATGCATGAGGCCCGTCTGGACATGTGTGGTCCCAGCATGGCTGTGGCTGACTCCAGAGGTCCTCAGCTGCTGGGGGCTCTGCTCGGGGCGGGGGGGGGGGAGAGAAACTCAACCCTCCCCCCTTCAAGGGGCCCCGATGAAGACAGCCAGGCGCGGGGGCAGGAGACTGCGCTGTTCTCCTCTAGGAGCTGGGTTTTATAGTCTCTGCGTCTTGGCCGTTGATGGGACCAACCTGACGCTGGCGGCAGCTGGTGGGTGTGGCGCCTACCTACTGGAAGATGGGGGGTCTGGGTGGAGAAGACCCAGTCCCAATCCGAGTAGGCTTGGAGACTTCATAGATAGAGTTTAAAAATAGTTTAGGTAAAAGACATTAATAACGAATTACATAGTATAAACTAGTCATCCTTAAGAAAAGAAACACGAAAAAAATACCTTGAAATATATTAAAAGGTGTCCAGCATTTTGTAGTTCAAACAGGAGGATGACAAATCAACAACAAATGATAAATACTTATTGTCTCAAACATTGACAAGCATGTAGCCAAACTCCTGTCAGTGGAAGGATTAATAAATTAGTGAAGTCATTTGGAAGCAGGGAAGTGTGAGTGTGTGGGGGGGGAGGGGCAATGTAGTCCTATTCACCCGATCGTAAAATGTGCAGAACATTTATCTGCAATTCAGCCTCTAGGAAACATCCAGAAGAAATAAGTGCATATGTTAACTCAGTTGAAATACAAAGTTTTGTGACAGGTAAAAATTGAAACTTCCCAGATGACCACCATCAAGATATTGTTTTGCTTTTACTTATTTTAATGCTTTAGAGGGACAGGGGTGATAGCACAATGGGCAGGGTGCTTGTTTTATATACTGCCAACCTGAGTTTGATCCCTGGCACACCACATGGTCCTCTGAGCACAGCCAGGAGTAATCCCTGAACACAGAGCCATGAGTATTGAGTACTGCCAGGCATAGTGCCAAAAAATAAAATTAAGATAAAAAGCTTTTTATTTAGGGCCAGAGAAGTTGTATAGGGGTTAAGACACCTTGCATATGGCCAACCCTGGTTCCATTTCCAGAACTATCTGGTCTCCTGAGCAATGCCTGGTGCATCCCTGGAGCCCCTCCAGCACTGCCAGGATGACAGTATTAATTTATAACAAAAGTGTTAACAAAATAATAACAAAAGTTAGATAGTTTGAGCAAGTCCTCCCCATCACTGCAGGGCCTGAGAAGCTGCACCCCTAGGCTCTCAGCTAGAGTAGCCCACCTGGTTAACTGAGCACCACTGGGAGTTGCATCCAGGCCCCCCAAGCACTGCTAGGGAATCCCCTCAATAAATAATAAAATAATAAAATGCTTCAGCACAAAGGCTTGGAGAGAAAGCTCAATGGACAAGAGCCACAGGAAGCTGGGGTTTGACCCCAGGCACATTCAGGAGCAGCCCCTGAGCACTGAGCCAGGAGTGTCAGTGGGTCTGATCCAAAACCAAAAGGAAGTGAAATTTTTAAAAACCTAACAGACTGGAGGTGGGGTGTGGGGGAGGGCTACTGGGATCATTGGTGGTGGAGAATGGGCACTGGTGGAGGGATGGGTGCTCGATCATTGTATAACTGAAACCCAAGCACGAAAGTTTGTAAGTCTACAACTGTATCTCATGGTGTTTCACTAATAAAAAATAAAAATAAAAAAACTAACAGAATGGGAGACTGACACCCAAGAATAGTAAAGATAAGTACCAGGAGGATTACTCCAAGGCTTAGAAGCCGGCCTAACATGCTGGGGGAAAAGGCAGCTCAGATAGAGAAGGAAACACCAAATATAGGGTGCTAGGAGGGCCTGCTCCGGATGGGAGATGTGTGCTGAAGGTAGACTATAGACTGAACACGATGGCCACTCAATACCTCTATTGCAAACCACAACACCCAAAAGGAGAGAGAGCAAAAGGGAATGCCCTGCCACCTGGGGTGGAGGTTGTGATCGGGTGGGAGTGGTGGGAGGGATACTGGGATCATTGGTGTGGAGAACGAGCACTGGTGGAGGGACAGGTGCTCGATCATTGTATGACTGAAACATAAACATGAAAGTTTGTAAGTCTGTAACTGTACCCCATGGTGATTCGATAAAAAAAAAAGAAGGTGCTTTACATATATGTGTAATTGCTGTCCTTCAACCCTTCATGATTTCTGTATCATAATTCTGACTGATTTGAATAAAGACAGCACTGGTTACCAAAAAAAAAAAAAAAAGAACTACGTCAAACTGGGAAGGTTCCACTGCCACTCCTCATGCTCTCTTCTGGACCTTTAAATATCTGTCACCCAAGACCCCTGCTTGGTCCTGAGCCCCTCTGACACGCTGAGTGCTGTAGCTGGGCCACTCCACTGAGAAGTGCTCGAGCTGGGAAATGCCTCTCTGACAGTCTCAGGCCAGAAAGGCTTGTCATGATCACCTCTGGGCTCCCACGTCTTGCCTCAAAGGAAGCAGCAAGTCCTCCAACCCCGTGGCCATCGGCCCTTGGCAGCTGCCTGTGGTTCCATACCCAGGACTTGCGAGGATGTGGGTGGGATGGGCTCCTGAGCAGGAGCAGGAGAGAGCCCTGGCCCCAGACTCCTCTCCTGACTGCCTATAACTGCAACCAGCTCGGGAGGACATTGCAGGAGGGCAGGGCAGCCACCAGGCGGATGGGGGGCTTTGCCGGGCGCTGGTCCTCTGCACCTTCATGTTAGGTTCCCATAGTTCACACAGCCTTGACTCCTTAGGAGGGGAGTTTGGAAGACCCTGTGACCTTGCCCTGGAAGCTGCACAGGTGGCAGTCTGCCGTCATAGGGATTGGCTGTCACTATGGTGATGGGGAGGCCTGTGGCCATCAGACCCGGTTTTCTGCATGACAGCTCTAATGACAGGCTGGTCAGCCCTGCTGAGGCCAGAGGGTGTGAGCTCAGAGGCTCTGTTCTGGGTTGTCACAGCAGCTGCCGGTCCACCCCGCTGCCACAAGCCCTGGCAGAAGTCCCTGCTCCACACCTGGTCAGAGCAGGAAGTGTGGGGCAGTGCCCGAGCCACGGGGAAGCGGGCTGGGATGGGAGAGCGACACGGTCAGGTGTGAACTAATTACTCAAAAGCTGTCTCCGTGCGACAGGAGAGAGAGAAGCTTTTCTGCTGAGTCTGGCTCAGAATACTGCACCTCAGAGCTCAACACAGGCCAGGAAGGCATTTCAGAGGTGAGGACTCTGCCCCAAAGCCCCGCATGGCCCGGCTGCCATTGCCCCATGCCTGAGAGCGCACTCAGAGGGGAAGCATGACCGTGTGACCTGGAAGAGAAGGCTGGACAATAGCTCTTTGGACAACAATGAAAAGGAGGAAACTGTGACTGAAACTCAAGCCAGAAACTCACTGGGAAGTGGACAGGCTTCTCTCCCGAACACGAGGACTGGCTGCAGCCTTGGTTGGGGGCCGTTTTGCCCTGGACACCTGTGGAGGAACGCTGAGGGGGTCCCAGCTCACGCGGGCTGGCTAGAGCACACATGCTGGATGACAGAGCCAGGATGGAGAGCACCAAGAAGGAAAAGGTAGCTTCTCGCTGGTGTGTCTAGAAGCATTTTCTGGGTGCTGCCCTAATGTGGGGCTGAGGGCCTGCAGGGTTTCACTCTGAGCAGTTCTGTGGCCAGCAGTAAGGCAGGAGACCAAGTGGGAGACGTGGCACTGGGAGAAACACCCCTGCACCTCCTTGGTGTAGGGGTGCAGTAGGGAGGTAGGGGCAGGAACTTGTCCTTTGCCATGGCTTCTTCCTCACATCTGGGAAACGGCAAGGTCAGCACAAACTCAGCTGCTCTTTCGGGGCTGAGTTAATGGTGTCAGGAGAAAAACAACCAGCCCATAGCAGAGGGCTGATGGCCTCAGGCAGCCAGATGGACCCAGACTCTAAGTGTGTCTCAGGTCTGCCTGCCAAGGGACTCCGACATGTGTCTAGATGGGAATGGAATGGCTGTTCACAGCGGGAGGTGGGCCTGCAGCTTCCCTTCCTGGGAGAAAGTCTTGGTGGGTGCCATGACTGTGAGACCGTGTGCCTGGTTGCTGAAGGTCCAACAGAGTTGTCTTCAGCTCCCTGCCTTCTCCAGAGCTTGTGGGAGCCCACAGTGTCCTGCAGGGCAGCTATTCCCACCCCTCTTCCTGTCTGGCCTGAGGAAGCAATGTTCCCTGCAGTAAACTTTCTCTGCTCCAGAAGTGAAAGGGTGCCGGCTCTGGTCTGGACGTGGTCTGGCCTCCGTGGCCCTGTCAGCATAAAGGGAGGTGTCTGACCTTTGGCACACACCAACTCATCCATGTTTGTGCCTCTTGCTAGAGGCAGTGCAGACTTGATGTTTTGAGGAGCCCAGTCTAGGAGACTTCAAAATATAGTCTGAACTGTCAGCCCCTGGTGAGAAGCAACAGAACTAAATTTTTTCCAAGACCACCAGAGGTCCAGCCGGTTGGCTGCCTCCAGATTCCAGCCTGCTGGAAAAATGTCAAGCTGAGAGGCTAAAATTAGAAGGGGTGGAGAGGTGAACGTGAGGGCTAAGAGCAGACTGGGCTCAGGAGGAGATGAAGAAGTGACACTGGGGGGTGTTGGCACATTTCAGTGGAAATTAGTCAATTGACACAGACCTCTAAATACCACAGGGATGTGTCTTGTGGAAGAACCAAGTCACATCAGAATCCCGGCTGTTAGGGAGTATGGGAAATGTAATTTTCAACCACCCAGACCTGGTGTTTTTGGAAACAGAGAGGGAGTGGTCATAATGCTGAAAGAAACAGCTGCAGCAAAGCGAAGAAAACAAAATAGAAAGTGGCTGTTGGCCCCCAAATGTATTATCAAATACAAGTTAGTTTGCTCTCTGATCAAAGGATAGTTACTTGAGACAAAAAAGTTAATGTGAAGAAAACAGATTGAATAAGGTACTACAAACTGAATAGAAGGAAAACTTGTCCCCTCAAATCAGCTTCCTGTCAGGTTGGGGCTGGGGATTTGTATAGGGTTGGCTGGGGAAGTCCGAAGAAAATGAGGGGTAATCAGTAAGTTGGAGAAAGTAGTCCCATCTCCAGGCTTGAATGACTAATGAATCCTCAGGGTGTATGAGTTCTTCTTCATAAAACTTTCAGTAACATGATTAAACAGCATCCAGCTCCAGGATATGCATAATACCCCCAGAGAGATAGTATAGCAGGTTTGGCACTTACCTTGTATGCAGTTAACCCAAGTTTGATTTTTTAGCCCCTTATCCAGACCTGTGAAACCATCAGAAATGACCCCAGAGCACAGAGATGAGAGTAAGCCTTGAGCTCTAGCAGGTGTGACCTACAGACAAAAAAGAAGGCCTGTGTTTGCTCTTTCTCCTCTATCCATAACTGGGCTTGGTTCAACATTAAACATACAAAGCATGGGAGTATCTCTTAGGGTTGGGAAGCAGGTCAAAGGCCAATGTGAAATGGGAGGTTAAAAGCCACATGTGTGTGAGAATACGAAGTCTCCGATACTTGCTCGCTCACAAAAGAAATTCTCAAGGCAGCAGATGATGCTGTGGCTTGGATCCCAGCAGCACGGTCAGGGATGGTGCCACCATCTAAGAGACGACCATGGAATTAGCAAGAGTGCCTGTGGAATGTTTGCAGATGAAGAAAGAGTGTCAGGGACATGAGCACCGGGGTCTTCGCAAGTAGATATGGTTATTCCGCCCCTGTGCTTGAGACTTCATTACTAGGGCTTGGATGTTGGCATCTTCCTCTTCCTAAAAGTGAATTCTCACAGGCATCTTGGTCATGAGGGCTCACAGTAAGCTCTGAGGAAGTGTCTTTGAGTAAATGACTGATATCATGCAGTATGTTCTAGGAACACCCCAACAAACGTAACAGCTATGCTTTGTGTCCTTAAAGGATGCCTGAGCAGGGCTGGAAACTATAGTACAATAGGTAGGGCGTTTGCCTTGCATGTGGTCAACCCGGATTGGATCTCCGGCATCCCATATGGTCCCCCAAGCTCCACCATGAGTGAGTCCTGAGTGCAGAGCCAGGAGTAACCCCTGAGCATGGTCGGGTGTGACCCCTCCCCCAAAAGGCCAAAAATAAATAAATAAGCACATAAACAAACAAACAAATAAAGGATTCCTGAGCTTTGCGGGAGTCAGACAAATGAGAAATTACAGAATTCCCATGTTGCCCTACATGAACTCTTTGCATCTAGTTAAAAGCATGTATAAAAATAACACTAGATGACTCAATATTGCAATTGTATGATGGAGATGTGCTGAGATTATGACTCCTTTCTCTTTCTTCTTGCACAGATTTGAAATACTCTCTCACAAAAAGTCTTTATAACTCTAAAAAAGAAAAGTAAACAGGGCTAGAATTACACTGATGGCTATTAGTGAGTCTATAACAGTCCAGGTATTTCTCTTATACATGTAGAGTGATTATTTACAACACTACTCACCTGGTAAGATTTAGCAGCATTTCCCAAAATTATTCGGCCTCCATCCCCTTTACAGAACCACCTCCCCACTTCAGGGGAAAAAATCACTCAACACTCACTTGGAAATCAACTTTCTTCTCTGCTCAGGAGTCACTCCTGGCTGTGTTTGAAGGAACACACGGTGCTGAGGGGCAAATCCAAGCCTCTGTATGCAAAGCGCACATGCTCGTGCTCACTGAATTATTGCTCTGTCCCTAGAAACTTCTTCTTTAGAAAAACATCCAGAAAATGGACTAAAGAGATAGTACAGCAGGTGGAAGGCTTACCTTGCACATACATCACCCTAGCTTTGATCCAGGGCCCCCAAGGGTCCCCCAGCACTTCTAGGAGTGATCCCTGAGTACAGAGCCAGAGTAAGCCCTGAGCACTGCCAGGTGTGGCCCCCAACCAGAACAAACTGAAATAGAAAACAATCCCCAGTTGACCTCCCCTCTAGACTGGTCCAGTGGATGGCAACACCCACTCTGGGAAACTGTCAGAAGAGTTGGCCCCTTTTGGTGGTAACCTTTGCTGTAGACAAGCAGTGATGACAGACTCTCTTCATACCGGTAGCGGAGGGGAGTGTGTATGGAATCCTTTGGCCTAGAGAATGTGGGATGAGCTGGTTTCAAGTGGGGCTGTCCTGGGTGTCCAGTCCTCTCTGCTGCGTTCTGAGTATTTCCTAATGGAATGCTGACTCAGATAACTTGCAGAATTGTTTGCCCCAAACTTACTACCCACATAGGTACTGTGGATAAAGAATTAGTGAGTCCTGGGAGAAGGTATAAGTGTTCTATCTTCGTTGTTCTTCCAACAAGCCCTTGCGACATGTTTGTTATCCACATATGCCACATGCCACTACTACCACTGCAGGATGGTGTATGCAAAGGAAAAATCATTTGTCTCTCTTTTTTAACCTGAAATTAGGATTCTGAGCAAGAGCTCTTTGCGATCTGTAGGAAGTGAAGGGTCCAGTAAAGTCATAGTCCATGGGGGTACCAGTTTTGTTGGTGGCGCCAGGGATTGACCTCTGGGTCTCATAGTGCTCTACTGTTAGCTACATCCTTGACCCCCACAGGGATCTCTGAAGCATGATGGGCACCAGAGATCGTCCTTTCACAAAGAAAGAAGTCAGCCTCTGTACCTCTGAAATGAAGTCTTCTTGTCAGTCCTGAGTATATCCATGAGTCAGTTAGCCACTGGGGGCCTCTGTACCAGTCCAGTGGGGCTGGGCACTGATGGCATGTGATACAGTGTGCCCCAGACGCATCCCACACTTCCTTGGTTCTGCATTATGCTCATTCTCCAGGTACCTGAGGAACCTGCCAGGTGGGTGTTTAGTGAGATGAATTGAGGCTCCACTAAATGATGCTCATTTCCTCTCTCCGCACATCCACTTCAGCCTCCCTTTCCACTTGCTGGTCTCGGTGACACTCCTGGTGGGATGAACCCTAGGCAGTCTGAACCCCTTTATAACTTCTGAGCATCTTTAGAACTGTGTATGTTCTAACTTGTCTATTTACAGATAAGAGAAACAACCTGGGGCATGGCTGGGAGGGTCATCTGAGTGCAAAATGTGTGTCCTTTCCTTTCAGCAAGAAGCTGCTCTCCCATATATCTATGATAACATTGGTCAGTTGCCACCTGGTCATACCATGCTTTTTGTGGCAGTATGATCTGATCTTTCTCTGCTTGGTTGACATGAGGACCATAGTGCGGCCAGGTGGCAATTGTTGCCTTAAGGCTAGAGGGACTCTTGCTCTACCCCCTAAAGAAAGCATCCATCCTCTGACCCAAGAGTTCCAGACCCATAAAACCTGGAGTTGGCATACAGGAAAAACAATGTCCTCATCGAGGTCAGGGGGTGATGGGACCCTTTGGTTCCTAGGCTCATAGATTCTACCTTTGATGACTACAGCATTCCCCAGTGGTTGCTGGAATGTACGTTGCTTCCTGAAGGACACTGACCCCTTCTCCTATGATGTCATCTTCAAGTTGACAGCTCAGCTGTGCCTTTAATGGGCCCGTCCCCCAGTTTATCATGCTGGCAGTTTCAGTAGAATGACTGGCGGGTCCTAGGATCATGCACTTCCTATTAAGCTCCCTCTGCCCAAATGGGTCCTTTGTTGAGGGTAAAGCCATGTGAACTCTCCTCTCTGAAATCTGTTGGTCTGTGGATTCTCAGAACACAGGAGGTGGAAAAGGCAAATCCAGACCTGGAACATACTCATTCCAATCAAGATGACTTTCTCTGTTCTACAGTGGAAAGGGTCTGGCGCAATCACCTTGGCCGGCTGGACCCCTAGATGATGGTGTCCTAGCAGGGGTCAGCACTGGTCTCTGGTGAGGATAGGCTATACATTCCACAGCAGCAAGAACTTGGTGGGCCCCGGTGGGAGGGAGCCAATGCTTGAGGCATCTGCAGAGCATCCATTTCAGCCACCATGGCCATGAAGACACTGCGTAGATGTCAAGCTGATTAGGAGCTTAGGAGCTGCCCGCTCAGCCAGCCCAATCTATGACTGCTCTTCACTGTCTCTTCTACTATGATGGTGTCTGCTGGCATCAGCTCCTCAAACTTGCTCCCAAACACACAGGCCTATCTAGCCATCTCTTCCCCGACCACTCTCTGCCCCTACCTCTATAATAGTATTTCTTGTAAGTTCCCTAACAGCCACATGTGCTTGGAATTATATTTCCCTTGAGTCACTACACTCTTCCTTTCATTGAGCAATCAAGTGCACTACCTCAAACCCTGACTATTGAGAGGATTTCTTCTCACGCTAACCTTTCAAGCCACAGTCATGCAGTAGAAGTCCATTTCTAGCTTGCACCAACATGCCAAACTGACAGATCCATGAACCCTCTGGGCTACTATACATCAATGTCAATTGATACAAACAGACTTTCTAAAGTGTCAAGCACCCTGTCCAGGTTATTAAACTTTGGGGAAATAAGAAATGAGCTGGTAGAGATAATTGGATAAAGGCATTTCTCTATTCATTTTTCTCCTAGATTACAAAAATAAATAATAAACAAAAAATTAAAAAGAACTGAGAATTACTTTTATTTTGTTTTGTTTGGGGGCCACACCCAGTGGTGGTCAGGAGTTACTCTTGGCTCTGCATTCAAAGATCACTTGGGGGACCATATTGGGTGCTGGAGCTTGAACCCAGGTTGGCCACATCCAAGGCAAGCACCCTACCTGCTATACTGTATTGTTCCAGCCTCTGAACATCACTTTTTATCCAGCCCAAATATTTTTGCTATACATTCTCTATACTGCTTCTTCTTGAGGACTCCACCCTTTTGTGGTAGGGCTGGGGTACACCCAGTGGTGCTCAGGCATTTCTCCTGGCTCTATGCTAAGGGATCATTCCTGGTAGGGATCAGAGGACCTTATAGGGTGCCAGAGACTGAACCCATGTCAACCGCATGCAAGGCAAGTGCGCTACCTGCTGTATTACCTCTCTGGCCCCTCTATCCTTTGTTTGATCAATAGACAGAACAGAAGAATGGGCCCAGATTTTTAAACTCTGCCCATTTATCACTCTCCTTTGGAGCTTCTGACTTCAGATTAAGTGCATTCATTTATCCTTCAGAGTGTAACACCCTGTTAGCCCTGTCCTGAGGTCCCTGGAGGCTCACTCCAGCTGGTTGTCAGGTTTTACTGCTCAGATGGTAATTGTTCCCATGTTGCTTCTTATCTTTACCATTAGGGCTCTGTCATCACCATGGCTACCACAAGGAGCAGTTCTGACATAGCATCACTTCCGGTTACAGCGCACAGCCCCACCAAGCCTCTCAGCTACTGTTTCTTCCCCAGTACATCCTGTACATATTTTTGTTCTGGTGGTGATCACTGCTGTTCCTGCTTCCGTGGGGCCATGAGCAGTTAGTGGTGCTTGACGTGCCAGTGACAGAACCCAGGGCCTCACAGTGCTCTCTACTCCTGGTGCTACCTCGCTTTTTTTATTTTAATTTTTTATTTTGGTGCTACCTTCCTTAACCCATTGAATGTATTCTAGACAGAATCGCCTTTCTGCTTCCCCACGTAACATGGACAGCACATGGGCGGGCTTTCCCTTCTTACATAGTCAGCCCATTTTTCAGAGCTCATTTCTGTTCTCTGCTGTCCTATTGCTCCGGCCTTGTTCCACTTTCCTTATTCTCACATTCCTCATGAGATGCCATATAAACTCAAGCATCTCTTCTTCAATTTGTCTGGGTCATCACTATTTTCAGCCTTCTTGGATCTGGGCACAGTACCCGAGCTTCACTCTCAGAATCCCTGTCAGGGTGTTAGCTCCTGTGTCTTTGGACAACGTCCCTCATGGCACTCTCCTTCTCTTAATATTCCACCTCCAACACCTGCAGGATCAAATCCACTTCCTGCCAGTACTGGTTACACAGGGCCTCAGGTATCACTCTAGCATGTTGTTCCATTCCTGTCCTTCCTTGTACGTCTGATACCTCCCCAGCTGAGCCATGCTGCTCTTGTGGCCAGGAAGAGAGGCAGAGCAGAGGCAGTTGGCATGCAAGGAATCATTGTCTCTCTGAGAACCTCCATTAATCTTCAGTTGAGAAAAGGCCTCCTTACAGCCCGGATATTCTGCATCCCTAGAGAATTTGTGGCAAAACTCTGAAGAACTCAGAGGATTCCTCTTGTAAATCCCCAAGGGTTCATGTCAGAACAGTTCTTTGAGATTTCACCCTGGCCCCTCTTTTTTAAAAAATGGAATCACCATGGAGCTGGAGCAAAAGCGCAGCAAGTAGGGCGTTTGCCTTGCATGTGGCTGACCCAGGTTCGATTCCCAGCATCCCATATGGTCCTCTGAGCACCGCCAGGAGTAGTTCCTGAGTGCACGAGCCAGAAGTAACCCCTGTGCAATGCCAGGTGTGACCCCCCAAAAATCATGAATCACCATGAGATACATAGTTAAAAAAATTTTTATGATTGAGCTTCAGTCACACAATGTTCCAACACCAATCCCTTCACCAGTGTACATTTCCCACCACCAATGTCCCTAGTTTCCCTCCCTCCAAGCCATCGCCCCAGCCTGCCTCTATGGCAGGTATTTTTCTTCTCTCTCTCTCTCTCTCTCTCTCTCTCTCTCTCTCTCTCTCTCTCTCTCTCTCTCTTTCCTTCTGGGCATTTCGGTTTGCAGTACAGGTATTGAAAGGTGTATGTTCCTCTAACTCCTTTCAGCACTCAGGTCTTGGTCAGAGTGGTCATTTCCAACTATTGTCATAGTGGTCCCTTCTCTGTCCTAACTGCCCTCTCTCCACGAATCAGTCCTCTGGCCCTTTTGTTTCTACTGTCCTTGGGTATTAGTCTCATACTATTATTTTTTATAGCTCACAAATGCATGCAGTCATTCTATACCTGTCCCTCTCCTTCTGACTCATTCCACTCAGTATGAAGCTCTCCATGTCCATCCATTTATAAGCAAATTTCATGTCTTCATTTTTCCTAATAGCTGCATAGTATTCCACTATGTAGATATACCATAGTTTTTTATCCAGTCATCTGTTCTCAGACACTGGGGTGTTTCCAGATTCTGCCTACCGTGAATAGTGCTGCAAGGAACATAAGAGTCTAGCTCCTCTTTAGTGCTGTTTTAAAATATGGGTTCTTGTCTTATTGTTGAGTTGTAAAATTTCTCTATATATTCTGGATGCATAGCACTTGATCATGTATGATTTTTCTACAGGGATTCTCTTAGTCACCTGGACTATTTTTCTGAGCTAGGCTCGTAGCTCTCTGGTCCCATACTTAAACCCCCAGAAACAGACCTCCTCGTCACTTCAGTCTTCCTAGAACAGTGTTCCAGCATGTCTGTCCCTGCTCTGCCTCCTCCGAGTATAGGAGAGCTCAGGCTGACTGTAAGACGTAGGAACAGACGCCCGGGCCTGCACCTTGAGGCTGTGTGATGACAGTCCTGAAGAGCTTGCCTCACTCTGACAGTGCATGCACAGCTCTTTTTATTCTTCTTGTTTGCTCTTGTCCCCCATCCCCATCTATTCCTCATGCTGACATGTAACGGCCTTCTTTCTTGCCCATCTGCTCTTGTGGATCAGGAGCCTCCCACTGTCTATAGGACCCAGATTAACTTGGCTCTCTCAAACTTGGTACCCTTACAGACAAGCCCAGCCTACCAAGTGGACTTGCCTTCATGTAATCTCTTTATATTCTGGGCATCCCTTGTGGTTCCCTGATCACTGCCAGGAGTAATCTCTGAGCATCACTGGGAATTACTCCTGGCAGTGTTCAAGGGACCATATGATTTGAATCTGGGTTCAGCCGCATGCAAGGCAGGCACCCTACCACTGCACCCTTTCAATACCGTTAATCACTATTTCATGCATACATATTTCCAGCACCACACTCACTACCAGACTGCTCACTCTCTATACCAAGATCCAAAAGGTCCCCCATTCAGACCCCCACCCCCAAACTCAGTCCTATGAACTTACTCTCCAGTCCTTTTGCCTCTGGCCATCTGTTGTTACCTTACTGTGTGCCCTTATATTCCACATATGAGAGAGATCATTCTGTGTCTATCTCTCCTCTTCTGGCTGACTTCACCTTCTAGTTCCATTATGAAGTGACATATTGCATTTCTTCCAGGTTTTTTTCTGTGTTCAGAGTTTTTCCATGTTTTCTAAATCATCGTACTTTGAAAATCACTCATTTGATCTTGTTTTTAAACTTCGCTGAAGCATGACATCTGAAAAACACTTCTCAACCTTTTCAAGTTCCTCTTTCTTCATGGTGATTCTGTCCCTTTCTTATTTCTGTGGCTGCTTATTGGTGTGTTTTTTTTATCCTTTATCAGATAAAAAAGTATTTGCTATGAAACTGGTCCTTTTCAGACCAAACATGATAACATCCCAGTGTGTGTATTGCAAACCATAATGCCCAAAAGTAGAGAGAGAGTACGGGGAATATTGTCTGCCATGGAGGCAGGGGGAGGGTGGGACAGGGAGGGTATACCGGGGATATTGGTGGTGGAGAATGTGCACTGGTGGAGGGCTGGGTGTTTGATCATTGCGTGACTGTAACCCAAACATGAAAGCTTGTAACTATCTCACAGTGATTCAATAAAATTTAAAAAAAAAAAGAAATTGGTCCTTTTAAAGAGTGGGATTTTCCAAATTAAGTTTGCTATGTAGTTTATCTGTATGTGTGTTTTCTGTGTGTGTGTGTGTGTGTGTGTGTGTGTGTGTGTGACCACACCAGGTGATGCTCAGGACTTACTCCTGGTTCTGCACTCAGAGATCACTCCTGATGGGCTCAAGAGACCATATGGGATTCCAGGGATCAAACCCCAATTGGTTGTATGCAAGGCAAGTGCCCTGCCTGCTGTACTATTGCTCCTATGTATATGTACAATTTTTTGTTTGGGGGCCACACCTGGCAGTGCCTAAGTGACCACATGCATTGCCCTACATTGCAACGAAAGTGCGTTAAATAAACCCTGCACTCTCTTTCTGGCTGTTGTTGTTTTTGCTTTCATCATAATAGATTCCTTTTATGGAATTTTCTTAGGTTTACTTTGTCTCTGGGTGTTGGGGTTTTCAGCATCTTCAGATAAGTGGCAACATATTGATTTTTCATAAGGGTACTCAAAGCTGTTCCTTTGAAGACCACTTTTTATATATTGTAAAATCATGGTTATTCATTTATCGAATGATTATTCCTTAATCCAGCTCAGATTTCCTCTTGACGCGACTCACAGCCCCCGTGCTTGGTGGCCCCCTGCGCATTAACTGAGCGTCCCCGAATCCTGGGGCTACTCCCAACCCCTCTGACATTATCCGCCTGGGCCTTTGCTCTGGGATTCCTTTCTTCAGAGGAGCTTTGGCAAACCCGGTCTGTCACTCTAGAAACTCCCACCCATCAGTTTTGCCAATATTTTCCCTAGTTTTATTAATTTATCACTGTCACAATCACAATCACAAATCATCCTGTTATTCGTCGATTGCCTCGAGCAGGCCCCAGTAATGTCTCCTTCATCCTAGCCCTGAGATTATATTCAAGGCTCTTTAGGAGAATGAGACCCATCATTGTTACTGGTATTTGGCATATTGGGTACGACACAGGGAGTTTGCCAGACTCTGCCGTGTGGGCAGGCTACATTCGGTAGCCTGCCAGTTTGTCCAAAGTAGGAATGAGATAATAAGATGTTATAATAGGATGTCGCGCGGCCGCATTTGCGGCCGCACGGTTCCAGAAGCTGGTTTTTATAGTCTCTGAGTCTTGGCCGTTGATGGGATTACACGGCGCCAGGGGGCCAGTTGGTGGGTGTGACCCCCGCCTACTGGAATTTGGAGGATCTGGGTGGAGGATGCTTGGCCCCAATCCAAGTAGGCTTGGAGATTTCGGCCCCGGAACCCACGTGACTTTGTCCCTCTGCCAGTACCTTCATGTGTGTGGAGATTGGTCTCAGCATGGTGTTGGCTGGTCCTGGAGGTCTTTGGCTGCTGAAGCCCTGGTCGGGGCGGGGAGGAAAGCTCAACCCGCTCCCCTCCAAGGGGTCCCAGCGGCAAGGACAGTCAGGCGCGGGGGCAGGAGACTGCACTGTTCTTCTTCCGGGAGCTGGTTCTTATAGTCTCTGAGTCTTGGCCGTTGATGGGATTACACGGCGCCAGGGGGCCAGTTGGTGGGTGTGACTGTCAATCACTGTCAATTACATTTATTTTCTATTTGTCTCTCCTGGTAGATTATAAACTTCCTAAAAACACAAAGCAGTGACAATCAGATTACTCAGCAAGAGGTAAATGAATGACCCAAATCCTATTCCAACCTTTATTTTAGGTCACTAGGCCATCATTATGAGTATGAATGGGGTAGCCTTGTTTACTCTAAATACACCAGAATGTGGTGGCTTTTAGTAGAATTGTGTTCCTTGCTTACAGGTGAGTGCAGGTTGGCAGGCTAGGTGGAGTTCCTTCACAAAGGACTTTTAGGAACTGAGGGGTATCACATCTCATGGCTCCACCCACCTCCTAACACTGTAGTAGCAGCAGCAGCAGCTAGTGGCCCACTCATGGAAAGGTGAGGATTAACACGGAAGACTTTCTTCATAAAGCCTGGCTGCAGACATTGCAAAGGTCATTTCTGCTCACATTTCAAGAATAGGGGCCACAGAGACAGTACAGCAGGTGAGGTCCTTGCCTTGCTTGTGACTGACCTCAGATCTATCTTTGGGACCCTGTATGGTCCCCTGAGTCCACCCGGAGTGATCCCTGAATACAGAACCAGGAGTAGGCCCTGACCACTGCTGGTTTGCACCCCCCACACACACACACATACACCCAAATGAATTAATTCGTAAAATAAAATCACATTTCAGGGTTTCACCTTTCTGCAAGATAGACTGAAACTTTAGCAGTGCTGGTCAGAATTAGGGCTTGCTTTGCTCTCACAGTGCCACAGAGGACATGGATCTGGGCGCACAGCTGAAAATCTCTGCCCCATCCTCACTCCTCTGACTGTGACACCCCCATGTGCTCCTTTCTTTCTCCACAGTCCATGATCACACACAGTCCCTACGTCCAGGGGATGGTCAGGCCAACACCATCAGGTGCAATGGCACTGCAGAGTGAGCTGGGAAGGAAAGAGCATCCTGGCCCCCTTGTCCCTGGTGAGGGGCATGCAGGCAGGAATCTGTAATGGGAAAGCAGAAATCATATCCACAGCAGGAATGAACTCTTGTCCAGAAGGGACTGCATTGACCATGTCCTGGTGGGAATGTTTCCCTTCATAAGACCCTGCTTCTTCCTCCAGGGAGACTGAGGTTCAGGGCCCACCTTCAGGATTCTTCTTCCACCACCATCCTTCCCAAATGAATAATTTTCATATCCTATTTCCCTCTGGAAAAGGTTGGAGGTGGTATTTTATGGCTGGAGCAATCAAAGGTATTTCCAAGATCAGTGAGGCTTTGGACAATACAAATCCTCAAAAAAGCAGAGGGACAGTATCATGTCTAGTTGCTCATTGGCAAATAATGCCTGTAATTACAACCAAAGTTCTCTCCAAGACATGGTTTTTTTTTTTAACTACTTTAGTCTTAGTCTGTATCACCCTCAAATGTAATGTCAGTGTAGAGCATATTTAAAAAAGTAATTTACAGTGATGTTGTAGGTAGATAGGTAGGGGGTACCTGATAATGGACTTTTGGGAACCAATAATAAAGCTTAAGCAGAGATTTCCTAGCCCTGAAGAATACAAAAGACATAAAAAACACATCTCTTTGACATACAAAACCCGACTCTTTGGAGAGGAGAAACTGAGGCACACCTAGATGCAGAAATTCCCTGAGGAGGGAGGGCACAGCAGAGAAGAAAAAGCTATGGAAGAGTCCATGAGAATATAAAAAGATCATCAACAGAGAGAGAGACTGGGTTGTGAGATCATCAACAGTGCCAAACTTCCGACAATGCCTAAGTTAACTTTTATGTGTGCAAAACTCTGGCGGGGGGTGGGGGAAGCATTTGGAGGAACTGTGCAAAAGTTCCTCCCGAGAGCCATTTGGGGCTTGTTCCTGTGTTCTTCTTTGGACACTTACCTTGCTCGTGTTTCGGTGTAACTGTGCTTGCTTTTCCACGCTAGAGAAGCCTCTGTTCTCCTTTGAACATGTACTCCCTTCCTCTCTCCTCACATCTTTATCCCCCCCACTTTATTTAAACACCGTGGTTTACAAAGTTGTTCATGACAATTTGTTCCAGGCATGCACTATTCCACCCCTAACCCCACCACCACTGTCCCCTTCCCTCCACCATTGTCCCCATTTTCCAGCCACCCCTCCAGCACAATAATTTATTTTATATTGCTTGTTAACATTAAATGACTAATGGAATATTCAAAAATTTATTTCCATTAGGCTGGAGTGCTATCACAGCAGGGAGGGCATTTGCCTTGTATGCGGCAGAACTGGGTTCGATCCCCAGCATCCCAGATGGTCCTCTGAGCACAGCCAGGAGTAATTTCTGAGTGCAGAGTCAGGAATAACCCCTGTACATCACTGGCTATGACCCAAAACACAAACAAAAAAATATTTCCATAGAAGAAAATTTGTGAAAATTGTTGTATCTCACCATGGGAACATTAAGCCCTTGTCTGAGGTTTTTCTAAGCTGTTGTTGAGTGATAGCACAGGGGTAGGGCATTTGCCTTGCGCACAGCCAGCTCAGCTGAGCCGGGTTCAATTCCTCCACCCCTCTCAGAGAGTCCAGCAAGCTACCTAGAGTATCTCGCCCACATGGCAAACACAGTAACAACAAGTCTCAAAATGGAGACGTTACTGGGCTCACTTGAGCAAATCGATGAACAACGGGAGGACAGTGTTTGTTTGTTTGTTTGTGTTACGAGTTCAGCCTTCTGTATTAATGCTTTTGCAGTCAACATTGGTTGGCTTCTGTGTTACACCCCACCAATCTGGTATGCTGCTGCTGGGATGGCGGTGTTGTAAAGTTTGGACATTTTGTGTGGCCGCGAATGAGGCCACACAGTCTAGAAAATCCAGAATATTTAACTGAAAAGTTAACTGGGCAGTTAAATGTTTAACTGGGCATGGCTGCTGGGTCTTCTGGAAGTACAGGGAGGTGGCGAGAGGTCACCCACCCCAACTCTTAGAAGACTTGGAGTTTTCAGCCACAACGACCAGTGTACCTGGAGTTTTCGGCGCTTTAGGCTTCCTGTGGCACTCAGTCCTGAGGCCATGGGGTCTGGCCAGGGGCGTGATGGAAGCTTTGAGGTGTGGGAGTGGATGCCAAGGTTTTGTTGGGGTGGGACCTGGTCCTCCCCACTCCAAGATCATCCCATAAGTCTCAGCCAGGAACAGGACTCTGAGGAAATTTTTTCAGCTAGTTCATCTTTTTTGAGATTTATTTATGAGTCTCAGTCACAAGGCCGGTAGATAAGCTGCCATGGCAGTGGCAGTGGTTCCTCTCTCACAGTTTTCTAAGCTTTGTTCAATAAAAACTATCTTGTCTATTCCACATCCTCCTGGAATTTTTTTTCTGAGATTAGGACTGACTTTCCTTTCTTGCAAAGAGCAATTTCTCACCCCGCCTGAGTCTGTGGTTCCCTGGGAAATGAGTGCAGTGGGGGGTCATCTCCCATGTTGTGCAAAACAAGTGGACTCAGGTGCAGTTAGACGGCTGCCTCGAGGGGCAGGAGGGATGTGGTGCTCACAGCTAACTTTACCTGTCCTGACCCCTGCCAGGCACTTCCCTAAGTGTGGGTGGCTGTGATGGGTTGAGTAGACTGGTGGATGCCCTTTTCTTGAGGCTACCTCCCTTGCTCCCTACTTTACCAAGTCACCGGCAACCATGACAAATCCCCACCATCAAATTAGTCTCTGCTTGGCTTACTAAGATGGATCTTCCAAAACCTTCCTCAAGCTTATCTCCAGCTCTTTCATAGCAATAAAATGTGTAAAACAAAAAATTGCTCCTTTAGCCATTTTAATAATGGTTAAATCAAATGACATTAATTACACTGAGCATATCATATAAACAGCAACACCTTTTCCAAAACTTTCCCATCATCCCTTTCAAAACTTTTGAAAAACTTTTGCAAGGTTTGTGGGGGGAGTCACACCCAATGGTACTTAGGAATTATTCCTGACTCTGTGCTCAGGTATCTCTCCTTGTGGTGCTTGAGGTCAAACTTGTGTTGGCCGCATTTAAGGCAAGCACCTTACCCACTGCCCTACATCTCTGCCCCCCAAACTTCTGATTAGGAACTGAATGACTCCTCATTACTTGGTAATATTATTTCACTTTCTATCTCTATGAATTTTCCTGTTTTGATCATTTGTATAACATACATCACATATTTTGTGTCTAATTTATTTCACTAAGTTGTTTTGAAATACTCAACCCTTCAATGTTATTCTTATTATGACTGAATGATATTCCATCGCACGTATGTGTGTATATATACTACATTTCATTGCCAATTCACCTGTTAATGAAATTTGGATTGTTTCTACCTTTATAATAAGGTAAAAGGTAAAGGCCCTCCCGTTGATCGTCGATTTGCTCGAGCGGGCCCAGTAACGTCTCCATTGGAGACTTTGTTGTTACTGTGTCTGGCATATCGAATACTCTTGGTAGCTTGCCGGGCTCTCCAAGAGGGGCGGAGGAATCGAACTCGGGTCGGCCATGTTGGCCGCGTGTAAGGCGAACGCCCTACCCGCTGTGCTATCGCTCCAGCCCTTCCTTTATAATGGTATGCATAATATTACTATGAATGTTGGCATCTTTTTTGAATCTGTTTTCAATTATTTGGCAAATTCCTAGAAGTGTAACTTCTGAGAAATATGGTTAAGTTTATGTTTAATTATGATGAATTTTCTTTCCCATGTGAGCTGAACCATTTTACATTCCCACCTGCAACATGGAACGAATATCATATGATCTCCTTCATGTTTGCAATAGAGAGAAAGCAAGGGAAGAGACAGTATGGTTTTAATTTTTGAAGTGTCGGTCTTTGACTCATGTTCAGCTGGTTTCTGTATGTGGTGTTAGGTGGAGTTCCAGCTTCACTCTTTTGTATGTGAATATTCATTCTCTCCACGTCTTTGGAGCGATAGCACAGCGGGTAGGGCGTTCGCCTTACAAGCGGCCAACATGGCCGACCCGAGTTCAATTCCTCCAACCCTCTCGGAGAGCCCGGCAAGCTACCGAGAGTATTCGATATGCCAGACACAGTAACAACAAAGTCTCCAATGGAGACGTTACTGGGCCCGCTCGAGCAAATCGACGATCAACGGGAGGGCCTTTACCTTTACCTTTACCTTACCACGTCTTTGCTAAAGAGTCCAAGTGACACTATATACTATATCTTGTTTCTGATCTCTCTAGGTCTGTGTTTCCATAATATGCCAGAATCATGATCTCTTGAAGTTGTAACTCTGAAGTGTTATAGTTTGAAATCGGGAAGAAAGAACCACTTTTATTGCTTTGTTACAAAATTATCTGTTCAGGTTTCCTTGAAATTTTATGTGGATTTCACCATGGATTTTTCCATATCTGCAAAAAGAACTTGGAATTTTGAAGCAACTAATCTTAACAATATTAAATCACCCATGATCACAGATACAGTCTCTAATCACTTGTATCACTTGTCATCCCATTGCTCATCAATTTGCTCAAGCGGGCGCCAGTAACGTCTCCATTCGTCCCTGTCACGTGCTAGTGTAGCCCAATGGCGTCTGCTCGCTCCAGGAACATGAACAGTCTCCTAACATAAGAATTATTTAGGTATGCCTTGATTTCTTTTTTTAAAATAGGGCCACACCTGGGCCTTGCATGACCCAATAGTGCTCAGGGGGCCATGTGATACTGGGCTCAAACTCAGGGTCTCACGCATGTTCGGCATATGCTTAACCAATGAAGCAACTTCCTGGCCTCCTCCTTCACTTCTTTAAAAATGTTTTATGGTTTCCAGCGTCTTTTGCCTTTGACTAAATTTCTTCTTGAGCATTTTACTCTTTTTGGCTTTATTATAAATGAACTTCGATCAAATTTGTTATGAATTCTTTATCATTAACTACACATGAGCTGTTACCATCTGCAAGTAGTTTCTTCTTTTCCAATTTGTGTACTGTTCATTTGTTTTCTTTTGGGGGCCACGCCCGGTGCGTGTCTTACTACTGGTTGGGCTAAGCAATCGCTCCTGACAGTTCTCAGACTAACGTATGAAGTCCTGGGAGTCTAACCCAGATCAGTTCTGTGCAAGACAAGCACCCTACCTGCTGTACTAGCTCTCTAGTCCCAATTTTTCTTACCTAATTCCTCTGTCTATAACTTCCAGTAATATGTTAAATAGTGGCAATCATGAATTTGTCTTTTTTTTTTTTTTTGCTTTTTTTGGGTCACACCCAGCGGTGCACAGGAGTTACTCCTGGTTCATGCACTCAGGAATCACTCCTGGCGGTGCTTGGGGGACCATATGGGCTGCTGGGAATCGAACGCGGGTCAGCCGCGTGCAAGGCAAACGCCCTACCCGCTGTGCTGTTGCTCCAGCTTCTGAGTTTGTCTTATTTCTGATCTTGGGGGTAGAGTGTAGTGTTAGCTGTGGGATTTTCATCTCTGACCTTTATCATGCTGAGAAAAAAACTTTTCATTTTTCTTTAATTGAGGTTTTTTTAAATTAAGAGAGAGGATTGTGTTTCACCAAAAGTGTATTTTGAATGAACTGAAGGCAGGTTCTTTCATTAATATGAATAGTAAGGTATATTGCATTTATTTCTGTATGCTAACCCACTTTTTATTTTATTTTTATTTTATTTTATTTATTTATTTATTTATTGAATCACCGTGGGAAAGGTTACAAAGCTTTCAGGTTTAGGTCTCAGTCATGCAAATATCAAACACATTTCCCTTTACCAATACTTATTTTTTACCATGAAGAACCCCAATAAAACCCCACCCCCCACCCCTCCCAGTCCCTGTGGGGCAGATGAATTCTAGTTAACACTCTATCTGCTTTGATTAGATTCATTGTTTCACTAAAAGATTCACCACTATTATTTAGAGTTTACCACCCCCCCCCCCCAAATCAGACATGCTGAAAATGCATTGTGAAGTGATTTGCTTTCTACAGCTGGGTTCAAGAATTAAATGTTGGTTTTGGATTTCTGCTATTTTACTTATTGACCCTGGAAGTATTTCTACTGAAAGTCAGATTGTTAAGAAATTGGTTTCTGTGCTCTGGAGTCGTGGCCGTGCTGGAGAGCCGCTAGTGGGGGGCAACTGGTGGCCTTGGTAGGGCGTGAAGGGCGGACCGAAACGCCCCCCTTCCCATGAGATTTTAGTCGCCCCCACACCCCCGGCTCATACCTGCTGTCCACAAGGTTCCCATGCGGCCGCCATCTTTCTTTCCAGAGAGGAGAAGGAGACTGGGCAACACCCTTTCCCCTCCGGACAGACCCGATGGCCTGGATTAACGCATAGTCCGTTCACTTTTCTGCTCCAAGCTGCCAGGTTCTGCATTAAGTCCTTGTGCTTCTGGGGCCGTGGCCGTGCTGGAGAGCCGCTCGCGGGGGGCAACTGGTGACCTCGGTAGGGCGTGAAGGACGGACTGGAACGCCCCCCTTCCCATGAGGTTTTAGTCGCCCCCGCTAACCCGCTTTTTAGATGCTGGGGTAAATCCTACTTGGTTATGGAACAGATAGACACATCTTGGAAATATTGTGGCTTTGGTTCTAGACCATAGTAATTTAAGTAAATGTTCAACAAAGCAAGTCACACACTTTTTTCTTTTGGAGAAGGTGTTTAGACAAAGGTGTTGGCTATTAAGCAAATGATGAGTTACAAAAGAAAAATCATTGTATATAATTATAATGACATAGGGACAGCAAATGATCTCATGCTGGAAGAAAATGTGCTGGTGGATTTGCTCAATACTGGGCTGCCACAGAACTTCAATTTGTAAAGGTTTTTTAAAACATGCTAATTGAGGAGAGTGATAAAGTAAAATGAAGTATGGCTATATCATATATTTTAAATGCTGCTGAATCTTGTTTGGTTTTGCTGTTGTTGGGTCATATCTGGTGGGTTCAGGGAACCGTACGGGGTGCTGGGGATTGAACCCAGGTCAGCTGCATGCGAAGCCAGTGCCCTGCCCACTGTATTCTCTCTCTAGCTCCAAATGCTGCTAAATTTTATTTGATGATTTTTAATTGATTTTACAACTCTATTCATAAGAGATATTGCCATAGTTTTCTTTTCTTATATTGTCTTATATTGTTTTAGTATCAAAACAATGAGTCAAGTTTTCCTTTCTCTTCAGTATTTTGTGGTAGTTAAAAAATAATTCAACTTTAACTTTTTGATAGAATTCACCAGTAAGACCATCTTGCCCTGGTATTTTGTGTGTGTGTGTGTGTGTGTGTTTGTTTGTTTGTTTGTTTTGGGTCACACTTGGCGATGCTCAGAGGTTACTCCTGGCCCTGAACTCCTGTTGCTATTCAGGAGATCGTATGAGATGCCTGGGATCGAACACAGCTTGGTCGCGTGCAAGGCAAATGCCCTACCTGATGTATTATTGCTCTGGCCCCTCACCTGGTATTTTGTTGGTTGTGCTTTTGTTCTAGTTTTGATATGGAGAAAGTCTCCTAAGAAGGATTGCCTATTGGTTGGTCCTTTATTGTCAATTCAATTTCCTTAATATTGTTGTTATTGTAACCAGATATCCAGAGTAAGTTCTGGTAGTTCACGTGTTTCCATTAACTTTTAAATTTTATTTAAGTTGTCCATTTATTGGAATATAGTTAAAACCACTCTTTCATTTTGTCTTTTGGTTTTGAGGTTACACCAGCAGTTCTCAGGGCTTACTCCTGGCTCTGTGCTCAGGGATCACTCCAGGACAGGTCTGCGTCCACTGCATGCAAGGCAAGTGGCCTACATGCCAGTATACTAGCGCTTGGCTACATTCTGGCATTTCTTAATAATTTGGGTTTGTTGATTATTCTCTACTGTTGTCATATTGTGTTTCATACTTATATGTACTCTAATTTTATTATTTTTCTTCTTTTGCTGGATTCGAATTTAGTTTTCTCTCTTTTTCTAGTTCCTTAATGTTGAGTTAGATTATTTGAGTTTATTCTTCTTTAATATAGTCAGATCTTATTTAATGTAGAAGTTTACAGTTATAAATTTCCATTTGAACACCGCTTTTATCAAACCCTATGTATTTTTTTGAATACATTGCTTTCCTTTTCTCTGTATCCTCTAATTTTCCCTTGGGCTTTCTTGTTTCATCCACGAATGATTGACAAGTGTGTTGTTTAATTTCCACACAACTCTAAGTTTTTGAACTTCTTTCTGTTTTCCATTGCCAAGAGGTCAGAAAGGATACTTTGTATGCTTTAATTCCTTTAAAATGTATTAATATTTGTTTTGTAAGCTAATAGATGGAGATCATATAGATTCTAACAGTCCAACTTGTTGTTCGAGTTCTCTTTCCCACATTAACCCTTTCTCCGCTTTGAGTACATCATTGAAAATGCTGTATTAAGTTCTCCAACTATTTCAGTAGAACTGTATATTTCCCACTTTAATTATTAATCTTTGTTTCATGTGTTTTGGAGTTCCATTGTTCTTCTTGATGGTCTGAAATGTTATCAGTATGTAATGTTTTTCTTTATCTCTTGAAAACATTTTAAATTCTAATTTTCCTGATAATAATAAAGGCATCACAATTCTCTTTTGGTTACTACGTTCATGAATGATCTCTTTCCAGCATGAGAGCACTTTCAAATTCTGAATCTTGATAGCTAATTCCATTTAAAGTCATTACTGATGAGGCCAGAGTGTTAGAACAGAGAGTAGGGCACTTGTCTTATATGTGGCTGACCTGGGTTCAATCCTCAGCACCCCATATAATCTGAATTGCCCAGGAGTGAATCCTGAGCACTGCTGGGTGTAATTCCAAAACAAAATATAAAGTAGTTTCTGATAAGAATGTTCTTTGTCACCAAGCTTTTTTTTTCTGTCCGTAGATTTTTGTCCTTCATTCTTCCTTTAATTAAAAGGAAATCCCATCAATGGCCAAGACCAGAGACTATAAAACCCAGCTCCTGGAAGCGCGCATCCACAAATCTTATTATCTCCTTCTTACTTTGGACAACCCAGCAGGCTACCGAATGTATCCTGCCCACATGGCAGAGTCTGGCAAACTCCCCGTGGCATACTCAATATGCCAAATACCAGTAACAATGATGGGTCTCATTCTCCTAACCCTGGAAGAGCATTTCTCAGGGCTAGGACGAAGGAGACGTTACTGGTCCCTGCTTGAGGCAATCAACGAACAACAGGATGATCGTGATCATGGTGGTTGTGATCCTCCCTGTACTGGTTTCACTTTTTGATAGTTGACATTTTTTGTTGTGTACCCTTTTTGTTTCCTTATTCTATTTTTGTATATATATTTAGTTATTCTTTTAGAGGTTTCCTTGGGATTATGATTAACATCTTAAACTTAGAAGGAGTTAATTTGAAAAATATAACTTAGTTTTAATAGCATAAAAACCCTCTTCATCCCTTTTTCCTCTTCATCCCTTTTTCATATTGCTTTTTCTATCTCTTGATCATCAGTTGAACTATAGTGTCTTGGTGCATATCTCTGTATGTTTATCCTGATTGAAGTTCACTGAACTTCTTGAATGGGTATATTCATGTATTTCACCAAAACAGGGAAATGTTTCATAATACTACTTCTATCTATTTTTTTTCTGCCTCATCTCTCATCTCTTTCTGGAAATTGCAGTCCTTACCTTGATAAGTTAGTCACCTCTAGATCCCTCATGTTCTACTGTTTCTATTGTTTTTTTTCCTATTATTACTTTTTCCTTTATGCTAGGCAGATTGACTGAATTCAATGGCCTTAGAGTCAGGCTTATTGATTCTTTCTTCTGCCTGCTCATGTCTGCCACCAAACCCCTAGAGTGATTAATTTTTTTCTATTTAGCTATATATTCTTCAGCATTCCTATTTGGTTCCTTTTCATAATTTATTTTTTATTGTTCCCTATCTGCTCATACATTTTTTTTTTTTTGCTTTTTGGGTCATACCCAGCGATGCTCAGGGGTTACTCCTGGCTCATGCACTCAGGACGCTCCTGGTGGTGCTCAGGGGACATATGGGGTGCTGGGAATCGAACCTGTGTTGGCCATGTTGGCTGTGTGCAAGGCAAACGCCCTACCCGCTGTGCTATCGCTCCAGCCCTGCTCATACATTCTTTACCTGGTTTCCTTTTAGTGTTTTAGGATCCCCTTTAGCTCACTGGACATCTTTAAGTTGAATCCTTATCTTTGACTAGCAAATGCAAATGTTTGAGCTTCCTCATCAGTAGCTTCTTTAGAATTCTTTCTTGTGAGGCTGTTTTCCTATTTCTCTGTGTGCTTTGTCCTTGTTTCTTTGGTGACTTCAGGCCACATGCGGCCAAAGGCAACCACCAGGAGAAGCAGATCCGTTTGGGCTGCCAGTGCTCCCCCCAGCTGAGCGGAGGTCTTGCACACAGCCACTATTCCGCATTCTCAGTGAGGGCTTGGCCCTGGCAGAGTCCCTACCCTCTCTGGGCAGAAGGACTAAATTGCCAGAGCCCCAGAACTCTTACCAACAACGGGTATTTCCTGGTCAAGCCACATGCAGCGATGGGACTTTAGAAATCCTTTAACTCCGCCAGGCCTTGCTTTCCCCACTGGCCACTTGTGGCCACACCAAGTTTCCGGCACTACAGCTGGCTGTGTAAGCAGCTGGGCACTCACCAGTTCTGGCTTCTGTGGTTGCCACATGTCCTCTCCCAACTCCTCCCTCTCTGGCTCTGTCCCTGACCTCCGGCCACACTGCCTGACCCCCTCCATAGCCAGGCCCATGGCCTAAACTTACACGGGCACAGCGGGCTCCAGTCAGCCTCTAAGGACACGGGAGCAGCTCACTGGTGCCCAGCTGGTGTGGAGTGCCCAGCTGACTGGGACCCAGGCTCAGGAGGAGACGGGGTTTCAGCTCTGCTCTCATCAGGCCTTTCCACCGGAACACGGTGCCTGCAGTTTGAGCCATTGAAGCGTGAATCTCCAACCTTCCAAGTCTGGGGCTTGGAACCGCTACAACAATGAGACTCTGCCTTTCTGCTTTTGTTGTTCTTGTTTTGGGTCACACCTGGTGGTGCTCAGGGCTGACTCTGGGCTCTGGGCACCACTGAGCATCACTCCTGGAGGGGATCGGAGAGGGGGCCATGTGGGGTGCTGGGGACCAAATAGGTTGGCAAAGTAAAAAGCAAGAAACCTACCTCCTGTATTACGGCCCCAGCCCTTTTTGCTTTTAACTTGGCCTCTAAACATTGCTCCATCAGTTAATTCATTTCAGGAAAACGTAAGGAGTACAAATTAAAAAGAGAAAAATAAAATCACTCACATTTCTGTCCTCAAGAGAATTTCACCATATATAATTAGCACCATATTTCTTTTACATATTGTATATGTTAATAAATAATAAATAAAATATGGATGATGCATTCTTATCATACCATATTTTTAATTCTTCTCTCTGTATTTAGTCATATATTTTCATGTTAAAAAACATCTATCCCTCAAAATGTTTTTTAACATGAAAACTTGAGGAGCTGAAATGACAATACAGTGGGTAGAGCACCTGGGTTTACCCCATATAGTCCCTCAAGCATCACCAGGAGTAATTCCTTTTTTTGGGGGGGTCACACCGGGCGATGTTCAGGGGTTACTCCAGCTCTGCACTCAGGAATTACTCCTGGCAGTAATCAGGAGGGACCATATGGCATGCCAGGAACTGAACCCGGATCGGCTGCATGCAAGGCAAACGCTCTACCTACTGTACTATCGCTCCAGCCTCAGGAGTGATTCCTGAATTTAGAATCAGGAGTAATCCCCAAGGATCACCAGCTGTGGCCCCAAAACAAAACAAAAGAAAACACAGAAATTTATGGCTTAAAACAAGTCTGTTCTTTGTTTGGGGGCCACACCCAGCAGTGCTCGGGGCCTACTCCTGGCTCTGTGCTCAGGGATTACCCCGGTGGGCTTTGCTGTGCTGTCTCTCCATCCCTACAACAAGCCTTTCAATCTCACCATTTCTGGGGGTGGCAGAAATCTGTCTTGGAGGAAGGACTGCGTCTCAGGATTTTCTGAGGCTGCAGCCCAGACGGCGGGGCAGGGGGGTGGGGGGGATGTTCGCCTTGTCTGTGTGAGGCTCTGAGCTCATTCCAGAACACCGCATGTACCCTAGGCAGGTCACGGGCCAGTGACCCCAGCAAGACTGGCCCTGAGCACTCCAGTGCTGGGTCCAAGCACTGACCTACTAGGTCCACACTGCAGCATGTAGCACTGTCCTGTAGCACTGTCTTCCCGTTGTTTATCGATTTGCTTGAGCGGGTCCAGTAATGTCTCCATTGTGAGACTTGTTGTTACTGTGCTTGGCATATCAAATAGGTCACGGGTAACTTGCCAGGCTTTGCCGTGAGGGCAAGATACTCTCAGTAGCTTGCTGGACTCTCCGAGAGGGGCGAAGGAATCAAACTCGGGTCGGCCTTTTCTGCCGCATGCAAGGCAAATGCCCTACCCTCTGTGCTATGGCTCCAGCCCACACTAAAAGGCCAAATATTGCTCTAAGTGACCCCTACTGATGCCCAGCAGGCACCCTGGCTGTAGGCCCTATTTTAAGACCCTCGTCGAGAACCTGGTTGGGGCTGCAGGCTCTGTCTTCAAGTGCTCACACCCAGGCTTCAGGGAGGGTGGCTTCACTCTTGTAGGATGTCTGGGGTCATTCCCTGTGTCCTCAGGGCCCAGCGTTGGCCTCCCCTGGAGGGAGAAACCAGGGCCCAGTCAGGCAGGGCCCAGCACACCTGCAATGCCTCTCTCAGGTTGTTCTCTGTCATTTCTGCCATCCCACTAGGAAGTACCACAAGGTGGCACTCCAGGAGGTGGGGGCTGAAGGGGGCTCCTCGGGGGCCTGTGGAGGGGGCCACGACTTTTTCCTCTGAACTCTGTCCCAGACACTTCTCCATGACAGCAGAAGTTACTCAATCTTCACATCAAGTTCCTCGTTTCAAGGTTAGACATCATTGTAACCTAACTCACTTAACCAGCTCTCTGTAGGTGCAGTTCCCTAACTGACTCGCCCAGAAGCCCCCAGTCTGCACCGTGGGAGGGATCTTCTCCAGCTGGCCTGGTTCCTGGCTGGACCCTGGGGGTCTGCGACCACCATGTGCAGGTGTGGTGTGGCCGTTCTGCTCTGTTTGAGAGGCGCAGCCTAGCCCAGGGCTTCCTTCCTCTTGGTGGCTGCCGGTCACGGGTGGGAGAGCCCGGCGTTCTGCCATCATCCCAAGCTCTGTCCGCCGGGAAGCTCTGGGTCCTTTCAGCTCCCTGGGCTTGACGTGGTGATGACCTGGAGAGCTTCCTCCTGAGCCACACGAAGAGGAGGAGGAGGAGGAGGTGGAAGAGGAGGAGGAAGAGGAGGAGGAGGAGGAAGAGGAGGAGGAGGAGGAAGAGGAGGAAGAGGAGGAGGAGGAAGAGGAGGTAGAGAAAGAGGAGGAGGAGGAGGAGGAGGGAGAGGAGGAAGAGGAGGAGGAGGAGGAGGAGGAAGAGGAGGAGGAGGAGGAAGAGGAGGAAGAGGAGGAGGAGGAAGAGGAGGTAGAGAAGGAGGAGGAGGAGGAGGGAGAGGAGGAAGAGGAGGAGGGGGGGAGCAGCAGCAGCAGCAGCAGCAGGGATGGAGGAGGGGCTGGGGCGGGAGTGCCAGAGAGACCGTCCCGCTCCCTTCCCTCGCGGGATGCGAGGTCTGTGGGGTCCAGGGACAGGATATCTGTTAGCCAAGGCACCTCCAGCTAGAGAACCCAGAAAATCCCTTTGTCTTTGTGCCTTGTGTGGTGTGAGCAGGACCGGGAGGCGCGGATCCTCTGGTCCTGCTCACTTCCCCCAGCCTGCCCTGGTGACCCAGGGACCAACCGGTCTCTGACTATACAAATACAAATCAAACCTCACCTCAGGCAAAACTTCACCAGAGTCCCAGAATTCGAGGTCCAGACCCGAGTCTCCTGGGCCTGCACTAGCCACGCCTCCCAGAGAGGCTCCCCACTGCCCACCAGGCCCTTCCAGGGTCTTCCTGTCCTTGGGCAGTGTGGTGACCGCCTTCCTGGGACAACAGACTCCACAACACCTCAGGACTCAGCTCTGAGTCCCGCCCATAGCCCTGCCCCCACCCCCCGCCTGCCCCGTTGGCTCCCAGCTCCCTGCCCTTTGGACCTGGCCTGACCTGGTGGCAGTGGGTGGTGTGAGCATCTCCTGCCCACTGAAGGCAGCCCTCGACCATCTCTGCCCACACCCTGGCTTCCAGGGCCCGGTCTGGGTGGGCTTCGCAGGGAGGAGAGTGGACAGGGCCTCTCCCACTTAGCATCTTAGGACCCAGGCTGCAGCCGGTTGGCAACCAGAGCTCACAGTGCCCCCAGTGCACTGGGGTACTCTCCAGAACCCCTCAGGCCCCTGATGTTTGCTCAGAGGCCCCATTCTGGCCCTCGGGGGGGCCTCCTGGTGCAAAGGGGCCGGGCCCTCCCCAGGCTGTGCAGAGAGGGAAGTACCTGGCTGTCTTCAAACACCTCGAAGGGCTCTGTCTCCTTCCTTGCCTCTTGGGAACAGGGTCCCCAAGAGCTGAGTCCTGCATGTAACAACACGCAGCCAGCACGCAGTCCATAAACCCCAGCTCCTTGCGTCCTGCCCACCAAGCACCATCCCCACACCTTGTGTAACCCTGTCCCAGCCATGGCCTGAAGCTCTGCCCAGGCCTCACAGCCAGGCTGACCCTTGACCTCTGACCTCTCACACCTTACAGCTGCTGCCACCCATCTTCCTGTGTTTAGCTGGTGCGTCATCTCTACGCCCTTTCTTGAAAGCGGTGTCTCTGCTCCTGCTCGCTCAGTTCAACACTGAGCTCACCCAGCTCTTGGCATCCCCTCACTCCTGACACTATCGGCAAAGCCATCCTGCGTCAGGCCAGACTCAGCCCTGATCCCAGCATGGAGTATGGGATCAGCTCCCTGCTCTGGTCCCTGAGTCACCTCTTCCTGCCACCCCCACCCCCAAGACCTCAGTGGCAGGCCTGCCTCCGGTACCCTCCCCGTGGGGGCTCCTGGCTTACCCATGGTGCAGAGCCCCTGCCTGCCCGCTTTATCTCCCCTCCAAGCTGTGCGTCACTCTCTTCTCCAGGCTCCTTTTCTGTCTCTCCACAGGGGCAGCTCTTGGTGTTTCCCCAGGGAGAGACTGGCCTACAGGGGGCTCCACTGACCAGACTGGGTCTCCAGTTGCAGGGCACCTAACTGGCATGGGGCCCTGGGGAGCAGCACCCTGTGTCTGGCCGGCTCCGTGCCCATGAGGCTGTGTCCCAGAGAGTGTGAGGGTGGGATTCTCCTGAGGCCTGATGGGAGACGGCACGTTGCTTTCCAAGTCTCTGCAGGCCATACCCTCAATCCCTAGGTTGCTTAGGCAAGACCCACCAACCACTTGTATGGTGCCCCGATGAAGAAGCACTTCTGTGGCTGGGATGGGGGCTCCAGGGAGGGCCGGGGTGACTGGGGGGAGGGGTTTGGACTCCAGCTCGGAAACTTCTGTGCTCACATCAGGGAGTGTCGACTTCTAGAGACTCCAAGGGCCCTAGCAGGGGTGACGGCATGGATGGTGACCGCTGCCAATGGTGACCCCTGCAGTCTTTGCGGCACCAGCCTGGGTGCTTCAGGACTCTATGGGGTCATTTCTCATATGGAAGAAATGAAATTTGAAACTAGAGCAAAATGAAACTTGAAGCCACTCTAATTGCCCTGTGCACAGGATCTGTGACATCTGTGAGTGCAGGGTCCTACAAAGGGGCTTTCTGGCCTGGGAGCCAGAGACCCCCCATGTCATGGAGACCAGGACAGAGGGGGCAGGAGGATGCCAGTGGTGTCCAGGGCCCCTTCACATCATCTCTCGAGGCCCAGGATCTCTGAAGAAGCCCACCTCTGGGAAGGTAGTGGGTGTTGGCCACCCTCTTCTCTGGGAAGATGCTGGAATGATGCGTGATGTCATCATAGTGTACCTTGGCTGGGTTAAAGTTTCAGTGGACTCCTCAGTGAGAGCAACGGTGCCCAAGCAAATCTGCAGCTTCTAGGAATGCCTTGAAATTCTTTTCTTCGGAGGGGAGGGTAGAAGGGCCACACCCCACAGGGTTCAGGGAACCATATATGAAACAGGGGCTCAAACCCTGTTTGTCAACTGCATAGCATGCGCCTTACCCCTGTGCTATTTTTTTAAACCCCTAGGTTCTTTCCTCCCTCCATCCTTCCCTTCCTTCCTTCCTTCCTTCCTTCCTTCCTCCCTTCCTTCCTCCTTCCTTTCCTCTCCCCCTTCAATTTTTGGGAGGGGAAAGTGTTTTTTCAGGAGTTACACCTGACAGTGCTCAGGGACAACTCCTGGTTCTGTGCTCAGGGCATGCCCCCAGCAGTGCTGGGAGACCATGTAGCATCAAACCCAGGCCCCCTGCATGTATGCTCAGCTCATGAGCTCTCCCTTTGGTGCTCTTTCTGACTTGTTTTCTTTGTGGTTATCGGAGACTCAGGGAAGAAAGGAAGTGAAAGAGTTTCTGCTGGTTTTGTAGTGTAGGGGAACCAATGGAGCGCACGTGTGTGTGTGTGTGTGTGTGTGTGTGTGTTTGTGTGAGAGACACACACAGAGCACGTGCTCTTTCCCTGAACTCTGACTCAGTTCTTCCTTCTGATATTAGCGTCCACTGGGTTTGTCTTTTTTGTTCTGTTAGTTTATCCATTTTGAATCCTATGTGGCACACTCAGACAGATTACCCAATATCTCTTTTTCCTTTTATTCATTTCACTTGACCTTCCCCTTCTCAAGGAAGGAAGGGTGGGGACAGTGCAGGGGGATAGGGCAGGCCACTCCAAACTTTCCATCTTGACTTGGCCCTTTGGGCAGCCAGCACCCTCCAGGAGCCAACTCAGAGTCACCTCTTCAGAAAAAAAGATTCTTCTATGCCCAGAGAATGACCAAGGATTTCAGGGACATATGCCAAGAGCTAGGGACAGAGATCAAGTATGAACGAATATGCAGGGTCCTTTGTTTTCATTTAAGGGTCTCAGAAGCAATCTCAGAAGCATTACGTCAGAAACGGGGTGCAGAGATCAACAGCAACAATTCATCATTGTCAACTGTGCCAGTAGCCTTTCCCCTGCAGCCTGGTGTCCTCATGGCGGCAAGATGGCAGCCACCGTGGGGCCACCGTGTCCTTCTGTGAGTGCAAAAGGTTAGAGGGCACTGACCATCCACCGTCTAAACCCGATCCAGGGCTAGAACTGGGTCCTCTACCCCAACCTGAATCAAATCACCTGTCGAAGGGTGGGGTTGACTGCATTAAGGGGCCCAGGAGGGACCCTCCGTCTGACGCTGCCCCCTGAATAGAGTGTGGCCTAACACACTGAGGATAAACAGTTCTGTGGTCTCTTGTTGTGGCCTCCCTCTGTAGTTGGGAACCCGAGCCTACAGGGACAGCGCCACAGCGGACTGGTGAGAAATCTCCTGCCTTTTCTGCTTCCAAGAACCCATGAGCCGGGGGTGAGGGTGGCAATCACCAGAGGATGCTCTGACCTCCAAGGTGTGGGGCAAGCCCAGGGGGCAGTGCTTGGGGAAGTTCAGCACAGGGACCTAACAGGGACATTAAGTGTGGTGAGCCACTGGGCACAGGTGACCTCATCAGCAGAGATGGCCTGGAAGATACCTCAGGGGAACCCCTCCCCTGCGCCACCCATGCTTCAGGGAAAGGTTCAATTTCATGCACATGGCCCCCTCTCATGACCACGTAGGACCCCCAACCCTGCCAGCCCTGCTGTGGCCCTCTGGCCCCGTGGTTTCTCCTGGTCTGACTGCACAGGGCCATCCCGTGCAAGGCTATGCATGATCCTATTTCCTCAACAGAACTTCTGAGAGGCAGAATGACAGTCAGGCCAGCACCTGCCTCCTCCTCCCGGCCATAATGCCCCTCTCTGGGACCCGCAGGGCACACCTGGCCTCTGCATCTGGCCCCCGGCACACCCCGGGCCATCTGTGCTTCGGGGTGATCTTGAAACTCTGCTGCTCCAATTTTGAAAATGTTGAGCCATACCCAGTGACGCCCAGGGCCTATTCCTGGCTCTGCACTCAGGGATCACTCCTGGAAGGCGACCATATAGGGGTGCTGCACGTTGAAACAGGGTTAACCGCGTGCAAGGAAAGCGTCTTCTCCACTGAACAGGTTCCCAGCCCTGTTTTAGCTCAAGTGGTTTAACTGGGGTCATTTAGATGCTGCTGAAAGAAGGAGGCCTGGACGGATTGCAGACAAGCCTGATGACTGCCCCCCAGGCGCCTGGCCCCCTGCCCAGCAGCCCCTTCCCTCTCCCTTCGCAGGTGGAGCACATCCTGGCGGAGTTCCAGCTGCAGGAGGAGGATCTAAAGAAGGTGATGCAGCGGATGCAGAAGGAGATGGACCGCGGGCTGCGGCTGGAGACGCACGAGGAGGCCAGCGTGAAGATGTTGCCCACCTATGTGCGCTCCACCCCGGAAGGCTCGGGTAGGGGTCCGGGGAGGCAGCGTGTGTCCCAAGCCAGCTCCCCCAAGGGTGTGGCCTCCACACCAGTTGGCTCCCAGCCTGGGCACAGCCACTTCAGCAGATGGCTCCTTGTGGCCGTACACGGGGACCCACAGCCCACCCGAGCCCGGGAGACTGAGACCAAGGCGTGGTGCTCACAACTTCCCCAAGGGCGCCCACTGGCCCTTCCGCAGGCCAGCCCCGCTTTGCCCCTCCCCCAACCCCCCACCCTCCCTCCATACTGGTTCCTCCTCCTCTCCTGGCTTGTGGGGGTGACCCTCCCCCCACCAGCTGATGGGCTTCTTCTTATGGATGCAGAAGTCGGGGACTTTCTTTCCCTGGACCTGGGCGGCACCAACTTCCGGGTGATGCTCGTGAAGGTGGGGGAGGGCGAGGCGGGCCAGTGGAGCGTGAAGACCAAGCAGCAGATGTACTCCATCCCCGAGGACGCCAGGACGGGCACCGCGGAGATGGTGAGCTCTGGGTGGGGCTGGGGACAGGCTGGGCTCCCTGGAGCTGGGCTTGACACAGGCTCTGCCTGTCCGGGGGGGGGGGGGGGGTTGAGGGGGCGTGTTAAGCAGTGAGAGATCTGGCTGGACCACCTCTGGGGCCCTGACCACTTTCCTAGAACGACCACAAGTGTCAGCGGGCAGCCCAGGGGACACCCTGCCCCCATGGCGAGCCTCCTGTGCCCCAACCCCCCAGTGCCCCCAACCCCTCCCCCTCTTGCCTCCACCAGCAAGTGGGGTGAGCACAAGCATGTTCCTTCCTGGCAGCAGTGACGGGGGAGCACGGAGGTAAATGAGTCCTGGGCGGCATCGTCAGAGACCCGCACCATGATCCCAGGCCCCAGGGGATAGGAGGCCTGTGGTGGCCTGGTTCTTGCTGTGGGCAGGTGTGAGTGAAGGCTACAGGACACTGTGGGGGTCACAGGCCCAGCACCAGGCAGGGAGCTTGAGGAGGGAGAGAGGGAACTTTTTTTAAATTTTTATTTTTATAAAGTTGTTCACAATAGTTCATTACAAATGAGGTTCAAACACCAGTTCCACCACCGTGCACCTTCCCACCACCATAAAAGGAAAGTGTTTTAAGACTGTTGAATTTTACCCTGGAGCCATCTAAGCCCTTATATAAGAGATTACAGGCCTGTGTATTAAAGCCAAAGAAATGTGTGCTACTTTTGGTGCATCAGTGGGATAGAGTGTAAGAGGATCCATGGCCGTGAATCCGGCCGCCCACTCCAGAATGTTCTGGATTGCTCTCTTCTGGGATCTTTATTTCATAGTCTCTGGGTGTTGGCTGTTGAGGAGATTACATGGCGCCAGGGGCGGTTTGGGGGTGTGACTGCCAAGTTACTGGAAAACTAGGGAGCTGGGGGGAGGAGGCCCAGTCCTATTCCAAGGGGGCTTGGAGATCTCAGTCACAGGTCCTGCATGCCTGGGTTTTTCTGCAGGTTCCCCTGTAGGTGAGGCTCATTCAAGCTGGTGGAGAGTGGCCTTGAGCATCAAGTGAGGGAGCATTTGACTGCTGGTTCTGACAGATACAGGAGCCGGGCTGGGCCGGGGACAGGGCAGTTGGGGGTAGGGCACTTGGAACTGGGCGTTGTAGGGGCAGGACAGTTGGGGGCCAGGCAACTGGGCACCTGAAGGGAGCCAATACTCTCTGGGTGTGAAGATAAAATAGTGACCACAGGGAACTCTTGTCCAGAGCCCCAGGTGCAGGGTGGGCTTTTGGCATAGTGGTTCTAGGGAGCAGCTGCCTTCTGGGGGTCCCCATCCTGGGCACTGCTGTCTGCAGATGCTGGCACCAGTGAAGGTGCTGGTGGCAATGGCAGGCACAGCTCTGGGCAGGGGCCTGGTGTGACTGTGGCCTGCTGGGCACCTCCCCCAGCTCTTCGACTACATTTCTGAGTGCATCTCCGACTTCCTGGACAAGCACCAGATGAAGCACAAGAAGCTGCCCTTGGGCTTCACCTTCTCCTTCCCTGTGAGGCATGAAGACATTGACAAGGTGAGCAGGCGGGGGCGAGGGCAGAGGGAGCATCGGAGGGTATGCAGCCCAGATGTTGCGCATTTGCGGGTGCGCAACATCTTACTATCTTGTTCTTACTTTGGACAACCTGACAACCAGGACTGCTTTCAAATACATTCCCCCGTCCTCAGTGAGCAAAGTGCCTTGCATGTTCCCTCACTTATGTCAGCAGACTTTGGGAATAAACATCACATCATGACCGAAGTCTTACTATGTCTTGGATGAGGTATATACTGTTTTACCTCCATTACGAATCAGAAGCAGAATCCCTGAGGGATTCTGGGAATGGCAATGTTCAGAAAATCCTGGTGGGGCTCCAAATCAAGGGCTGCCGGTGCCCCTGGAAGGAGCTGAAACTTGACCCTGCCTGTGGCTGGCATATTAGCCTGCCATGGTCACACACACAGCCTCCACATTCACACCTAAATTTGACGTTCACATATACGCATGCATGTGGTAATTTATCATACTAAAGCAAATCGGGTCTCACACCTTCGACCCCCATCTGACAGAGGTTGGTTACAGAGAATGAGACCAGCAAACACACAAGGAAACAAATAAATACATTTCCAAGCTTTAGGGTCACCTGGGCTGACTATTGTACACTCCAACATCAGTCTCCCACCCTGGCTCCCAAAATGAAGTAAATTTTTCAAGCTGATAGAGACAGTGAGGACAGTTAGTGAGTGCGTCAACATTCAGTGGGCCATGGAGAGCAGGGACAGCTCACACAGGCCATCAGCACGACCCCCAAAGTGCGAGGCCAGCTGTGACAGGCTCCTGTTCTGTGCTTGCTTGTATTGCCTGATATACCTAAAAGACCCTAATTGTTTCATATTATATATAAAATAGACTATAAAATCCAGCTCCTGGAAGTGCGTGGCCGCATTTGCGGGTGCGCAACATCTTACTATCTCGTTCTTATTTTGGACAACCTGGCAGGCTACCAAATGTAACCTGCCCACACGGCCGAGTCTGGCAAACTCCCCATGGCGTACCCAATATGTCAAATACCAGTAACAATCATGGGTCTCATTCTCCTAACCCTGAAAGAGCCTTGGATATAGAACTTTTTAAAATCTCAGGGCTAGGATGAAGGAGACATTACTGGTGCCTGCTCGAGGCAATCGATGAACAACAGGATGATCGTGATCGTGATATATATATATATATAATAATTTATTTTATATTGCTTATGACAACAAAATGGCATTTGCTTGCCACTTTATTTAAATACCATGTATTACAAAGTTCATAATAAACTTATTCCAGGTATTCAATATTCCAACACCAGTCCCATGGCTAGTGTGGGCTTCCCTCCACCACTGCCCCCATGTTCCCAATCAACCCCAAGCCTGTCTCCTTAGCAAGCACAAAATAGTTTATTTTATATTACTTATGACAACAAAACGGCTAGTGGAATTATCAAAAACTATTTCATAAAAGATCACTGTATCACTGTTATCACTGTCAATCCGTTGTTCATTGATTTACTCAAGTGGTCACCAGTAACGTATCCATTAATCCCAGCCCTGAGATTTTAGCAGCCTCTCCTCATTCGTCTTTCCCAATGATTGGGGCTCTTTCAGGGTCAAGGGAATGAGACCCATTATTGTTACTGGTTTTGGCATATCAAATATGCCACGGGTAGCGTGCCAGGTTCTGCCGTGTGGGCAGGATACTCTCGGTAGCTAGCTGAGCTCTCCGAGAGGCATGTATTCATAAAAGATTATTTGTGATAATAGCTGTATCTCACCATGAGGTCACTAGGTCCTTGTCTGCGGGTTTACTAAGCTGCTTGTTGCTAGTGGAGCCTTTGTGTTATTGTTTATTGAGTATAGTTGCCTTCCACATTACTTTCTCACATAATTTTGAGCGTTCCTACTGGATATTAGTATTATAGAGTTTAGAGGTAGCTGCATGCTCCAGAAATTCCAGGATATATAACTGTGCCATGAGTTTACACGTTGGCGGTCGTAGGATGTGGGTATGGCTGCCGGGGCCTCCTGAAGTACGGGAGATGGGGGGAGGCTACCTGTTTGTACTCTGAGAAGACCCCAGAGTTTCCAGCCTGAAAACCAGTGAACCTGGATTCGGCAGGTAGATGTCGCTGCAGAGATCAGTCATAAAGCAGCGGGATTTGGCCACTGGCAGGGAAGCAACTGAGAAGTAGGGGTGTGGCTCCTGGGGTTTTGCAGGGCAGAAACTCAGCTCACCCCTCAACTACTCTGTTCCTTCCTGGGGCATGTTTGCTTGTCCCATTATTCTCTGAGACCTAAACTGTTTTGTCCAGGGTGCTGCCCTGACCTTGAGGATTTTTGCTAAGGGGATGATTTCCCAGACACATAAATTATATACACATCTCCACTGCATACAAATAGACACAGCAGTTGGAGGGACGCCTGATTACCTACAGTAAGCACAAGTGCACTGCATGTCTGTCACACCCCCACGAGTAGATGAGACATACAAACGTCAGGTAGGCACCTGCCAACGGTGAACCTGCGCACGCATCAGTCATAGGGAAACAACGCACGCGCCCCGTGGCTGAGGGGACGGCAGCTCAGTGTTCACACGGAAGCTGTGAGAGCCACCTCGAGAGATGGGTGGGAGGAGCTGGTTTGGGGCCTCCTCTGCGTGTGTGACAGCTGCTCTGGGGAGTGGGCTGCTCCTCCCTGCATCTCCCTGCCCATCCCCCATACCCAGCACAGAGGGTGCCCCTCTTCCCACAGGGCATCCTTCTCAACTGGACCAAGGGCTTCAAGGCCTCGGGAGCAGAAGGAAACAACGTTGTGGGGCTTCTACGAGACGCCATCAAACGGAGAGGGGTGAGGTGGACCCCGAGCCCGCCCACCACTGCCCTAGGCTCTCCTTCACCCTCCCCGCAGGCCAGGACGCTGGGGAGGCCTGGTGGCTTCCCAGAGCCTCCGTGGTCCCCACAGCTCGGAGCTGGCTGAGCTGAGCACTGAGCCCCAGCCACCTGCTCTGTGCTTCTTGGTAGGACTTTGAGATGGACGTGGTGGCGATGGTGAATGACACAGTGGCCACGATGATCTCCTGCTACTATGAAGACCACCGGTGTGAGGTCGGCATGATTGTGGGTAAGGACGCAGGAGCAGCTCTTCTGGGGGCTCAGTCAACGGGCTTTCCTGACTCAGGACCTCAGGGAAGCGACCCACGTGTTTTGCACCTGGTGAGGATTGCATACTGTGTGCAGGGCACTGAATCTGGCAGCAATGGGGGTCAGGGCTGTTCTGGTGGTTATGGAGGGGTCAGGGCCGTCCCGGCGGCTATGGAGGGGTCAGGGCCGTCCTGGTGGCTGTGGAGGGGGCAGGGCCATCCCGGAGGCTGTGGAGAGGTCAGGGCCGTCCTGGTAGCTGTGGAGGAGTCAGGACTGTCCCGCTGGCTGTGGAGGGGTCAGGGCCGTCCTGGTGCCTATGGAGGGGTCAGGGCCGTCCCGGTGACTGTGGAGAGGTCAAGGCCGTCCTGGTGCCTATGGAGAGGTCAGGGCCGTTCTGGCGGCTATGGAGAGGTCAGGGTCGTCTTGGTGGCTGTGGAGGGGTCAGGGCCATCCCTGTCCTGGCGGCTGTGGAGGGGTCAGGGCTGTCCCCGTCCTGGCAACTGTGGAGAGGTCAGGGCCGTCCTGGTAGCTGTGGGGGGGTTAGAGCCGTCCTGGAGCCTGTGGGAGGTCAGGACTGTCTCAGTGGCAGCTGCCGGTTACTGGTAGAGCATTTCAATACTCGGAAGTCGCCGCATCAGTGGAAGGCCAGCTGTACATCTACCTGGCCCCGCCGGATCTAATCAGAGCACCTCATCTGCCAAATGGGCCAAACTGGACAGATGTGACCAAGTGGAAGCACATCAGTAAAGTGGTGACTCCCTCTCTGACCGGCCTCCCGTGTCTGAGGCACTCAGCCTATCCTGGAGAGCTTCCTGCCTAGACTTTGTGCTGGCCTCAGGCACAGCATCGTCCCCCGCCCCCTGTCCCCCTCCCTCCACCCACACAGCAGCCTCAGTATTAGCAGATCAGTCACTTGCTGGGCACATGGGGCAGGGGGCTGGGTACTTTCCTGGACTCCACGCACTGGCTGTGTCAGTGACAGCAGCCTTGAAGGTGTGTATATTTGTGCTTGAGAACCCCCCTCCAATTTTACACACACACACAAACACCACAATGCACATATACCACACACACACCACACAAACAAACACCACAATGCACATACACCCATGTGGCCCACACACACCCCACACACATCATACTCCATACATCTACCACACAAATTCCATATGCCCACCCCAACACACCACACACACACATTACACATACCTCACCCTACACACACACACACACACACACACACACACACACACACACACACTTTACAGCCTGGCTGGTCGATGGCTGCTAGACAAACACTCTTGACTTCACTGCTCGGTACTTTAAAAGCAAGTGAATCATAATTACCATGAGGTAAAAATGGGGAGAATTCCCATCAAAGGCTGGTGTTTGTGTTTTTTGATACTGTTTTTTTTTTATACTGTTTCTCTATCTCTATTGTATCTCTATTGTCCTCAGTGGTTGCTCAAGTGGGCCCAGTAACATCTCCATTGTGAGACTTCTTGTTACTGTGTTTGGCATACTGAATATTCTCGGTGGCTTGCCAGGCTCTCCAAGAGGGGCGGAGGAATCAAACCTGGCTTGGCCAGGCTGGCTGCGCGCAAGGCAGACGCCCTACTGTTATTATTTTTTATATGGAGGATAAGCCACACCCAGCAGTGCTTAGGGCTTTATTCCTGACTCTGTGCTCAGGGGTCACTCCTGCCATACTCAGGGAACCAAATGGGATGCTGGGGACTGAACCTGGGCCGGACTCATGCAAGGCAAGTGCCCCACCCCTGTCGTGTCTCTCAGGTCCTCAATACTTCATGAGTGGAGGACCCCACATTCTTACTTTGCCCAGAATCCTCAGATCCCATATTCAGGCCCATGTACTGCTCCCAAAGGTTCGTCTCTGCGTGCTCCCCAAAGCAGGCCTCGGGGAAGGGGAGCTCAGACATGCAGGGAGGGGCCGGACCAATCATATAAGGGGCAAGGCACTTGCCTTGCACGCAGCCCACCAAGGTTCAATCCCTCGCACCCCATATGAACCCTGAGCCTCCCGCCCCCAGGAGTGGTCCCTGAGCACAGAGCCAGGAGTCAGCCCTGAGCACAGATGGAGTGACTCTCAAACAAAACGAACAAGGATGATGCATCAGACGCTATGAAAGCGTCAACCCCACTCCCGCCTCTGACTGACAGAGCACTCCCTCCCACACGTGCCCCTCTGTGGGTTCCAGAAGCATCCGGGCTGGGGGAGGCCCTTGGGGGAGCCTGACCCCACCTTCCCCACAGGCACAGGCTGCAACGCGTGCTACATGGAGGAGATGCAGAACGTGGAGCTGGTGGAAGGTGACGAGGGCCGCATGTGTGTCAACACCGAGTGGGGCGCTTTCGGGGACTCGGGGGAGCTGGATGAATTCCTGCTCGAGTACGACCGCGTGGTGGACGAGAACTCCTTGAACCCCGGCCAGCAGCTGTAAGGACGCCCCTTCCTGGAACAGCCCTGCTCATCCAGGCAGATAATGGCCCCGTTACGAAACCATTCTGGGGAAAAGCAAACGGCAGGGCCCTCCTAAGTGGCGGGCACGTCCTTCTGCCTGTGTGCCCCGCTCTGAGCGGACAGCACTGGAGTGAAGGCTCCGTGCAGAGAGAGGGTCTGGAATAGGCCAGCAGCGACAGTTGGCACCGCTGGCACGGCAAAGGCTCCGAGTGGCCCCAGCAGCGCTAGCTGGAGTCCCCAAAGGACATTCCATGCCCTGGGATCAATCTTTCGTGGGGTGCTGCAGGTTAGGACACAAAGACTTAGCCCCCACAGACTGAATGAGCTCCAGTGCTGGGCGCGGCTGGCGTGCCAGGCCCCTCCCTGCTCATCCTTCCCAGCTTCCTGACTGCTCTGCAGGCTCTTGGTATTATACAGAACAGAGACCCACAGACCCTGGCGTGGGCCCTCCCTCTGAGCCTCAATCTCCCTTGTCACCACACAGCGGAAGGCACCCAAACAGATGGCCGTGGGCTAGGTCTCAGGGACACCGGCGGGACAGTCTCAGAGGGATGTAGAGGGGACAGGAGGTCCTCCACCCCTTCCCGGGCCACCAATTGATCCATGCTGATAAATGAAGGAAGGAGTAGCCCGGGAAGGGCGTCAGGAAAGTGCCCCTTCCACGTGTCCCTCTGAGCCTGGGACCGCAGAGGTGCAGAAACCCGGGGTTGTGGGGCACCCAGGGCGTCTGAGAGCCCCAGGGCAGAGCTGCAGGGGGCTGAGCCGGGTGCTGTGTGCACAGGTTCGAGAAGCTCATCGGCGGCAAGTATATGGGCGAGCTGGTGCGCCTAGTGCTGCTGAAGCTGGTGGATGAGAATCTGCTTTTCCACGGGGAGGCCTCAGAGCAGCTGCGCACGCGCGGCGCCTTCGAGACCCGCTTCGTGTCGCAGGTGGAGAGGTGTGCAGGGCGTCAGGGTTCCGCGGCGGGAGAGGGGAGGGGTCCCCGGACGCGGGCAACAAAGTTTGGGGTAGCGTGGACGGAGGGCTGGGTCCCAGGGCCCTCCGTGGCCCGCCCTCACTTCCAAGTCCCCGCGCGGGACGCAGGGCGCGGTGAAGCGGGAGCCCGGACCGGACGGGGAAGGGAGGGGAGGGGAGGGGAGGGGAGGGGAGGAGGGCCGGACGCGCGCCCAGCCCGCACCCCTGCCGCCCACCCGCAGCGACTCGGGCGACCGCAAGCAGATCGCCAACATCCTGCGCACGCTGGGGCTGCGCGCGTCGGCCGCCGACTGCGACCTGGTGCGCCGCGCCTGCGAGAGCGTGTCCACGCGCGCCGCGCACATGTGCGCTGCGGGGCTGGCGGGCGTCATCAACCGCATGCGCCAGAGCCGCAGCGAGGACGTGATGCGCATCACAGTGGGCGTGGACGGCTCCGTGTACAAGCTGCACCCCAGGTGCGCCGCGCGGGCCAGGCGGGGGGCGGGGAGCGCGGGCGGGGAGCGGGGAGCCCCACGCAGCCCGTTTTCCCTCCCACGCAGCTTCAAGGAGCGCTTCCACGCCAGCGTGCGCCGGCTGACGCCCAGCTGCGAGATCACCTTCATCGAGTCGGAGGAGGGCAGCGGCCGCGGCGCCGCGCTCGTGTCCGCCGTGGCCTGCAAGAAGGCCTGCATGCTGGGCCAGTGAGGACGCGGCGGCCCGGGCCTGCCTTCCAACGACTGCGCGCCCCCGGACTCTGGACCAGCAGCGGTGCGCGGCCCCGGGGGGCTGCGGGGAGTCCAGCGCCCCGCCTCGAGGTGGAACAGCCTGCAGAGTCCTGTGGGACCGGGGACTGAGCTGGTAGCGCCGCATTCACAGCACATCCGGAGCCCCCGCCGGGGACTGGGGTGCCCTCTGCACCCTATCGCGGCCTGGCTTCCCCAGACCCCGCCGGATCTAGGCTTGGGCCATTCTTTCCTCCAGGGCCCCTGGACCTGCTCCCCGTGGGTGCTGTGGACACGCGGGCCTGCTCATGAGGCCTTTCCACAGTATGCAATCCCAGAGTGGGTGGTGATCTGGAGTGACACCCGCAGGGGTGTCAGAGACAGAGTCCAGCTGCCTGTGGTCTGGGAGCACCTCAGAGATGGGGCGCTGGCCCCCCCTGCTTGGCCCAGAAGGACATTCTAAGCAGTGCTCAGCGCGACTCCCCACTCAGGGCCCAGCAGACTCCCTGTCCTAGCCAGACCTCTATGGCCACACCCCTCTCTGCGCCAAGCTGGACTAGGGTTTTTTTTTTTAATTAAAAGTTTTCAGAGTTCAGGTGTTCTTTGTGCTCAGGGTGAGATGGGAAGCCATGAGGGTGGAGGGTGTGTTAGCTCCAGCCGGGCCTGGAACGTGGCCTCCGTGGACCCGGCCAGGCTGTGGCATTCCGGAGGGTGGGGAATGGGGCCATGGAGGCACTCAGTCAGAGGCAGGGGGCTTTCCAAGGCCCCTGCTCACACACCCCTGCAAACAGTCATGGGATTTACCCTGTTGGGCTTAGTTCTTGTGTTTTGTTTTGTTTTGTTTTGTTTAATTGAATCAGAGTGAATTACAAAGTTACAAAATCATTCATGATTGGGTTCTAACACCAGTCTCTTCACCAGTGTCCACTTCCCTCCATCAATGTCCCCAGTTTCCCTCCACACCCTCCCAACACACACACACACACATCATACTGCCCCAGTGGCAGGCACTTTTTTTCTTTTTCCCTTTTAGGTACTGTGGTTTACAGTACTAGAACATCATGCATGTCACTTTGCCTCTTTTCAGCACCCAGTTGTTGTCCAGAGTGACCTCTTCCCCAAGTGGTCAAGGTAGCAGAAAGGCCCCGGAGAGAAGTGAGAGCCAGAGCCATAGTACAGTGGAGAGGGCGTCCGCCTTGCTCGGGACTGGTCCGGGCCCCCGAGCCTGCAAGTCTGGAGCCCCCGTGTTGGAGCATGTACACACTGTCTCACCGAAATCACCCCCTACGTTTCCTTTATGTCATAGTTCAGGGTGTGGTAGTGATAGCATTTTTCCCGCTATGGAGGTAGGTTGGGCTGGAGCGATAGCACAGCGGGTAGGCGTTTGCCTTGCAAGTGGCCAACATGGCCGACCCGAGTTCGATTCCTCCACCCCTCTTGGAGAGCCAGCAAGCAACTGAGAGTATCTCGCCCACATGGTAAAGCCTGGCAAACTACCCATGACGTATTCAATATGCCAAACACAGTAACACAATTGTCACAATGGAGAACGATACTGGGCCCGCTTGAGCAAATCAATAAACAACGGGAGGACAGTGACAGTGACAGTGACAGTGATGGAGGTAGGTCATATATTCTATGACTTTTATTTCTGGAGAGATAGAATAAAATGATATCCCTGTTATGTAAAAGGAGTGAGAGTCTTAGGTGTGAGAATCTCCTTACCCCAGTGGCTAGACTTTGGTCTTGTCCCCAGATGGAGAGGCAAACTGGCCAGGGCTGCCTCGTGTGGGTGACCACTCCTGCTCAGGACTCAGGACGGCCAGTCCCCAGCCCTCCTGCCCCCAGTCCAGAGAGCATCAGCTCTGGAAGGCCCCCGTTTCCAGCCATGGGCCGTGTGCCCTCATCCCTTACAGGCCTGGGGGCTGCTGCCCAGTCTGTCAGGAGCAGTTGTTCTCAGCTGCATACGGGAGGCTCGTGGTCCGCTTTCCCGAGGCTCCAGGGAATGCTTGGTCAAGCGAGCTCCATGATCCCCGTGTCTCCTGTGGACTCATCTACAATCACTGTCAGCTCCGGGCTGCCTCTGCCCTGCGTCAGATGCACCAAAGCCCAGACCTACAAGCCTTGGCAGCCTGGCAGCCTGGGGTCATCCTGTGTTTCGGGGCCGAGGGCCGGGGGTGGGACTAGACCCGCTGGAAAGGCAGCAGCAGGAGCCTGGCTCAGTGCTAGGGGGGGTGTAAATGCCACGTCTGCCGGGCTCTCAGGAGCCAGTACAGTCAGACCTGCCGACCACGGCCACCCAGAGGGCAGGGGTCAGGGGCCTGGAAGGCTCCAGGAATGTGGCCAGGACCTGCCCATGGACCCTCCTCCCCCTGCCCAGGCGTTGCTGCCAAGTTTGGGCCTGTCCTCTCCACATCTCCTTATTTGGCTGCCCAGGTGATAAGGCCTCAGCATAAAGGTGGCTGGCAGGCAGCGAGTGACCACAGCAGAGAGCATGGTGAGTGAGCACGGCCGGCTGGGGCGGGAGTGGCGGATCCTGCAGCTTGGGGAAGAGCAGCAGCCTGGCAGTGCTCAGGGGTATGCATGGGGTCCTCGCTGGGAGCTGGGGGGGGGGGGGGGCACCTGCCCACGCTTGGTGTTGCAGGCCAGCAGGAAGGCAGGGACCCGCGGCAAGGCCGGGGCCACCAAGCAGGCCCAGCGTGGCTCCTCCAACGTCTTCTCCATGTTCGAGCAAGCCCAGATCCAGGAGTTCAAGGAAGTGAGTGTGCGGCCCACCCCTGCTCCTCTCCCCCTCCGGGACTCCCGGGAAGGTGCTGCTCTCACCCCGCCGCTCCCACCTCACAGGCCTTCAGCTGCATCGACCAGAACCGGGATGGCATCATCTGCAAATCGGACCTGAGGGAGACCTACTCCCAGCTGGGTGAGTGCCCCCCACAACGGCGCGCCCTCTGCTGGTGCTCACGCCTCTGCCCGCCACGGCCCCTGTCCTGGCCAGGCGTCTCAGGCCTGCTGTGACGCCTGGCCCGCAGGGAAGGTGAGCGTGCCAGACGAGGAACTGGAGGCCATGCTGCAAGAGGGGAAGGGCCCCATCAACTTCACCGTCTTCCTCACACTCTTCGGGGAGAAGCTCAATGGTGAGCTGGGACCCTTGCTGGAAGCCACCCCACTTTCTCTGTCCCTCTCCCCAGGGGAACTGTCCACCCCAGGATGACGCTGGGCTGGGAAATGTGCTTCAGCTCTGCTCCTCTGCTGGGCCTGCCCACACCTGAATGGTCTTGGCTTCTCAGAGCCCCCCGGACACTATATTCAGTGGAAGCCCCTCTCCCCCATGCATCTGGTTTCCCCCATTCTCGGGGGTCCTGGGGAGACTGAGGGTGCTTACTGTGCTTCCTGGTCACCCAGGCACGGACCCCGAAGAAGCCATCCTGAGTGCCTTCCGCATGTTTGACCCCAGTGGCAAGGGGGTGGTGAACAAGGATGAGTAAGTGCTGGGACCGCGTGGGGAGGGGCCCCTTTGAGAGGAGCCCCCTAAGCTGGGTGGAACTCCCACTCCCAGCCCTGCAGTCCCTGAGGTGGCCCCTTCACCCAGGTTCAAGCAGCTTCTCCTGACGCAGGCAGACAAGTTCTCTCCCGCTGAGGTGAGGCCAGAGCCCCTGTGGGCTGAGTTCTGGGGTGTACCCATCTCGGCGAGACACAGGGTCTGGAGGGGAGGGGTAGGTGCAGGGCCAGCTGCAGGCAGAGCAAGGGTGGGCAAGCGGGTGGGCACACAGGGTGTGGGGGCTGAGGGACAGAGAAGGGACGGTGCTCTCAGCCCACCTGTGCCCTGGTCAGCAGCAGGAGTACCTGAGCAGGTTTGGGGTTGGCTTGAAAGGTTGGAGCAGATGCACCGCACAGGTGCGGGGCTGGGCTGGAGCAGGGCGCCGGGCAGGGGGCAGGAGGGACGCGTTTGTGGAGTTATTCTCACTAGCGCCTCCCAGGTGGAGCAGATGTTTGCGCTGACGCCCATGGACCTGGCCGGGAACATCGACTACAAGTCTCTGTGCTACATCATCACCCATGGGGATGAGAAGGAAGAGTGAGGGGGGCCCCGGAGGGCTCAATAAACATCCTACCTGACAACCTTGTGTTGGTCTGTGCCTCACGAATGGAGGGGGCAGGGTCTTGAACCCCACGTGGTGGGCCAGGGAGGCCTGTGCAGGCTCTTCCTGCAGGCCCGGCTGTAGCCCATGTGGCATCTGTCCCCCAGGCCCCTGTTCTGCTCTCTGCCTCTTCTCCGCAGCTGTCTGGGGAAGGACACTGAGGAAGGGCCCCTGGAAAACAGCCTGATTCCTCCTCATGTGGGAAAAGCAGGCTCCGGGTGGGGGGACGCACGGCCCAGGGACACACTGAGCTCTGGCTTCCTCTCTGGGTGCAACAGGAAAGGGCTGGGAGCTGGGCACCGAGCCAGGTCTGTGGTATGGGAAAAGAGAAGGAGAGAGGGGGTCAACAGCACCCCGACCCCGCTGTGCTTGTGGCATAAATCAAGGCAGCAGGATTCCAGCCCAGTGCTAGGCCTCAGGCCTGCACCCTGGTAAGGGTCATCTTCTCTTCTGGGGGCCAGTGTTCTAGGCACAACGAGCAGTGTTCAGTGTCCTGCCCTTGTGATCTTTCGGTGCTCGGGAACTCTATGCTGTTCCCGGGTCAGCCACATGCAAGGCAAGAACCTGAATCCTTGTCCTGTCTCCCAGGATCCAAGCTCGCTTCTAAGGGAGACTCCGGGAAAAGCTCTGATGCGGGAGGGGGGAGGGAGGGAGAAAAGGAGGGAGACGAGATGTGCACCTAGGGGGGTGGAGGAACACTGGGGAGAGACATTGGTGGTGGGAAACGGACACTGGTGGAGGGACAGGTGTCGGAACACATATGATGACTGAAACACAACCATGAGCAGCTTGGTATCTCACGGTGATTCAGTTAAAAAAAATCTTAAAAAAAAAAAAAAGAAAAGCTCTGACAGGCAGGAAAGATCACAGACCTGTCTCGCCTCCGCCTGCCATCGGACCCTGTGAGAGCTTGGCACTGCCCACTGTGAGTCAGCTCACACCTCTCTAGCTGACAGCTGACTGTCCCAGACGCACCATGTCAGACCATGGAAGGACACTGGATCTCTGCAGAAGAGGTCCTTGACCTCTCTTGGGCCTGTTTGCTCCAGTATGTCCACCCCCGCACACACTTGTCACCGCCCACCCCCCACACACCCACTCATTAGCCACCCCACACCCACCTGCTAGCGGCCCAACCTGCATGTCCGCCGCCCGCTCCTCTGAATAGCTGTCCCATCTCATGCACCACATTCTCTTCCCTTATGAGTTCATGAAACAGCAAAGCCCCTTGAGAGGTGTTCCTTTCATGTTTGCATGCAAGTCATGATTCTGCTTGTTTGGCCGCCACACCCGGCAGTGCTCAAGACTTTTCCCTGGCTCTGCACTCAGGGTTCACTCCTGAGTGACTCCTGTCACTCAGCTGGACACTGAATTGTTACGACAGGCCGCCATGGCGCTGGGCATGGAGCTGGAGGGGTCTGCTCGGGTGGAAGATGAACTGCAATTTGCAGATTTAGTACAAAAAGTTATGGTCACCCATACTTTCACCACTGAACATATTTGACATGAGATTATTTGAAAAGTATTGCCTTGAATAAAAATATTATGATATTTATTTTGCCTGACTTTTTATTTCCTTAATGAGGTTACTAGAAAGACCTCTTAGTTCTTGTTTCTGGTGATGCCACAGAGCTGGCCTGTCGCTTCGGGGAGGTCACCCCCAACACTCCTGCTGGCTTCTGGCACAGAGCTGGCACTTCAGGTCCCGTGTGGGTAGAGGGAACAGAGGCTGGTTTGTGGGCTGCAGAGACCTTACAAACTCCTCTGTGGATGCAAGACTGCTCAGGGGATCCCAGGCTCCTTGGGGACCGGTGGGTGTCTAAGGGCAGGAGAAGCGAGGTGGGCCTGGACAGGGGAGGCTGGCTCCTGCTCTGTGGGGCCCACCTGCTGGGTGGATGATGCCCCTGGGACCCCCTGCTGCCAATCCTGGAGGGAGGGACCCAGGAAATCCAGATTCTGGACCCACACACCCCGTGTGAGTCAGAGCTGAGCCCCAGGGCAGCTTCTCACACACTGACCCCTATTTCTCTACAAGGGGAGTCTCAGAAGACATCACCTGCCTCCCCCAGTTGCTGGGGGACATGGCCACAGCCCCTCCAGAGCACCGCAACTCCTGGAGTGCCTTTCCACATCCAAATAGAACTCATCTCTTAGCCACTCACTCTCCCCAGACCATGTCCAGAATCTTCTGGAACACTCTCTGAGATGGAGCAAGCCTGTGGGCTAGGCGTGGGGGAATGGGGAGTCTTAAGACCTACTCTCTTCCCCAGAAAACAGTTTTGCTCATTGGAGCCAGAGAGACAGTACAATGGGAAGGGCACTTGTCTTGTATGTAGCTAGCATGGGTTTGATCCCTGGAACCCCATATGGTCCGATGAGTTCTGCTAGGAGTGATTGAGCCCAGAGCCCAGAGCCAGGAGTAAGATCTGAGCACTGTCAGGTGTGACCCAAAACAAAGTAAATTTGCTCAGGAAGAGCTGAGAGCATGGACAGGCCCAGCTATGCTGCCGGGGCCCTTGGCTGGCCTGCATGTGACATCAGGCAGAGATGGTCCCAATGCCAGTTAAAAGCAGGAAAGACTGGGGCCGGACCCATGTCCCATGAGTAGGACATTTGCCCTTCATGTGGACAACCCAGGTTCAATTCCTGGGACTGTTGATAGTTCCTCCCATGCCTGCCAGGGTGATCCCTGAGCACAGTCGTGGATTAACAAGCCAATAATTAACAGATCAATACAAACTTTGAGTTCACAAAGCAGTGTGCGGGTGCTGAGATGACACATGTGCATTCGGTGACCGAGAGCTGCCTCCCAGGCCTCCCCAGCAGAGAGACAGACAGATGGGGACCACAGCCTGATGGTGAAAATGGTCCGTTTAATGCATAGCTGCTAGCATACTTATTGAACATCTGACGGGGTCAGAAGCATAGGACTGCATGTCCGTGTGATTTACAGAGAATTGGCAGAGACAATTCTCTGGGGGAGATTAGCTCAAGGAGATGCTTTGTCTCCCAGCGATATTCGATTGCTTTTCTCTTTCCTTCTAGTCATATGTATCAAACAATTAAGTCAAACAATTAGTCAAACAATTAATTCTATTTCTTACCAATACTTGCAATCATTTGGACAAACACAGAAAGAGACAAAGATCCCAAAATTTAGTTCTCTGGGCTCTAAGAGCAAGCAAGGTTTTTTTTTTTTTATTTTTAGTGAAACACCATGAGGTACAGTTGTAGATTTACAATTTTTTGTGCTTGGGTTTCGATTATACAATGATCAAATACCCATCCCTCCACCAGTGCCCGTTTTCCACCACCATGGATAATATCCCTCCCACCCCCATCCCTCCCATCTCACCCTGCCTCTGTGGCAGGGCAATCCCCTGTGTTCTCTCTCTCCTTTTGAGTGTTGTGGTCTGCAAAAGAGGCTTTGAGTGGCAAACATGTTCAGTCCATAGTCTACTTTCAACATGCATCTCCCCTCCTGGGAGGATCCTCCAAACACCCTTTATTTGGTGCTCCCTTCTCTAACTGAGCTGCCCTTTCCCCTAGAATGCCTGGCTGGCCTCTAAGCTATGGAGTAATCCTCCTGGTGTTGATCTCAGCTATTCTTGGGTATTAATCTCATATTTTGTTTCTTTATATTCCCCAGATGAATGCAATCTTTCTATGTCTATCCCTCTGCAAGCAAGGCTTTTGCCATAAATCCCAGACTAAGTCCTCAGGCCAGTTCAGCTTGTCCTTCTCCAGGGGGGTCTCTTAAGTCATATCATCTTGCATCAAGACCATGCATTTATGCTTTGCAGACTGTCCCATTTCGAAGGGTAGCTTTGCCACTCGTCCTGTGTCCATCCCAGTCCCACGGTGGGATCTCCCTTTTGGGGTGTTAGGAACTACAGTGACCAAAACCTGAGTGAAGTAATTATGACAGATGCTCAGGAGTAGATATATTTCAGAGTCAATCAAGTCCCAAATATTAAGAGCATAGCATTAAGGTCTCTCTGTGTTTAAGCAAAGAACATTGCTCTACAGTAAAATATGAAAAGGCCGTAGGGGAAATAGAAAAGCGAGTAATTCACTACAAATACAAAGTTCAGAATTGCCAGAAAGTTTTGGCTTATAAGCAACCGAGACTGAGTTGGGGAACTGTGACAATGAGGTGTAAAACACAAAGGAAAGGTTAAAAATAAACTCAGGGGATTAGGGATGCTGAGAAGAGCACAGTAAGCTTCTCTGAGAGGAGGAAAAGGGGCAATTCACTGATGAAGCCTACAACACTTAGGGTTGACATCCAACATGAGCGAACAAACCAATAAAGCCCCTTTACAGGCGTTCTTTCATGTGCGTCATGGTTCTGCTTGTTCGGGGGTCACACCCTGAGTGTGGTGGGGGGAAAAAGTAGGAAAAGTTTGTTACTCCTGGCTTCCAAATCTCAGAGCACTTCTTTTAGAAAAATTCCGGGGCTGGAGCGATAGCACAGCGGGTAGGGCGTTTGCCTTACACGCGGCCGACCCAGGTTCAGTTCTCAGCATCCCATATGGTCCCCTGAGCACCGCCAGGAGTAACTCCTGAGTGCAGAGCCAGGAGTAACCCCTGTGCATCACCGGGTGTGACCCAAAAAGCAAAAAAAAAAAAAATTTCCTCAGAATGGCAGAAACAGTTCGGGAATGTTCTTGAAGCAGTTCAGAAATGTTTTGGGAACGATTCCGGAGCAGTTTGCCGACTCTGGGTCTCGTCTCTTCTCAGGCGGGAGGTAGGCCCGCAGCCCCGAGAGCCAGGTTTGCTCCGCAGAGAGGCAGCCCCAGATGCCCCCATCCCCACCGCAGCTCAGAGTGCAGCGAGGGGCTTGCTATGCACAGGCCAGCCGGGTGAGAAGGTGACACTTGTCTGTGCTGGCCCGCTCTGGGGTGCTGCCTGTGACAAGCATAGATCAGGCTTCAAACACCCCCCCCCGCCCTGTGCCTCCTTCCCTCCTCACTTTGGGCAGTTCTGTGTTGGGAGGTTTCTACTTTCCCAGCAGGTCTTGAAACTCAGACCACAGGAAACTGGCTTGGCTCTTGTGGGTCACAGAGTGGCCGAGGGCCCATGGGGTCATCTCCTGGTCTCCATCTGTCACCCCAGCCCGCAGCTCTGCCCACACCCACGCAGACCTTCCACAGCACCCACATCCTTTCTTTCTATTTGCTGACACGCTGATAAGCGGCTGGCAAAATCCATTATCACCTCTGCCCCCCGGGCTGTGGCGACAGCAAAAGACTCCAAGTGCTGCTTCTCCAGCTGGACAGCTGTCACCGTCCCCCACGAGCCCAGGGACATTCTCCAGTCCCGGCATGTGGTCTGACTTGCTGAAGTTGGGGCGCAGATGATATATCCATTCTGCTGGAGCAACTGGTCAGAATTCACTCACCTCTGCTTGCTGGTCGGCCTTCTAGAAACTTCCAGTCTTAAAGGATGGGCCTGACCTGAGGGCCTGAGGGAGGAGGCCTAGGAAGGAAGGACTCTAGTTGCATCAGAATGGAGCCTAACAGTTCAGGGTGCCCATTATCTCCTCCTCAGGGCGGGGGGGGGGGGGGGGGGGGGGGGGGGAGGATGGAGGCAACATGTGCTCAGGTCACTTGTCCAGCCGGCAGTGGCAGAACCCAGGGGACACTAGAGTTACACTTCTGGTCTCCCTCTCCAGCCATCCATGAGAGTCCATGAGCCTGCTCCATGCCACCACATCCGTGTGTGCACAGGACCGAGTCTCCAAAGCCAGCCCAGGGTGTCTAGCCCAGGCCCAGCAAATGCCCAGCCTGGGCTGGAACCCCAGCACGGAACCTCCCCACGCATTCCCAGCACTGCAGGATTTGGGCCCTGGGGGGCCCACTACTGCTGGATGGAACCCCACCCGGCACACATGGGGTCCCAGAGCAGAGCCAGGGGTGAGCTTGAGCACCCTGGGAGGCAGTGGCTGCTCACTGCCACGTGCACTGTGGATTCAAATGCAGACCCGATGCTGGGTGAGAGGCAGCCCAAGTGACGAAGAAGGTGCTAGAGGGTCTCCTGTGGGCATCAGCAAGCAACTGCACACCCTGTGAGCCCATGAGTGCACTCACAACTGGACCTGCTCGGGCCTGTGCATGCCTCTGGCCCGAGGTTGCACCCTGTGTGGTCTCCCAAGGAAGGCATAGGAACGGGTGCAGCTATGACTGCCCGGTCAGCTGGCACCTCCCATCGGCCCCTCCCCAGTCCCACAGCTCTCTGCCTGGGGGTGGGGGACACCTTATCTGGGGGCTGTGTCTCCCGCAGGGCCCTCTCCTCTGTGCAGTGGCCCCCAGGACTGTCACTGACGCCACACCCAAAGCCCAGCGGCTCCAAAATAGAACCTTATCACACCCCACGCCTGGCTGTCGGCAGCACCTCCGCTGACCTCCTCCTCCGCTGTCTTCTCCGGGTTTCCTCACGTCCCAGCTCCCTGCAGCGTGCCTCAGTGCCCCCCAGCCTCCTTGCCCCTCCAGCACTGCCTGACAGCGGCAGACTTGGAGCCAGGGGGCAGCACCCTGGGTGCAGCTCCCAGAGAGCCACAAAGCAGAAACAGCAGGCGGTGGGGGCTTGGAGGTTAGGGCTGTCCTGTCCTGCTTCTGGGCACACGGGGCTGTGCCCTTCCACAGACAGCCACGTCTACTGGCACCACCCCCAGCTGCCACCTGTCACTGTGGGGAGTAGCTGCCTGGGGTCTTCTCTGGGTGCGGATCTTCCCTGTGGCCTAGCCCGAGTTCTCACACCTGCTCCTTGTCGCCCCACCCACCAAGTCCACCTTTCTTTGATGTCCCTCTCCAGGGACTGTGAGTGGACCTGAGGGTGCCCACACACACCCACTCTCTTTTGATCCCAGCCCTCATAAAGGTGGCTTGCGGCAAACACGGGGTGTGGTTGGACCATCCCAGTCCCTTTAGTTCTGGTTCAGGGGGGTTCCTGCTCATGGACACTGGGAATGTGGTGGGCTCATGCCTACAACTAGCCCTCCAGAGACTTTGAGCTCAGCTGTGCGGGAAACAGTGGACACCCATCTAGACTCATGTCACCAGGCTGAGACCATAAGGTAAGGGGTCCCCTTGGGATTACCCCTGCCAGGGCTGGAACTGTGTTCCTAGTGTCTTGACTCTTCCTTCTGCTCCCACACTGATGTCCGACCCCCCACACTGATGGCCACCCACACCTCTTCCATATGTCTTCAGCTTCAGCTGCCCTTCACCCACCACTAACGCACCGAGCACTCCGGATTTCAGAACCAGGGATCACTGCAAGTCCAGTCTCATGCAGTTTGTACCACTCACAGCGTGGGTGAAAATGGCCATTATCTTAAATATTTTTTCTTTTATTTTGAGCCACACCACAATGCTCAGGGTTTACTCCTGGCTCTGCACTCAGGAATCACCCCTGGTGGTGCTCAGGGGATGATATGGGGTGATGGGGATTGAAGCCAGGTTGGCCGCATGCCCGGCAAGTGCCCTATTTGCTGTACTGTCTCTCCAACACCAGGGATGGTCACTGTCTAACCTTCTGTGGCCTGGACCACCTGCATGTAAGTCAGACATCTTGTGACCAGACTTAAGTCAATGCGGCCTTGCTCACAGAGCCCTGGCTTCCCTCCAGGAGCCTCAGCACAGGCCTTCACTGTGAGTTTTCTAGCTCTGGTTCCCACCTTTACTCATGCTGATCTCCCCTACAGTGTGCTCTGCTCCACTGGCCTCCAGGGTGACCCTATCCAGTGATATGGACCCCACCAGACATGCATGATCATGCATCATACATGAACCATACATGTGTGATGTGTGACTATATATATCATGCATGTGGCTATAATGTGGCTCAGACCATTTGAACTAGTCTATCTCATGCCTTGGGGAATCCTTTTTACTTCCCCATACATAAGTCCACTCTTCCCTTCTGCCATGGATTTATGATAACTGTATCTATACAATGCAATGACCTTTTTCATTCCACACTAATGTGTGTATTTATCATTTTATATATATAAAGGAGCAATTTTTAGAAACTCAGGGATCATTGTCAAGAAATTCAATCCTTCCTTTATGACAATAGGAAATTGAGAATGTTCACCGAGTACTTATATAATTAGTTTGCTTGTTTTATTTCTGCAGTTACAGGGTTTATTTCTGTGATAGGGCTAAAGAACAGGAAATGGAAGGAGTCATGTCATTTTTATATGCAACAGACTAAAAGCCAGATCATTTAAAAAGAGATGTAGGGGCTGGAGAGATAACACAGAGGGCTGAGCACTTGCCTTGTACGAAGCAGACACAGGTTTGATTCCTGGCACCAAATATGGTCTCCTGAGCCCAGCAGGAGCGATCCCTGAGCACAGGTCTAAAAGTAAGCCCCTAAACAAAACAACAAAATCAAAGGAAAAAAGAGATATATTAGAGGTTGGAACAATAGTATTGCATTGCACTTGGCTGGCCCAGGCTCAATCCCCAGCACCATATAATGTCCCCTGAAGCTAGGATGGTCCATGAGCACAGAGCCAGGAGTAAGGCCTGAGCTCCATCCGGTGTGGCACAAAAACAAGAAGGAAGGAAGGAAAGAAAGAAAGAAGGAAGGAAGGAAGGAAGGAAGGAAGGAAGGAAGGAAGGAAGAGAGAGAGGGGGGAGAGAGGTATTATTGAAAGACATCTTTTAATTGGTTCTCAAAATCACTGGGACGCCATTGACTGGGTTGACATCTATGCACTTAGGAATGAACATGAACAAGAAGCTGTTCTGTGGATCCCAACCAGGCATGGTTGTCGCTGCCGCTGCCCAGTTTAGGATTACATGAGGACTCCTTCAGAGCTTCCCTAGAAGGAACAGAGGTCCGAGTACCACACTGCTTCCCAAAAGTCTTATTTATCTTCCCTACACACTCAGAGCTGTCCCCACAAAAATCGCTTCATTTGGCATCGAGAATGGAAAAGTGGAGTTCTGAGAACACTCTTGAGAACAGCAGCGTGAGGGATGGATACCGCCTTCAGGCTGAATAGTTCACAAAAGGAGACAGGAAATACTGCAAGTGGGAAGAGTCAGAACAAACACCCAACACCAGCTTCCAAACCTACCGTCCGAGGACGAATCTGAATAGTTTGTGGTAGAACCTGGGACTCAAGGTAGTGTTGGAAACAATTAAGTGCCACTTGCAATTAATGGAATTGAACAGCTATCTGGTCAAAGAAAGCAAAAGAACCTTCCAGACCAGCACTGTTCCAACAGACTAGGGGGCTCTCCCACACTCCAACTTCTGGAAGAGCAAAGTCAGAGGTTAAACATGAGACGGGGGGTGGGGGGCTGTAGGTGCCACTAAAATAGTTTAGCCAGTCACTAAACAAGTAAGCACCAGGAACAATCCCCAGACAGGCAGTATCCAGAGCTGCGACACTATATTATCCAAAATGTCTAGTTTTCAGCAAAAAGTATATGAGACATGCAAAGAAATAGTAAAGTACGCCCAACATCCTATAAAACATGCAGGGGAAACAATCTGAGTGATCAGATAGCATGTTTAATCAGAGAAAAGAGTTTGGGGACCAGACAGACAGTATTAGTGGATAGGGTGCTTGTTTTGCACCCAGCTGACCTAAGTTTAATACCCAGTCCCCCGTTAGGAAAAGCATTTGACAAAACCCAGCTTCCTTTCAAGACAACTGCACCTCCCCCAAAAATAGGGGAATAGAAAAATTCCTTCACCCTCAGGGGGTTTTGTTTTCTTGTTTTGTGTAGGCATACATGACTGCACTCAGGGATCACTCCTGGCAGAACTTGGGGTACCATATGCAATGACAGGACTGGAACCTAGGTTCACTACATGCAAGACAAGATCTACTCTCAGCAATTAAAAAATGTGTATGCTATTGGTGCTGGAGCAATAGTACAAAGGGCAGGGTGCTTGCCTTGCACACAGCTGACTCAGGTTCAATTCCAGGCACCCCATGTGGTCCCCGAGCCCACCAGGAGTGATCCCTAGGTGCAGAGCCAAGAGCAAGCCCTGAGCACAGCCAGGTGTGGCCCCCAAACAAAAACAGACCAATAAATATGTTATTAACTATATTCATCATGCCATGCACTGGATCCCCATGACTTATATATTTTCTAGCGAATTATTTGATGAGCAAACCCATCCTTACAATAAAGGAGCAAAACTTATCCCTCCCACCCCCCATCTCACCCTGCTTCTGTGGCAGGGCATTCCCTTTTGTTCTCTCTCTCCTTTTGGGTGTTGTGGTTTGCAAAGGAGGCATTGAGTGGCAATCATGTTCGGTCTATAGCCTACTTTCAGCATGCTTCTCCCATCCTGGGAGGATCCTCTCAACACCCTTTTTTTGGTGTTCCCTTCTCTATCTGTGCTTCCTTTTCCCCTAGCACATGTGGCTGGCCTCCAAGTCATGGAGCAAAATTCCTGGTACTAATCTCGGCCACTCCTGGGTGTTAGTCTCCCATTTTGTTACTGTATGTTCCCCAGATGAATGCAATCTTTCTGTGTCTATCCCGCTCTTTCTGACTAATTTTGCTTAACATGATACTTTCCATGTAGTACCACTTGTATGTAAATTTCATGACTTCATCTTTTCTAACAGTTACATAGTACTCCATTGTGTAGATGTACCGAAGTTTCTTTAACCAGTCATCTGTTCTCGGGCACTCAGGTTTTTTCCAGATTCTGGCTATTGTAAAGAATGCTGCAATGAACAAACAAGTGCAGATGTCACTTTGACTATACATTTTTGCCTCTCTGGGATATATTCCCAGGAGTGGTATTGCTGGGTCAAGTGGGAGCTCAATTTCTAATTTTTTGAGAATCGTCCATACAATTTTCCAAAAGGGCTGAACCAGTCGGCATTCCCACCAGCAGTGGAGGGGGGGTCCCTTTCTCGCCACATCCGTGCCAGCACCGGTTGCTTTTGTTTTTTTGGATGTGGGCCAATTTCTATGGTGTGAGATGATATCTCATTGTGGTTTTGATCTGCATCTCCCTGATGAGTAATGATGTAGAGTATTTTCTCATGTGCCTTTTTGCCATTCATATTTCTTCTTTGAGAAAGTTTCTGTTCATTTTGTTGCCCCATTTTTTTCCATAACTTTATTTATTTAGGTCCTCAATGGTCGGCAACTACACCACCTCCGCTTTGCTGATGACATTGTTTTAATAACACCAAACATCAGCCAAGCGGCACAAATGCTGGCCGACTTTGACCGTGAGTGTGGAAAGGTAGGACTACAGCTGAATCTTACGAAGACATGTTTATGAGAAACAGCCTCGTTCCTGATGCCCCATTCGCTCTCAACGGAACGACCATCTCCGAATGCAACAGCTATGTGTACCTAGGTCGAGAAGTCAACATGACAAATGACCTGGCACCTGAGCTGCGCAGGAGGAAGAGAGCGGCTTGGAACGCCTTCAGGAGCGTCAAAGAAATAGCTAAGAGGACGAAGAACCTCCGGCTCTGGGCACATCTCTTTGATTCCACTGTTCTTCCTGCATTAACATATGCCTCAGAGACCTGGGCCCTACGCAAACAGGATGAGAACGCTATTCAGGTCTCCCAAAGAAGAATAGAAAGAGCTATGCTTGGAATATCATGTTTCACTCAAATGAGAGAAAAAATCCGGAGTTCCGACATCCGTCGACGATCAAGAATCAGGGACGCTGTCTCATTTGCCAAGGTGTCAAAAATCAGATGGGCTGGTCACGTAATGAGATTTAAAGACGACCGCTGGACTAGAGCTGTTACTGACTGGATTCCACGGGATGTCAAAAGACCACGTGGCCGCCCACCTACCAGATGGTCAGACTTCTTCATCAAGATCATGAACGATCGGTTTGAGGCTCTTCATGTTCCCAGAGCGAACAGATGCCATTGGGCTACACTAGCACGCGGCAGGGACAAATGGAGACGTTACTGGCGCCCGCTCGAACAGATCAACGACTAACGGGAAGTTAAGTGACTTAAGTGACTTATTTATTTATTTTTCCTTCTTATATTTATTTATTGAATCACTGTGAGAAAAATTACTAAGCTTTCAGGTTTAAGTCTCGGTCATACAATGATCAAACACCTTTCCCTTCATTAATACTCATTTTTCACCACCAAGAACCCCAATATACCCCCCTACCACCCCTCCCAATGCCTGTGAGGCAGATGATTTCTACTTAACATTTCTCTACATTGATTACATTCATTATTTCGACAAAAGATGCACCATTATTATTTAGAATTCCCTCCCAACAATCAGAATTGCTGAAAAGGCATTGTGAAATACTTTGTTTTCTATAGCTGGTTATGAGAATCATATAATGTTGCGTGACTGCAACAGTGGCTGAGCGATTTTGGATTTCTGCAAAGAGCCAGATAAATACGAGATTGGTTTCTGTGCGTCTGGTATTATGGCTGTGCCAGAGAGCCACTTGTGGGGGGCTCATTGCCCCATTTTTTGATGGGGTTGGATGTTTTCTTCTTGTGGAGTTCAACCAGTACTTTGTATATCCTTGATATCAACCCCTTGTCAGATGTGTATTCGGTGAATATCCTTTCCCATTCTGTAGATTGTCTTTGTATTTTGGTCATTCTTTCTTTTGAGGTGCAGAAGTTTAAGATAGTCCCATTTGTCTATCTCTGTTTTCACTTGCTTGGCCAGTGGCGTGACATCTTTGAAGATACCATTAGCTTCAATGTCATGGAGGGTTTTGAGAACTTTGTCTTCAATGTACCTTATGGATTCTGGTATGATGTTGAGGTCTTTAATCCATTTTGATCTTACTTTTGTACATGGTGTTAGGCAGAGATCTGAGCCCAGTTTTTTTGCATGTTGCCATCCAGTTTTGCCAGCACAATTTGTTAAAGAGGCTTTCCTTACTCCACTTCACATTTCTTGCTCCTTTATCGAAGATTAGATGATCATATGTTTGAGGGGAGATGTCAGTATATTCAACCCTGTTCCATTGGTCTGCAGCTCTGCCTTTGTTCCAGTACCGTGCTGTTTTCATTATTACTGCTTTGTAGTAGAGTTTGAAGTTAGGGAGGTTGATTCCTCCCTTTTCCTTTTCCCAAGAATAGATTTAGCTGTTCGAGGGGGCTTATTGTTCCATATGAATTTCAGGAGTGTTTGCTCTATTTCTTTGAAGAATGTCATGGGTATCGTTATAGGGATCACACTGAATTTGTACAATGCTTTGGGAAGAATTGCTATTTTGACAATGTTAATTCTCCAGATCCATGAGCAGGGGATATCTTTCCATTTCAGAGGAATAAATCTTGAGCCATGAAGTTGACTACAGATCACAGCCATGTTTGGCTATGAAGCACTTGAAACATGATCTGAAATTAAATATACTGTAAATTTAATATACAAACAAAATTTCAAAGGTTTAACCTAATATGAATAAAGAACACAAAAGATTGCATTACTAATCTTTGATACTGATGACTTGCTAAAATGATAATAGTTTAGATATATTCGTGTAAGGACACAACTAAAGTTTTTAGAAGTGCAAAACATACTATCGAAACTACAAAATTTTGTTTGAGGAGATTTTTTATTTAGAGGCCACACCTATCAGTGCTCTGGGGTTACTCACTCACGGCTCTTATTTGGGGATTCACACAATAGTGATCAACCAGCTGAAAAAAAATTTCAGATATACAGGTCCCCAGCTGAGCGCTTCAGGGCAACCTTGGGAAGGGCAGGGCCAAACCCCTGTGCTGCTGAAGCCCCAGCAGTCACACTCAGACCCAGCAGCTGCCATCGTGCCAATAGCTCAACTCTACTCTATGACTGAGCTCCTCACAGATGCCAAACTGCCAAAATTTCAGGTGCTCCAGAATTTTTTGTCTATAAATTCCATGCTTTCTCAGAGTAGGGGAGACCAACCTCTCCCCATCTCCCATACTTCTGGACCCCAGAAGCCATGAACTCCAGAACCCCACCAAGCTCACATTCCACCACTGCCACCATGTAAACTCACTGTCCAGTTAAATAGTCTGGAGTCTCTGGAGCACGTGACCACATTTGCGGCCATGCAACATCTTCAAGCTCTACAATATTAACATCCCAGTACGATGTTAGTATTGATTCAGATCGGATGGAAATGTAATGTAGAAGTCAGCTAAGCTCACTTAACAAAAGCACTGACAAAGAAGGCTCAACCAGTAGCAACAGCTAAACCCACAGTCAAGGACATAATGTCCCCATGGTGCAAGATAACAATTGTCACAAATTTTCTTTTACTACAATATTTTTTGATCATTCCATTAGCCATTCAATGGTAACAAGCAACATAAAATAAATTCTTTGGGCCTGCAGGCTTGAGGGGTGGTTGGGAAAATGAAAACAATTGGTGGAGGGTGACAGTGGTGGTGGGACTGGGGTTGGAATGTTGAATGTCTGTAACAAATGCATCATGGAACAACTTTGTAAATCTTGGTGTTTAAATAAAGCAGTAAATAAATAAATCCCAAGTAAAAGTAACTGAGCGGACAATTATAAAACACGATATTAAATATGTGAGAGATTCTTCCCCAGTGCTCCAAAAACCCTGATAGTAGCACCAGGAACATCTTTTATTCCTAACATTGGGCCGACCTAAGTTTCTGGCTGTGAGAGAGACTGGTGCCTTGGCATCTCGCAGGTGAAAGCAAAGCCTTCTGTTCTAATAACGTCCAGGGAGCCTCGGAGGGGTCCTGGGCAGCCTCGTGCAGGGCTACCCACAATGGAGACCAAGCCACGATTAGAAGCTTGGAATTTTCAGCCCTTCTCTCATCCCTTGGAAAGAGAAGAAAGGCTGGGGATTCAGTTACTGATGGGTCATTCCTATGTTATGAAGACTCAGATGGAAAAATCTCGGGGGCTGGAGAAACCATACAGGGCTTAGGCAGGGGTTACACATGGCCAGCCCTGGTTTGATCACTGGCACTGCATAAGGTCCCCTGAGCACCACCAGGCTCAATCCTTTAGCATTGAGGCAGGACTACACCCTGAGCACTGCTAGGTTAAGCAAAAACAAAAACAAACAAACAAAAAAATCTCAGAACCTTGGAAGAGAACAGGAGGGTTGGTGAACGCAGCTGTGTCTGGGGAGAGTGTGTACCCAACTGCAGGGGACAGAAACTCACACACTCAGACCATCGTAACAGACCTCAGTGCATCTCTCTCTCTGGCTGTTCACCTATATTGTATGCCATGGACTTTCTTATATAATCGAGTGGTAAATATACTTATTTCCTTGAGTCTAGCTAATTACCAAGTCCAGCAAGGGGGTGCGGGAACTCTGATTTACATAGGTAACCAGAAGCACAGATGAGAACCTGGTTTGTGATTGGCCTCTGAGGGAGACTGTTCACTTACAGGACCTGGTAGAGTGTCAGAGTTAAAGTGAATCTTAGGACTTCTTGATGGTGTTTGAAAAATTGCTCGGTGTGTAAAAATCTTCTGTCAGAAGTATTGTGAGGGGCTAGAGATACAATGCAATGGGAAGGGTGCTTGGCTTGCCTGTCGCTGACCTGGACTCAATCCTTGGCACCACATATGGTTTCCCGAGCAGAGCCAGGAGTGATCCCTGAGCACCACTAGTACAGCTCAAAAAGAAAAAAGAAAGAAAGAATTTTGAGTTTGGGGATAATAAGAAACACAAGAGGAGTGTGTCTTTCTAGCCTAGCTAGTGTTACTGTATAGTTAGACAATAAAACCAACAGCATAGAAATAGAAATAAAGAAAAAGACCATACTATCTCAGCTGATGCAGAAAAAAATAGTTAACAAAATTCATTATCTTTCCATGATTTAAAAAAAAAAGTGAAGATAGTGAATCTAGAAGACAGCAGCTCACTGGAGATCTCTCCAGACCCCGTACCCAGCCAATTCCACTGGGGCACCTCAGATTGGAGTGGGTGTCCCCTCTCTACCCAGTCCAGATGAATCCCCAGTGGCCACAGGCTTCCAGAAGAAAAACCCAAGTACACGGGTTCAGGGACTAAGATTCCAGGCCATATGTGGCAGCGGAGACGGGCCAGCCCTTCCCGTCTCCCCACCTACTTGGGATCCTGGGTGTCACGCCCATGAACTGCCTCCAGACACCATCTCAGCACATCAATGGCCTTGATCCAGAGACTCACAAATGAATCTCAAAATGGATTAGCTCCCTACAGAGATGTCTCTGAACCCCAATCATTTACAATTTTAGAATTCCAGAAGTGCACAACTACTTTCATGATATTCATAATAAGCAAGTGAAATAAATTATCTAGCATCTGCCCCTGGCAGGCAGGCTTGAATGGTGGTGGAAAAATTCGAAATAATTGTGATGGGAAGGTATAGTGGTGGTGCGATTTGTGTTGAAATACCAAATGTAATCAATTAATGTGAACAAACTTGTAAAAATAGAATTTTTTAAAAAGTGAATAAAAAATCAAAGAAAGCATCACACACAATAAAATCAAGATATGAAAATTCCACAGCTAAAATCACTCTCAGTAAAGAAAGATTTGAAGCTGTTTCTCTAAAAATCTACAATCTGTCAAGGATGTTTTCACCATCTCTATTTAACATAGTACTAGAATTTCTACTCAGAGCAATTAAGCAATGAAAAGGAAATGAAGAGTTTCTAAATTGGAAAGGAGGATGCAAAAACAATCTGTTTGCATATGAAACATATTTGATGTAGAAAATACTGATGATTCCACCAAAAGCAACCCTAATAAACAAATTTAGCAAATTGTAGGACACAAAATCCACACAATAGGGATGGAGCGAGAGCACAGAGTATTGTGCATTTGCCTTGCACACAGCCGACCCAGGTTCAATCCCTCGCATCCCATCCTGAACACTGCCAGGAGTGATGCCTGAGTACAGAGCCAGGAATAACATCCCTGAACATAGTCAGTGTGACCCAAAGGGATAGACATAGGAAGATTGCATTCATCTGGGGGATATAAAGTAACAAAATAGGAGATTAATACCCAAGAATAGCTGAGATCAGCACCAGGAGGATTACTCCATAGCTTAGTGGCCAGTCGGGCATTCTAGAGGAAAGGGCAGCTCAGATAGAGAAGGGAACACCAAATAAAGGGTGTTTGGAGGATCCTCCCAGGAGGGGAGATGCATGTCGAAAGTAGACTATGGACTGAACATGTTTGCCACTCAATGCCTCTTTTGCAGACCACAACACCCAAAAGGAGAGAGAGCACAGGGGATTGCCCTGCCACAGAGGCAGGGGGGGATGGGGGGATGGGGGTGGGGGGGATACTATCCATGGTGGTGGAAAATGGGCACTGGTGGAGGGATGGGTATCTGATCATTGTATAATCAAACCCAAGCACAAAAAATTGTAAATCTACAACTGTACCTCATGGTGTTTCACTAATAAAAAATAAATAAATAATAAATAAATAAATAAAAGAAAAAAATTCACAAAATAATCTGTTGCATTTTTATATGCTAATAATGAACAATCTGGAGAGGAAATTACAAAAATAAATCTAAAAGAACAAAATATGTAGGAATTAGCTTAGCCAACATGGCCTAACTTATAAATAAATAAATAAATAAGAAGTCTCACACTGATTAAATAAGTTAAGACAAAAATAGAAAGACGTGTTATATTTATGGACCAAAAGATTTGCAAGTTGTTAAGGTAACAATATTGTTCAATGTGATCTACAGATTCAAAACACTCTATCAAATTTCCAGGAAACTTAAATAGAAAAATTCATGTGTAATATCAAGGGACCCTGAGTAGCCAAAATATTCTTAAAACAAAAACAAATAGAAACATTTATATTTCCTGGCTTCAAAATCTACCAAAAAGCTACATAACTAAGAGTATGGTGCTGACACAGACACATATGAATAGAAAGCACAAAAATAAACCCTTGTAGATACGATTTTTGTCAAGGATCTCAAGACCATTCAATGGGGAAAGGACAGTGTTTGACTTTTTTCATAAACTGCTCTGGAAACACTGAATGCCCACATCTAAAATAATTAAGGTAGAGGTGCAGAGAGATAATACACAGGCTAAGGTATTTGCCTTGCAACAAGTTGACCACAATTCAAATTTCCAGGACCACATGTGGGACCCCTGAGCACAGCAAGGGGGTCACACTGAGCACAGGAAAAAAAGAGCTTCTGAAAACTTTAGGGCGTGCCCACTGTTTCCCACCCCCCCCCCAAAGAATTATGTTAAAAGCATACCACATGCAAGAAATAACCCTAGAGAGAGCAAAAGACTTAGACTTGAGACTAAAAACAATCTTATAATTCTTAAAAGACACCATTTTAAAAAGAACAGAAAAAATTCTTAAAAACAAAAGCTATTTATGGGGGAGTAGGGGTTCATCAAAAGACACTGTCAACAAAGTAAAGGCCGGGAAGAAAATCCTTATAAATAACGTACCTGATAAAGGGTCTGTTTCCAGAATATAGAAAGAGTGGCAAAAGTTCAACAACAGAGGCTGAAGCAATAGCACAGCAGGTAGGGCATTTGCCTTGCACACGGATGACCCGGGTTCAATTCCCAGCATCCCATATGGTCCCCTGAGCACCCCCAGGAGTAATTCCTGAGTGCATGAGCCAGGAGTAACCCCGTGCATCGCTGGGTGTTACCCAAAAAGAAAAAAAAAGGTTCAACAACAACAAAAAAAAACCCCACCTGAATGAAAAATGCTCCAAGGACATCCCACTGGCCAAGATTATGGAAAGATAGTCCACATAACAAATCATTATAAGATGCTAATCAAGTCCTCACACCCAGTAGGACAATCACTATAAAAAAACAAACAGCTGGGGCTGGAGAGAGTGCAGCAGGTAGGTGTGGTGCTTCTCCCCCACACTGTGTACGGTCCCCAAGCATCGCCAGGAGCCAGGATTAAGCCCTGAGGACCACCTCCCCCCCAAAAAAACCACAAACAAGTACGGGCAAAGATGTGGGGGAAAGCAGGAACGTCAATGGTTGCCGCTGCTGTGGGAAAGAGCACGGAGGTTTCTGACAGAAGCAGAATCACAAAACAGGTAAGTTTGTAGAGACAAAGTAGATTAGAAGTTAACAGGGCAGAGAGGAGGGAAAATAGTGAAGTGGGGTTTCATCCGGACAGAGATTCAGTTTGAAGGTAGAAAGATCTGGTTACAAAAGTAACTGCATGAACTCTTTACAAGAGCCAGAATCTGGAAAAAACCTGAGTGCCTGAGAACAGATGGCTGGTTAAAGAAACGTTGGTATATACAGCCTAAGAGAAGGACCACATGGAGGGCGGGAACCACAGGTCCCGGAGGAAAAAAAAAACAGGTTCCAAAAAGAGCCGAGATCACCGGCAAGTCCCAGATGGGGTAGGTACCGCATCCCGCCTCCCCCAGATGGAACCCCGGTGACCAGAAGCCTCTACAAGCACAGCTCGAGTATGCGGGAACTAGGACATTTTCTCAAAACCGCGCGGCCGCTTATGCGGCCGCGCGACATCTCTCTATATACAAAGTGATCAATGGGAAGTAAACCACCCAACCTTTCTCCCTGAAAATCGGAGTTAAGTTTGGAGCACGGCCACAGCCCCAGAAACACAAGGACTTAATACAGAACCCAGCAGCTTGGAGCAGAAAAGTGAACGGACTATGCGTTAATCCAGGCCATCAAGTCTGCCGGAGGGGAAAGAGTGTTGCCCCATTCGCCCTCTCCTCTCTGGAAAGAAAGATGGCGGCCACATGGGAGCCTTGTGGACAGCAAGTATGAGCCGGGGGTGTGGGGGCGACTAAAATCTCATGGGAAGGGGGGCGTTCCAGTCCGTCCTTCACACCCTACCGAGGTCACCAGTTGCCCCCCACAAGCGGCTCTCCAACACGGCCACAGCTCCAGAAGCACAAGGACTTAATGCAGAACCCAGCAGCTTGGAGCAGAAAAGTGAAAGGACTATGCGTTAATCCAGGCCATCAAGTCTGCCGGAGGGGAAAGGGTGTTGCCCCATTCGCCCTCTCTTCTCTGGAAAGAAGGATGGCGGCCGCATGGGATCCTTGTGGACAGCAAGTATGAGCCAGGGGTGTGGGGGCGACTAAAACCTCATGGGAAGGGGGGCGTTCCGGTCCGTCCTTCACGCCCTACCGAGGTCACCAGTTGCCCCCCACCAGCGGCTCTCCAGCACGGCCACAGCCCCAGAAGCACAAGGACTTAATGCAGAACCCAGCAGCTTGGAGCAGAAAAGTGAAAGGACTATGCGTTAATCCAGGCCATCATGTCTGCCCGGAGAGGAAAGGGTGTTGCTCCCTTCCGCCCTCCTCCCTGTGGAAAGAAAGATGGCGGCCACATGGGAGCCTTGTGGACAGCAAGTATGAGCCGGGGGTGTGGGGGCGACTAAAATCTCATGGGAAGGGGGGCGTTCCAGTCCGTCCTTCACACCCTACCGAGGTCACCAGTTGCCCCCCACAAGCGGCTCTCCAACACGGCCACAGCTCCAGAAGCACAAGGACTTAATGCAGAACCCAGCAGCTTGGAGCAGAAAAGTGAAAGGACTATGCGTTAATCCAGGCCATCAAGTCTGCCGGAGGGGAAAGGGTGTTGCCCCATTCGCCCTCTCTTCTCTGGAAAGAAGGATGGCGGCCGCATGGGATCCTTGTGGACAGCAAGTATGAGCCAGGGGTGTGGGGGCGACTAAAACCTCATGGGAAGGGGGGCGTTCCGGTCCGTCCTTCACGCCCTACCGAGGTCACCAGTTGCCCCCCACCAGCGGCTCTCCAGCACGGCCACAGCCCCAGAAGCACAAGGACTTAATGCAGAACCCAGCAGCTTGGAGCAGAAAAGTGAAAGGACTATGCGTTAATCCAGGCCATCATGTCTGCCCGGAGAGGAAAGGGTGTTGCTCCCTTCCGCCCTCCTCCCTGTGGAAAGAAAGATGGCGGCCACATGGGAGCCTTGTGGACAGCAGGTATGAGCCGGGGGTGTGGGGGCAACTAAAACCTCATGGGACAGGGGGCGTTCCAGTCCGTCCTTCACGCCCTACCGAGGTCACCAGTTGCCCCCCACGAGCGGCTCTCCAGCACAGCCACGGCCCCAGAAGCACAAGGACTTAATGCAGAACCCGGCAGCTTGGAGCAGAAAAGTGAACGGACTATGCGTTAATCCAGGCCATCAAGTCTGCCGGAGGGGAAAGGGTGTTGCCCCATTCACCCTCTCCTCTCTAGAAAGAAAGATGGCGGCCGCATGGGAGCCTTGTGGACAGCAGGTATGAGCCGGGGGTGTGGGGGCGACTAAAACCTCATGGGAAGGGGGGCGTTTCGGTCCGCCCTTCACGCCCTACCGAGGCCACCAGTTGCCCCCCACGAGCGGCTCTCCAGCACGGCCACGACTCCAGAACACAGAAACCAATTTTTTAACTATCTGACTTTCAGTAGAAATACTTCCAGGGTCAATAGGTAAAATAGCAGAAATCCAAAACCAACATTCAATTCTTGAACCCAGCTGTAGAAAGCAAATCACTTCACAATGCTTTTTCAGCATGTCTGATTTGGGGGGGGGGGGGTAAACTCTAAATAATAGTGGTGAATCTTCTATTGAAACAATGAATCTAATCAAAGCAGATAGAGTGTTAACTAGAATTCATCTGCCTCACAGGGACTGGGAGGGGTGGGGGTGGGATTTTATTGGGGTTCTTCATGGTAAAAAATAAGTATTGGTAAAGGGAAATGTGTTTGATGTTTGCATGACTGAGACCTAAACCTGAAAGCTTTGTAACCTTTCCCACAGTGATTCAATAAATAAATAAGGTAAAGGTAAGGTAAAGGCCCTCCCGTTGATCGTCGATTTGCTCGAGCGGGCCCAGTAACGTCTCCATTGGAGACTTTGTTGTTACTGTGTCTGGCATATCGAATACTCTCGGTAGCTTGCCGGGCTCTCCGAGAGGGGAAAGGTAAAGGCCCGTTGATCGTCGATTTGCTCGAGCGGGCCCAGTAACGTCTCCATTGGAGACTTTGTTGTTACTGTGTCTGGCATATCGAATACTCTCGGTAGCTTGCCGGGCTCTCCGAGAGGGGCGGAGGAATCGAACTTGGGTCGGCCATGTTGGCCGCATGTAAGGCGAACGCCCTACCCGCTGTGCTATCGCTCCAGCCCCAAATAAATAAATAAATAAATAAATGAAACGTTGGTACATCTACACAATGGAGTACTATGCAGTCGTTAGAAAAGATGAAGTCATGAAATTGACATACAAGTGGTCCTACATGGAAAGTATCGTGTTAAGCGAAATGAGTCAGAAAGAGCGGGATAGACACAGAAAGATTGCATTCATCTGGGGGACATAAAGCAACAAAATGGGAGACTAACACCCAGGAGTGGCTGAGATTAGTACCAGGAATTTTGCTCCATGACTTGGAGGCCAGCCACACGTGCTAGGGGAAAAGGAAGCTCAGACAGAAAAGGGAGCACCAAATAAAGGGTGTTGGGAGGATCCTCCCAGGATGGGAGAAGCATGCTGAAAGTAGACTATAGACCAAACATGATTGCCACTCAGTGCCTGTCTTGCAAACCACAGGACCCAAAAGGAGAGAGAGAGAGAGAACAAAAGGGAATGCCCTGCCACAGAGGCAGGGTGGGATGGGAGGGGTGGGGGTAGGATGGATGCTGGGACCCATGGTGGTGGAAGATGGGCGCTGGTGGAGGGATGGGTACTTGATCATTGTATAATTGAAACCTAAACACAAAAATTTGTAAGTCTATAACTGTACCTCATGGTGTTTCACTAAAAAAAAAAAAAGTAACGGCATGATAAAATGCTGTGATGCCAATGGGAACTACAAGCTTGTTCAAATGGTAAAGCTTGGTTTGGGGACTGGAGTGATAGCACAGTGGGTAGGGTGTTTGCCTCGCATGTGGATGACCCGCGTTCGATTCCCAGCATCCCATATGGTCCCCTGAGCACTGCCAGGAGTGATTCCTGAGTGCAAAGCCAGGAGTAACCCCTGAGCATCTCCAGGTGTGACCCAAAAAAGCAAAAAAAATTTTTTTTAAAAAGCTTGGGTTATGCATATATCACCATAATGCAAACTCTGAAATAAAAACTCATTTGAGACCACAGAATGTCCTTTCCCATATGCCAGGCTTCCCCCATCCTGCTTTCACTAGAAACTCCTACTTGTCATGACAAGCTAGAAGTATCCCCAGAAGGGGCCAGAGATATAGTGCAGCGGGCAGGGCACTTGCCTTGTACGAGGCTGTCCCAGGTTTGATCCCAGGCATCTCATATGGTCCCCCAAGCACCACCAGCAGTAATCCCTGAGTGCAGAATTCAGAGTAACCCCTGAGCATCACCAGCCGTGTTCCAAAACACAGAAAAAAATAAAACAAAAACACCCTTGGATACCTCCTGAGAACCTTTGCCCTTCATACGTATTGACATATTTCTTTAAGAATATCTTTATCTGGTGGAGCCAGAGCAATAGGACACTTGCTTGCCTTGGATGCAGCAGACCAAGTTCAGTCAGTAGCACCCAGAGCAGAATCCCAAGTACTGCCAGAAGTGACCCCTGAGTGCAGAGCCAGGGTAAGCCCAGAGCATGGATGAATACCCTGCTCCCGGGGGAAAAGAAAAGCATCTTTTTTTTTTTTTTTGGTATTTAGAAAACCCAAAGTAGAGAAAATAATCAGGTTATTGCTTGTTTGCTTCTGCCCTGCAATAGTATTGCCAAGCTCAGTCCAGGGGCTCTGGTCTGAGCTGGCAGCTCAGCTCTTCCCGGTGGCAAGACACTGCCACCTGCTGTGCCAGGCAGAAACAGGGAGCTGCTCCCTCCCATGATCACAGAAGCCAATTTCTCAGAGGCCCAAAGCCCGACCCCAGCCAGGCTTCCAGAGAAGGCTTGGTCTGATCTGACTCATCACCAAACTTGGCTGCCAGAGGCTGGGAAGGTCAGCACTTAGCCTTTCCGTCCCTGTAGAGGGAGGGAGGGAGGGAAGGTTCTGTGTTAGCGCACTCATCATCTTCCCCAGGGAGTCACCAACCCCTCTACTCTGTCATCTCCGCCACCCCAGGCTCCCTCACTGGCCCTCTGGGTGCCTCGCAGAACTACCAGTGGGTGGAGAGACCGCACAGCCCTAGGATTAGCCCCTGGTTCAGAACAATCAGGGAGGTGGGTTCAGATTCCAGGGTAACCTCACTTGCTTATTACTGTTTCTACAGTTTTTGGCATAATGAAGAGGATAATAACACTCTCTTGGGCACAGGGCTGTGATAAGAGTCAATGAGACACTGTTCACAGGCACTCAGCACAATAGCTCCCCATCTGCCATGGAGGAAGTAAAGAGGAAGGAGTCAAATAACAACTCCATCTGGTTGTCTCCGAAAATCCCAGCTGCCTAGGGCATAAAGGGTCTAATTGATCAGGTTGTTTCCTTTCCCTTTCTTTCTTTCATTTTTATTATTTATTTATTTATGTTTAAGTCACTTCTTCGTCAAGACCCTGAACAATCGGTCTGAGTCTGTTCGTGTTCCAAGAACCATGCCATTGGGCTACACTAGCACGTGACAGGGACAAATGGAGACGTTACTGGTGCCCGCTTGAGCAAATCAGTGAGTAATGAGATGTCCAGTGATCAAGTGACTGTATCACTGTCTCACTGTCATCCCGTTGTTCGTCAGTTTAACCAAGTGGGCGCCAATAACGTCTCTATTCTATTCATCCCAGCCCTGAGATTTTAGCAGCCTCTCCTTACTCATTTTTCCCAACAATTGGAGTCTCTTTCAGGGTCAGGAGAATCAGACCTGTTATAGTTACTGGTTTTGGCATATCGAATACGCCACGGGGAGTTTTCCAGGCTCTGCCTACATAGGCAGGATACTCTCAGTAGCTTGCCAGGCTCTCTGAGAGCCTGTATATATGTATATATGATAGCACAGCGGGTAGGGCGTTTGCCTTGCAAGCGGCCAACATGACCGACCCGAGTTTGATTCCTCCGCCCCTCTCGGAGAGCCCGGCAAGCTACCGAGAGTATCTCGCCCGCACGGCAGAGCCTGACAAGCTCCCCGTGACGTATTCGATATGCCAGACACAGTAACAACAAAGTCTCCAATGGAGACGTTACTGGGCCCGCTCGAGCAAATTGATGATCAACGGGAGGGCCTTTACCTTTATATGTATGTATGTATGCATGTATGTATATATGTGTATATATATACATATATATATGCACATATATCACTGTCACTGTCCTCCTGTTGTTCATCGATTTTCTCGAGCGGGCCCAGTAACATTGTGAGACTTGTTACTGTGTTTGGCATATCGAATAAGTCACAGGTAGCTTGCCAGGCTTTGCCTTGCGGGCGAGATACTCTCGGCAGCTTGCCGGGCTCTCCGGGAGGGGCAGAGGAATCGAAGTCGGGTCAGCCATGTTGGACGCATGCAAGGCAAACACCCTACTTGCTGTGCTATTGTTCTAGCCATATATATATATATATATATATATATATATATTTCTCTCTATGATTTGTTGCCTACCACCTGAACTTCATCAAACATGGTGTGGTAATCATGAAAAATGGGTAGGAAGTGTCTTAACATGTGTTGGGTAGTGGAGGTCAGCTGTCAGGGCTGGGTCCCTTGGGGCAGGGAGGGCTCTCTGGGGCGCTCCGAGTGAAAACAGCCTGGTGTGGAGGCCGGTGGCATCATTTTATACTCCCGTCTGAGAAGAGCAGCTGTAAGTTCGGGAGGGTGGTCGATGAGGAGATTATCTGGTGCTGGCAGGGGGTGGCTTATAGGTGTGATCCCTGGGTCACCGGAGACTGGAGAAGCAGGCAGAGGATCTCTGCTCCTGGGTCCCACCGAGTCCAGAGTTCAAGGGCTCAAAGTTCTGCATTACCTGGGTTCTGTGAGACTCCACTCCTGCGTGAGGCTCAGCCCGAGCATCCAGAAAGCGGCCTGGAGCTTGGCGGCAGTTGGGTAGTGGAGGTCAGCAGCTGGAACTGGGTCCCTTGGGGCGGGGAGGGCACTTACCCGCCCCCCCCCCAGGGGTGCTCTGAGTGAAAATGGCCTGGCTCAGAGTCCCAATTTAATATCAATTTAATATTGGTATTAAATATTAATATTTAATACTAGGGTGACGTACATTCACCAGAATGACAAACTCTTGGAAGAACCTGTTCTGGGTCCTTCTCTCTACTCTCACCATCATCAGGGCTCCTTGGGAGCCTGAGCTGAACCCATTCTACTCAGGTAGCACTATGGGTGGGTTCCTACTCAGAGACAGGGAACATTAGTTTGGTCCTTGGAGACCAAAAGCCCTATCTCCAGGCTGACCATAAGAACAAAGTCAATCAGTCTCCATGTGCTCAAGGCCTGCAAGACCTTTTCAAAAACTCCAGCGAAGTATAGGTGCAGTGACCTCATCTTTGATTTCCAATCTGTCTATACTTCAGTCTACTTCTACTGAAATAGAAGGACCCCTCTTTTTGGGTAGAGGCACATCTTCCACTGCTTCACTGCCTTAATAGTTGCCCCTTGCTGCATAACCAAATAACCTCCCGTTCCTTCAACCCTTTCCTACCAGGTCTTTTGAATGACCATCTGGGAATCTCTGTGTGGGACGCCTCTAAAGTAGCTGGGACAGGGGCAGAAAGAGAATAACTAGTGGGCTATTTCGCCTGACCTTGGAGGGTACCTGTTCATGTGCAGGTACAGCTCACACGAAGGCACCGCCAGCAGCCTTGCTCTGAACCAGCCCTAACTGTCACCTCTTTGTGCCTTAGTTTCCTCATCTGGGAAATCAAAGTTATTTTCCTGCTTCAAAAGATCATTTGGTGATTGAGTGACGACAAGAGCTTAGGATAGGGGCTAGAGGGATGATACAGCGCACTAAGGCTCCCCGCCAGCCTGGCACCGCATTACGGTCCCCTCAGGGTGACCCCTGGGCACAAAGCCAGAGTAAGCCCTAAGCACTTATTAAGCACTTAAGACAAAACAGAAGTTAGAGTCAGGTCCTGGGCGGAGTCATTCACAGTACCCGCAATTTTTTTTTTTTTTTGGCATTTTTGGGTCACACCTGGCGATGCACAGGAGTTATTCCTAGCTCTGCACTCAGGAGTTACTCCTGGCGGTGCTCAGGGGACATTATGGGATGCTGGGAATAGAACCCGAGTTGGCCGCGTGCAAGGCAAACGGCTGCGCTATTTCTCCAGTCCTGAGTACCCGCTATTACTGTACCCATCGCCACGAGGGCGGGACCTTGACGCGAGCCCGCGAATCCGGGCGCTCGACCGGGAGCTGGGGGCGGGGCTCCGCGCAGCCGCGAAGGCGCCCCGCGGCGCGGCGTCGGCGGGTTTCGGCGCCGGGATTGGTAGGATGGCTGCGCGCTGGGCGGTACACGTTGTGATGGATGGAGCCATCTCGCTCAGCGATTGGTGAGTTGGGAGGGGCAGTCTGTGCGCGGATTGGCGGGCTGTTGCTGTGGGCGGGCCCGGCGCGCGGTCTGACGGGATGCGAGCCCGCGGATTGGCGGTAGGGCGGGCACGGCGCGCGCGCCTAGGTGAGCTGGTGCGGGACCACCTAGGTGAGCGCTCGGCGGGGTCGCGTGGGGCGGTGGGCGAGGCCGGGTGGCGGTGCGTGGGGAGCAGCCGCGCTTCTGGACGTCCGAGCCGGCCGCGGCTAAGCCCTGCCCGGTGGCCGAGAGCGAGGAGAGGTCGCAGGTGCCGCGCAAAAGTAGGAGCTCGGCGTCCTGTGCGATCTGACTCGGTGCAGCCGCTCTGCAAGGTCCAGCCAGGGCCGCGCGTACGCGCCGGCCCCCCGCCGCCGACCCCGGGCCCAGCGGTGGAGTAGGTGGGCCCGTTGCACTCTGCCCAGGCCTCCCGTGCACCCACCCGCGCGCGTCCGCGGCCAGGAGTGGACGTGGTGCCCTTAGGCGGGGAGGGCGCCTGCCGGGCGCGCGGCTCACCGGGGCTCTCCCCACCCCTGCACCCCGGTAGCCGGAGTAACTGAGCAGAGCAGGGCGTGGCCGCAGGACCCAAAGAAAGTGCCCGTTGCTAGAAGGGGACCGCCGTGAAAAACGTTAGCGGTGCAGGTGGCCCGCTAGGCCATCCGACGCTTCACTGCTGGGTCGTGGGCACTGCGGGCACTGGCGAAGGCTGGGGCAAGGGGCACGCGGTTTGCCAAGGTGAGAGCCGAGCTACGGTAGTGAGTCTGGTGGCAGGGCTGGGGGGCGGGGGGACAGGCAGGCCTTAGGGCAGATCTTGGGCCCTGTGGGGGGAGTTGAGGGCTTTGTACTGGGGTGGGGGGGAGCTGTGGAGACTTCTGAGAGAGGAATGGCTGAATTATCTTCTGCTTGATTTTTAAAATAGTCTTTATAGGGGCTGTCTCTGTAGTGCTGGGGTCCTGAGGCCATTCCCGGCAAAACCCAGACCCCTGGGTTCTGAATTTGAAGGCAGAGTCTTCGCAGGCGAGGTATTTGCTCTCCCACTTGACCCTGCTCTATTTTATTTTGGGGGCTGGAGCTATAGCACAGAGGTAGGGCGTTTGCCTTGCATGCAGCCAGCTCGGCTGAGCCGGGTTCGATTCCTCCGCCCCTCTCAGAGAGCCCTGCAAGCTACCAAGAGTATCTTGCCCGCACGGCAAAGCCTGGCAAGCTCCCCGTGACGTATTCGATATGCCAAACACAGTAACAAGTCTCAAAATGGAGACATTACTGGGCCTGCTTGAGCAAATCGATGAACAACGGGAGCACAGTGGCATTATTATTATTTTTTGCTTTTCTGGGTCACACCCGGCGTTGCACAGGGCTTACTCCTGGCTCTGCACTCAGGAGTTACCCCTGGCTCTGCACTCAGGAGTTACTCCTGGTGGTGCTCAGGGGACCATATGGGATGCTGGGAATCGAACCTGGGTCGGCCGCATGCAAGGCAAATGCCCTACCCGCTATGCTATCTCTCCAGCCCCCAACCCTGCTCTATTTTATATTTATGAGCAGGCGTAGGTGACAGGAAGGCCAGCCTTTCCGTCCTCAGATGGAGCAGTGCTGGAGAGCTGTTGGGGGGCGTGGAGAGACGGTGACCCCTCTGCGGGTGTGCGAGGAAAAGCCCCTGACTCTCCTACCCTCCTTTTGGAGGAGGGTTGTGGCCAGACGCTGGCCTGAATGACTGATGCCACCTTCTGTGGCTCCTGTGCTGCCCTTCTTGCCCAGGGCCCTGTGGACACATGTGGACAGCTCAGCTGAAAGCGGTGAGGGCAGGGGTGCAGGACAGCCTTTGTATTCTGCAGTGACCGCCTCCTCTTCGGCTGAAGCAGCAGTCTGAGCACCAGCCAGGCCATGTTCTCCGAGCAGGCTGCCCAGAGGGCCCACACGCTGCTGTCACCACCATCAGCCACCAATGCCACCTTTGCCCGGGTGCCCGTGTCAACATACACCAACTCCTCACAGCCCTTCCGGCTTGGGGAGCGCACCTTTAGCCGGCAGTATGCGCACATCTATGCCACCCGCCTGGTCCAGATGAGGCCCTTCCTGGAGAGCCGGGCGCAGCAACACTGGGGTAAGTGGTCAGTCTGGGAGAGCATGGCCCTTCTCCAGCAGCAGGGCTAGACCCGGCTCTGAGGCATCTGGTCCGTGACTGCCCAGTCCCCTGGAGGAAACGAGCAGCATGTGCCTCAGTTCCCCCTAGCAGTAGCAAGGAGGGTCCAGTTCATCCAAAGCCCGGCAGAGGGGCGGTGAGTTATTACATCATTGGTGCGGGGAACATGTTTTCCAGCCTTCAGCGTGATAGTCTACTGTGCCATGCCGTGGCTACCAGGTCCCTCTGTGTGGCCTACCAGCCGCCCGCCACCAAGAGCCGAGGCTGCTGGGGCCCCATCTCAGCGCCAGGGGGTCAGCCTGTGGTCACTGTTTTCTGCCAGGCCTCCTGTCTCTTGGGCTCTTTGGTCTTTGCTCGTCCTGTGACCTGGGCAACATCCCGTCTTTGGTTCCCCCTTTCTTGGCCACCTGGGCAGGTGGGTGACCCTCGATGCTGATGCAGGCCCCTGCCCACACCCCCTCACCCCGATAATTTGTGACTGATGCTGCTTGACCCGTTCTGGACTCTTTAGAGAACAGGCTCATTCTCTTACTTTTCAATCCCCCTGTCTTTTCATCTGTACGGCTCTATCATATTTCCTTGTGGCAATAAGATAGCACAGCGGGTAGGGCGTTCGCCTTACAAGCGGCCAACATGGCTGACCCGAGTTCGATTCCTCCGCCCCTCTCGGAGAGCCCGGCAAGCTGCCGAGAGTATTGGATATGCCAGACACAGTAACAACAAAGTCTCCAATGGAGATGTTACTGGGCCCGCTCGAGCAAATCGACGATCAACGGGAGGGCCTTTACTATATATATATACACATATATATTTATATATGTTATTTTCCACATCCAGTAAGCCTGAGCCCTGGGTTCATGCTGGACCTCTGGGGACCCTTTGGGAACCCCTCATGCTCAGACCCTCCTTAGCCTGCCAGCTTGAGAAGCTCACTTGATGAGAAGTGATGGGACACAAGGTGGGAATCTCCGCATCATGGTGGAATTAGCGAGGGAGCTTTTCCTTCTTCTTTGGTCAAAACACCTCAGACAAAGTATTGTCCCTCATCTTCTGTCACAAAATGAGGGCTGGCTTCTCCTGGTTCCTTCCTAACTGCCCCTTAAGCCTCTGGGACACGCTCCTCCAGCCTGACATCCGCACCCTCCTCAGCACCAAAGTGGCCTGTGGACTGAAAATGTCCTTTTTCTCTCAGGCTGTGGAGCCAGGAGCTGAGACAACCGCCCACGTGTGGGATGGTGTCTATCCACGCGGCCGTCCCCGCGGCTGGTCCCCGCGGCCTGCCCCCTCACCAGAGCCCCTCCACGCCTGCACTGAGCACACCAGCTCCTTTGCTGGCTGGCTCTCCTTTCCCTGCTCCCCATCTCTCCTCCAGACCTCAGCTCATTGTCCTTCGCTTCCGGGGCCGCCAGCCGCTGCTGTGCTGACCACCCCAGCTCCCGCCTGTTCTAACGCCTGTCCCATGCTGCCACTGTAGATGCTGCTTTCCAACCTTCCCCTGCCTGCAGACCAGCGTCAGGCTGAGGGTCTAGCCAGTGCTTCCCAGAGTGGGGACCCAGCTCCTTTCTGGAACCATCCAGGGGAGCCCCAGTGGCCTTGGGTACAATCGAGGATACTTTTGGTTTGTTTACTTCCGTTTGTTTGGTGTGTGGGCCACACCCTTGCAGTGCACAGGGCATCCTCCTGGCTCTGTGCTCAGGGATCATACCTGGTGGGGCTCAGAGAACCACATGTGGTGCCAGAGACCAAACCGGGGTCAGCTGCGTGCAAGGCCAGCACCCACCCTGCTGTACGATCGCTCTGACCTGACGGGCGCACTGCGTTACTTGTTTTTGGAAAGGAGGCAGGAGGCAGGTAACTCTGGGAGCCTGTGTTCTTGAGGGCCTGGGCCGGCCCTGGGGTGCTCTTTGGTGCTGGGGCTGCCAGTGCCCACACACTGGCCCCCTTGCACACGTCTCACCCCCGTCTTCGGGCACCTTGTTCTCCCTGTACCGCCCACGTACCTGGGTACTAACCCTGTGACCTGGAACACTCCCTTCATCTCTGAGCCTCAGCTTCGTGGGGCTCAGGCAGGGCCGGGCCTCAGTGGGTCTGTGGGATCCATCCTCTCCCGTGTCTGGAATCTCTCTGTCTGGATCTCAGTCCTGCTTTATCTTGTTTTGAATGCCTCCGCCCTGCTCCCCAGGGAACACAGCTCTGGAATGTTCTCGGCTGCTCCCGAGAGGAGGGGTGTGCTCAGCCGGGAGGGGGCCGGGACACAGCCACGCTTCCCGCCATCTCCTGCAGGATTTTTCTCCAGAGTCGCGCTTCTGCTGACAAGTCCCAGACCTTATGGGACTCAGGCTCCATCCTCCTGCCACCCGGACCTTCGGGTCACCCATCCCCTGCACGAGCAGGGAGGCCCGGCTCCTCGGGAGATGAAGTGTGAACCAGGCGTCTCTGTTCTGAGAGAACGAGGCGTGGGGCAGGGCAGCTGGAAGCATCCGGGCGCTTCAGCGATGTGGCATCTTTTGGGCAGTGCTAGGTTGAGACTCACTAGCACTAGCAATCAGGGTAGGACTCAGCTGTGAAAGGCTGCCCTTGGCAAAGAGCTAAGCCCTCCGCAGGGGTGAGGGCTGTTGTTTGTTTGGGGGCAGTGTGCTAAGGGCTCACTTCCGGCAGGGCTTGGGCAACCCTATGTGATGCAAGAGACGTACACAAATTAAACACTAAGTCATCAAGAAAATAATTTAGGGGCTAGGAAGATAGTACAGCTTGCCTGCGGCCAACCCGGGTTGGATTCCCGGCATCCCATATGGTCCCCAAGCTCCGCCAGGAGGTGGTTCCTGAGTGTAGGGTAAGCCTTGAGTATTGCCAGGTGGTGGCCCCAAAACAAAATCCAAACATTTCAAGTTACACAGCTGAAGAGGCTAGGTGACTTAGAGCAGCAATGTATACTCTACTAGTTCTGAAGACCAAATCTCAGGTGTTGACTGGGCTGTGTCCCCTGCAGGGGGACTTTTTGGGGGGCAGGGGGGGCGGGGAGAAGAGCCACGAAAGCACAAACCCAGGCAATGCTTAGCACTAACTCCGGGCTCCGGGCTCAGGGATCATCCTGGTGAAGCTCAGGGGACCATATTGGATGCCAGGAATCAGACCCAGGTTGGCCACTTGCGAGGCCAGCAAACAAGTGCCCCATCCACTGTATTACTGTATTACTCCAGCCCCAGGAGAACACTTTGTGGCCCCTTCCAGCTTCCCGGCAGCCCTGGCCTTCGGGCTGTCTTTCCCGTGACCGAGAGCCGAGAGGAGGCTGGGGAAAGCAAGGCCATAGTCTGGCCGGGAGGCTCCTGGCTGCGGGGAGCAGGCTAGAACTGCTGCAGCTGCTGGGCGGGGTGGGCAGGGGTGGGCCTGAGCACAGGGCCCTGGGCTGCTGGCATGGCCCGGTGTCCATGGGGGCCGTCCCCGCAGGCCCCGGCGTGCTGGTGCGGAAGCTGTGTGAGCTGCAGCCCGGGGAGCGCTGCTGTGTGGTGGGGACACTCTTCAAGGCCATGCAGCTGCAGCCGTCCATCCTGAGGGAGATCAGCGAGGAGGTGAGGACGGGACAAGGGCGTCGGGCTGTGGGACACAGCACGGAGCCCCCGCGACCCAACCACCGGCCCCCCGCACCCTAGCACAACCTGCTCCCGCAACCGCCGCGGAGCAAGTACATCCACCCCGATGACGAGCTGGTCCTGGAGGATGAGCTGCAGCGCATCCGGCTGGACGGCGCCATTGACGTGTCCAAGTTGGTCACAGGTGGCAGTGCGGATCGGGCGGCCTGGGGGGTGGTGCCTTCGGTGGTGGGAGCCCCCCCGGGGAGGGCTGACCCTCTGCTCCCCAGGGACGGTCCTGGCTGTGCTCGGCTCTGTGCGGGATGACGGGAAGTTCCTGGTAGAGGAGCACTGCTTGGCGGAGCTGGCCCCCCAGCAGCCCGCGGCCCCGCCCGACTCCGACCGGTGAGTAGCAGTAGGCTGCTGGCGTGGCCCGGTGTCCACGCGGGGCTGCCCCGCAGGAAGCCAGGGAGACACGGGTCCTCGCTGCCGCCTGCCCTGGGGGGTGGGGGTGCTCAGCGTGACCCCGACTCCTCCCGCAGGTTCGTGCTGCTGGTATCCGGCCTGGGCTTGGGCGGCGGCGGCGGCGAGAGCCTGCTGGGCACACAGCTGCTGGTGGACGTGGTGACGGGGCAACTGGGGAGCGAGGGCGAGCAGAGCAGCGCGGCCTGCGTCTCCCGGGTCATCCTGGCCGGGAACCTGCTGAGCCACAGCACCCAGAGCAGAGACTCCATTAACAAGGTAGGCCCGGGGTGACCCTCACACATGCTCGGACCCAGGCTCCTGGGGCTTCAGACCCCAGAGGCTGAGGGCCTCCTGTGCAGTGCCGTGCTCGGGGCTGACTCCTGGCTCGGCGGGGATCACTCCTGGCGGGGGCTCCAGGAACCAGAGGGGATGCCGGGGGCGGGGGGGCGCTGTCAAAGTCAGACTGGTCTCATGCGAGGCCAGCGCCCTCCCTGCTGTGCTGTCGCTCTGGCCCAAGACTGCGATTCTTTCAGGCCAAGTACCTCACCAAGAAGACACAGGCAGCCAGCGTGGAGGCCGTCAAGATGCTGGACGAGATTCTCCTGCAGCTGAGTGTGAGCCCAGCAGGCTTTGGGGTGGTGAGGCGGGCTCGGGGGGCTGCCGGGCAGGGCCAAGGCCTGAGCCCTCCCCCCGTGCCATGCAGGTCTCGGTGCCCGTGGACGTGATGCCCGGCGAATTTGACCCGACCAACTACACACTCCCCCAGCAGCCGCTGCACCCCTGCATGTTCCCCCTGGCCACCGCCTACTCCACCCTGCAGCTGGTCACCAACCCCTACCAGGCCACTATCGACGGGGTCAGGTGCCGCAGCCACAGCTGAGCCTGGCCTTGGGGGGCTTGTGTGGGGGTCTCTCCCCTAAGGCTGGCCTGGACACCCCCAGGGTGCCGGGGGACTGTGGACTGGCTGCAGTGGGAGGTCAGCTGAGCCTCCACTTTGCAGGTTCTTGGGGACCTCTGGACAGAACGTGAGTGACATTTTCCGCTACAGCAGCATGGAGAACCACCTGGAGATCCTGGAATGGACCCTGAGGGTCCGTCACATCAGCCCCACGGCCCCCGACACCCTGGGTAACAGGACTCGGCCACACGGGGCGGGAGAGAGGAGGACCAGGAAGGCTGGCAGGGCCCTGGAAAGTGCAATGCCAAGCAGACTCGTCTGCCTGGCGGGACCTGAGGGCGTCCCAGACAGGCTCGTTCCAGATTGGCCCTTATTCCATCTGTGGCTGCAGCTCTGCATTGGGGCCGAGGACCTGGGGTGCATGTGAGAGGTGGCCAGGGCAGGCCTGGCCCTGCTCCGGGGCCAAAGGCAGCAAGGCCACCCTGTCTTCCCGGGCCTGTCAGAATAGGCTGGGTGCTGCAGACTGAGGGGAGCTGCCCTGGCGCTGGGTGGGGGCGGGGGCCACGCTCAGCACTGTCTTCCTCTCCAGGCTGTTACCCCTTCTACAAAACTGACCCCTTCGTCTTCCCGGAGTGCCCACACGTCTACTTTTGTGGCAACAGCCCCAGCTTTGGCTCCAAGATCATCCGAGGCAAGTTCTGTCTCCTGGGCTGTCCCACTAGACTGGGGACAGGGCTCACCTGAGAGGAGGTCACCCCCGCACAGCGGGAGTCTGGGCTGAGCCTGTTTAGCGCTGCTCTGGGCATCAGCCCAACCTTCATGGCTGCACTGCGTGTCCAGTGTCCATCCTCAGCCCCAGCCCTGACTGTCCCTCCAACCTCCATCCTCAGCCCTGGCCCCGACTTTCCAGCCTCTATCCTCAGTCCTGTACCTCACTGAGCAGCGTCCATCCTTAACCCTGCCCCCCACTGTCCAGCCTCCATCCTCAGTTCTGTCCCTGCCGTTCTGGTGCCAGTCGCCCCTGGGCTGCCCTTGAAGCCACGGCTCAGGTGACCTAAGGGGTCCCATGTGTGTGTTCTCTGCAGGCCCTGAGGACCAGAAGGTGTTGCTAGTGGCCGTCCCAGACTTCAGTGCCACGCAGACGGCTTGCCTGGTGAACCTGCGCACCCTGGCCTGCCAGGCCATCAGCTTCTCTGGCTTTGGGGCAGAGGAGGACCTGGGAGCCCTGGGGCTGGGCCCCTGAGTCCGGAGCTGCACCCAGTCCCTTCCCCGCACCCTTGGGAGCCTTTCCTTTGTAAATAAAAGTGTCAGACCCACTGTTGCCTGCGGTCCTCTCGGGGCTGGGGGGAGGCACTGAGCCATACGGGGCCTGGAGCCGGATTTATTGGAGCCGCCTGGGCAGGAGAGAGGGGCCCGCCCTAGTGCGTGGCAGCCCTGCCACTGGCCGACTGGCCCACGGCGCCGTGTGCTGAGCTCAGAAGTCGCCAAAGTTCACCGTGTAGGTCTCCACGGTGGTGTAGGGGAACTCTGCGCCCGTGACCTCCTCCTCCTCCTCCGGCTCCTCGGGCGGCCCCAGCTCAGTCCCAAACTCCGTCACCACTTCCGTGTAGGTCTCGGTCTCCTCCTCCCAGTCGGCTGTGCCCCCCGGGGCCAGGGGCCAGGGGCTCAGGGTGGGTGCTTGCGCGGGCGTGGGCACGGGGGGCGCCGTGGGGGCCGCGGGCGGTGCCGTGGGGGGCGCGGGGGACGGCGTGGCCGTGGCGTTGAGCCGGCGCAGCCGCTGCTGCTCGCGCATGCGCAGCCGGTACTGCAGGCGCCGCTGCTGCAGGCGCCGCTGCTGGGGGCTCATGGGGCGCGAGGGGTCCACACGCAGGATGGGCCGGTTCCCGTTCATGGCCAGGATCTCCCGGATGCGCTTCCAGTTGGAGCGGGCCAGGACGAAGTTGCACTGGGTGGCGCCGATGTCGTAGTCCACGTTGCAGGTCTTGGCGCTGGGGGTGTAGCCCTCGGCCTGCGCCGTCACGCGGTACTCGCCGGGGTTCAGGAGCCGCCAGTAGTCGCCGCCGCCCGCTGCGGGGACGGACGAGGACGGCCGGCCTCGGTGAGGGCCCGGGACCCCGGGCCAGCCTCAGCCCCAGGCCTGCCCGCGACCTGCCTGCCACCCCAGGCCCTCGCCCCAGCTACCTGTCTTCACGCCGTGGTTGATGCCACTCACAGAGATGGTGGCATTGGCGATGGGGACACCCTGCTCGTCCGTCACCACCCCCTTGATGCCACGATGAACCTGCAAGAGGGGCAGGGGTGGCTGGAGTCTCCCTCTGCTGTTCCCCTGTCCCTGGGTGCCGGGGGTGGGGCGGGGGTCAGGCCCCACCTGCTCCATGAAGGTGAGCAGCGCCTCCTTGTTGTTCTCCCACTCCCGGGGCAGCTCGGACTCGTGCGGGAACTTGTCACAGCCCAGGAAGATGGACAGCTCCAGGCAGTTGGTGTGCAGGTAGCTGAAGTCGTTGATCGCTGGCAGGGGCGGGCACGGCGCGGTCACCCAGGCCCACGGCAGCACCACCCGCCCGCCCGGTGGCTGCTGCCCCCCGTCCTCCCTGCCACTCACTGCCAGACCGCGGGTTCCACTTGGCCCCGTTGACGATGCCCAGGCTGCTGGTGTAGTCCTGGGCCTGGCACCCCCCGCGGTAGGGCTCTGTCATGGTGAGGTGGGCCGACGCGAAGGCGATGGCCAGCCAGCGGAAGATGGCATGGTCCGGGGTCTCCTGAGCCTCGGACACCTCCTCCTCCTCGCCCCGGGCAGCAGCCATGGCAGCCGCCAGCAGCTGCTCCTGGCTGGGCGTGCGGGCCATGTCGTAGGGGTAGGACACCAGCCGCTCACCTCCGTTCAGGTTCGCCCCCAGCACAAAGGGGATCTTCTCCATCCAGGAGATGATGGCCCGGACCTCCGTGGACACCTAGGGGCGGGGCGGGTGCAAGGCAGTGCCCAGGCTTCCAGCACCTTCCGTGCGCGCCTGTCCCTTCACCCCACCCGGGCACGGGCACACCCACCCACCACCCACCCGAGCTGCGCCCAGGCTCACCGTGGCATCGGGGGCAAGGTAGCGTTCAGGGATGGGCAGGTTATTGTTGGGGACCCGGTAGGGGACCCACTTCCTCTCCTCGGCTCCCCAGAGCACCGAGTTGAGATCCGGAAAGTCCTCGTAGATGTCGAAGCCTTCCTCGGTCCATAGCCCCAGCGCCCAGTTCCCGAACTCCGAGCCCTGGGGAGGCACCGGCTCAGCCCTGAAGCGCCCCCAGTGCCGGCCGGCCACCCCGTCCCTGCAGGGCAGGCGCCCCGCGCGCATGCGCACACCCACCGTCTGCGCAGCCACCTCGTAGCCGTCGGGGTTGAGCGAGGGCACCAGGTGGATGCGCGTGTCGTGCACCAGGCTGCGCACACGGGGGTTGTCGGCGCGGTACTCGCGGCACAAGTACTGCATCAGCAGCAGCAGCAGCTCGCGGCCCAGCACCTCGTTGCCGTGGATCCCCGCCGTGTAGCGGAACTCGGGCTCGCCTGCAAGGCCAGGGGCTCAGCCGCGCCCGCCCTGGGCTCCTCGCAGCCCCGGGGCCCGCGGCGGGAAGTGGGGGCGCGCACCCAGCTCGTGTTCCCCGGGGTGGTCGGAGATCTCCATGGCGTAGATCTTGAGCCCCCGCGAGCTCTTGCCCAGGCTGTAGGTGCGGGTGATGGTGGGGCAGTCCTCGTTCACGGCCTTCATCAGCTGCCCGGGAGAGGCCGTGAGCAGGGCTGGCTGGGGGTGGGTAGGGTCCGGCTCCCCGACCCACCCCGGAGAGTCACCTGTCGCATGTCCTTGTAGCTGTGGTGGCGGAAGTCCAGGTCGTCTGTGCTCACGGCCTCGTTCTGGGCGTAGTAGCTGTGAACGGCTGCAGAGACAGACAGGGGCGCCTGAGCCAGCCGAACACCCCCCCACATCCCCCCCATCCCAACCGCCCCACACTCACGAGTCAATGGACACCCCAGCACCTCCAGCCGCAGGCAGAGGCTGCCGTTCCACGTGAGTGGGTAGACGCGGATGAAGCGAGCCACCACGGGCTCGGGAAGCTCACTCAGCACCGGCGTGTCCTTGTCCACGTTCCCGTGGAAGGTCTGCGGAGAGGCGGGCCTCAGTCCCGCTCCTCACGCAGGCCGAGTGCCCACAGGGGCGGGGGGCGAGTGTGGCACCCACCATTTCCTCATAGCCGTTCGTGTACATCACCCACGTCTGGCTGTCGTTGCTGAAGCCCACGAAGAAGGAGGTCACGAAGTCGTCACTGGGGAGGACATGGGTCAGGCCAATGTCCCCTCCCCAAGCCACAGGGGAGGGAGGCGCTGGGGGCAATGACAGCAGGGTGGAGCCCACTCACTGCACTCGGGAGTCGCGGCCCTGCGTGATGACCCCTGTGAAGAGGGTGGTCCTCCTGGTGTCCACCTCTATCCACTGGGTCCGCGCGTCGTCCTCGGCGCACCACGCCCCGTCATAGTAATCATCCTCGTTGGCGCCCGCCTGTCAGGCAGCAGGGCTGAGCAGGGGCCCTAGCGTGTGGGGCAGCCCCTGCCCCCTGACACCTACCTGCATGTTGAGCCGGCCGCGCTGGGCACCCAGGCCATGGCGTAGCATGGACGAGGCCCGGATCTGGTTGTCCTCAATGCGGTGTGACTCCATCCCGATAGGGGGACACTCTGTGGACACGGGGCCCGGGTGGGTGGGCGCTGGGCTGGTTCCTCCTCCCACCCCTCCCGTCTGCCCTGGGGCTCCCCGCCCCCAGTCCCGGAACCCAGGAGTTGAGGGTTCTGTGCACCAGGTTGGGGGACCAGTCGGATCCCGAAATCCAGGCGTGGGGTGAGCTGGGTGTCCTACTGCATGCCCCCCTTTTTCATCCCCACCTCCCTGCACCCCACAGCACCAACCCAACCCTGGGCTCCACCCTCTGGTCCCTGCGACCCCCCGCCTCCGCCATACATGGCCCCCCTTTCCTCCGGGTCCCTCACTCACTGACTTTCTTCCTGGGGGCCCACTCCTCCTCCAACTCCTCCCCTTTGCGTGGCCCTGGGAGCAAGAAAGGCAGGAAGTGGCTGGGAAGCCCTCCCCCACCCCCAGCTCTGTGCACCAGCCTACCACCCCCCCCCCCAGCACCCGCACCCACCTTTATGATCCTTGCCCTTGCCCCCTGTCCACCTGCCATCCTTCTCCTCCTTGCTGCCCTCCTTTTTGGGTTTCTCTGCAGGATGCAAGAGAGGGACCCGTCAGGTTAGCTCAGGACTTGGGGGACAGAAGTAGGGCCACGTGGGAACGGGGTCTCAGCTGGGGAGAGCGCTGCACTCACTCAGCTCCTCCTTCTCCTCATCCGTCTCCACAGCAGGCCCGGGCTCCTGGGGCCGGGGCAGCCTGAAGTAATAGTCCACTGCGGGGGAGGCATGGCTGAGGGGCTGTGGCACCGGGCTCCCAGGGCCACAGGAAAGCGGCGGGATTGGGGTAGTCTTTGAAAGTTGTCGTTTGCTTCTGGGTCATGCCCGGAGATGCTCAAGGGCCACTCCTGGCTCTGCACTCAGGAATTACTTGGAGTGGTGCTAGGGGGACCATATGGGATCCCGCGGAACAAACCCAGGCCTGCCCACACCCAAAGCCAGCGCCTTCCCCACTGCACTGTCACTCTGGAGTCGTTGGTGAGGAATCCAGACTCCTGGTGGGCCCAGAGGAGGACAGAGAGTCCATGGGTGGAGGGGGCAGGAGACAGGCTGAACTGGGCATGTGGCAGGGCACAGGGCGGGCCCGGCGACAACTGACCCTTGTGCCAGAGGGGGGTTACAAACTCAGGCGGCTGAGCAGGATGGGGTGGGAGGACCAGCCTGTGTGGAGCGGCAGGAGGCGGGGGGGTGGGGGGGGTGGCAGGGGCGTGGGCACTGCTCCCGCGCTGGCCTGGCCACTCACTGTGGTCATAGTCAGGGATCACGTAGCCGTCACCATAGTCAGGGAGCTGTGAGGGCAGTGCTGGCCTCGGAGGCGGCTCTGTGGAGTGGACACAGAGTGGGCCAGTGCCCTCCACTAGGGCCCCCACCTGTCGACCCTGGTCCTACCAGTGCTCTCCTCAGGGGCCTCAATCCCCAGCCCAGGCTGCTTGGCTCTGTCCTCCGCATGCTCAGGCCGGGGCCGCCTCCTGCTGGGGGGTGGTCGGGGCTGCTTCTGGCGCCGGATGTACTCAACTGAAGGGAGGGGGATGGGGGCTGGTTGGGCCGAGCCCCCTCCCAAAGGGGGACAAGCAGGCGGGGGTGGGGGGTCAACTCACAGTCCTCGTAATCCTCCCTCTCTATCTGGTCATTGTAGTCCATTGTGGGCAGCTCCGTCTCCTCGTCTGGCTCTGCAGGGAAGCATTCAGGGTCACCTCGCTGGAGACCCAGGCTGATGCCCCGCCCAGGCCCACCCTGGAAAGCAGCAAGCCAGGCTGGTCCCCAAAGCCTGCCCACTCACCAGGCTGCCCACTCACCAGGCTGGCCATCCATGCTGGCCTCTCTCCCTGGACCACGCGGGGGGCTCGGGTGGGCCCCACCTACAACAGGAAACCAAGAAGGTGGCCCAGCGCTCACCTGGGCCCAGGTTCCAGTGCCCGGCGGCCCCGGCTCCGTCCCCAGGATGGCTCCTCCCAGGTTGGGAGCAGACAGCCTTCTGGGGATCCCTGTGCCGCAGGGCAGCTGGGTGAATCCCAGGACAGGGAGAGAGAAACCCATCAGAGCAGTGCCCACAGCAGGGCTCGGTGACCAGGAGGCCCCCAGGGCCCCTCGGCAGGACAGGAAGCAGAGTCACGTCCCCCTCCTTCCCAGCTCCTCCAAGGAGCCTCGCCTACCTCCCGCCTGTGCAGTCTCCTCTGGACCAGCAGTAGAGGGTGGGGGCAGAGGCCAGAGGGGGGCTTCTGAGGGGCTCAGGGCAGGGGGTCTCCTCCCGGGCCCGGGCTTCTTGGTGGCCCTTGGTGGCTTCTCTTTCGGCTTCTTGGTGGCCTTCGGCGGCTTCTCTTTCGGCTTCTTGGTGGCCTTCGGCGGCTTCTCTTTCGGCTTCTTGGTGGCCTTTGGCGGCTTCTCTTTCGGCTTCTTGGCAGTCTTTGGCGGCTTCTCCTTGGTCTTAGGCAGACTGGGGATGTCCTCGGGAGTCTGCTTGGTGGTCTTGGCACCTTTATCCTTCTTCCCCTGCTTTCCTTTGTCTTTGGACTTCTCCGGAAGCCCTGTCCCAAAGGCAAATTGGAGTCAGCTGGTGAAGAAGCCCACCAGGCCCCAGGTGGCACCCAAGGCGCCCGGAGCCTGGCTCAGGGGGTCTGTTAGCCCCACATTTTCCAGTGGGGAGGCCGAGAGGCTGTCCTGGGTAATCTTTTCCTTCTCTGCACACCCACCTCAGTCTGGGGCTCAGTCCTCAGCCGCCCACCTACCAAAGCCCCACAGGAGTCCTTGAAGGGCGTCCTGCACCCTAAGCCTGGGTCTCTCCTGCCTACTCTGAACTGGGCACAGACAAGCGAGGGATGGCATCCAGCCTGGGGCCTCAGCCCTGCCAGCTGCCAAAGAAAAGGTGAGGAAAGGCCCCAGTCCTCCCAAAGCCGCCTCAGTGGGGCAGAGAAGCGTCAGAGCATGGGGTGGGGTCCTCGGGCGTCTCTCACCCAGAGTGGGCCAGAGACAGAACCCCACAGGGGACAGACAGGAGTCACATTCTTGGGATCTGGTGGGATCTGGGCAGGCAGAGGGGGGGGGGGGAGCTGTCCTGGGGCAGGCACAATGAGAGGGGTCCAGAGAAGGGTGTCGGAGCTCAGGGGTGATGAGCTGGGGTGGGTGCCGGCAGAGAGGGAGGGCTTGGCGCTGCATCCCTCCCCGGTGCGGGTGATGTGGGCACTGCCCACCGCCCTGGGCAAGCCCCTCACCTCTTCTGCTGCTGGAGTAGGACCCGGGCAGGAAGGCAAGGCGAGTGTGGGGCCCCAGCAAGAGGTGGAGAGCCCCGTGCCCACCGCCCGTGCGGGCTCCCTCCCCTTCCCGGGAGGGGCAGCAGACGCCCCCCTTCCCTGGCTTCTCGTCCAGTCCCTCTGGGCGCTGGGGACAGGAGCTGGCCCCCGCCCCCCGGGTCAGTGGGTCTCACCCTCCCCGGCACGTGGCTTGCCGGCCGCGGGCGCTCTGAGGCTTGGCTGCGCGGGTTCGGGGAGCGGCGGGGCCTCCACGTCGCCGTCCTCCTCCGGCCGCTCGGGTCCCCGCTCGGACAGGAAGCCCTCGAGGAACTCCTCGATCTCGTCGTCGGTCAGCACGCTCTGCGGGCGCCCCCCGGGGCACAGCGCCAGCAGCGCCAGGAGGCCGCCGAGCAGGGACGCCCCGCGCGCTGCCCCCATGGCCCGGGCGCGCGGGAGCGCGGGAGCGCGGGGCGCGGCGGGTGGCGGGATGTGGAGGAAGAGCGCAGAGGTGCAGGGGCGCGGGGTGCAGGGGCGCGGGGCGCGGAGGAGGGGTGCGGGAGTGCAGGGGTGGGGGGCCGGAGGGGATGTGGGCAAGGCGGGCAGGAGCTGGGGGACTGCGGGCTCCGCGGTGGGGGCGCGGGGGTCGCGGTTCTGGGCACCGCAGCAGCAGGGACGGGGCTCGCGTGCGCGCCGCCTTCTCCGAGCAGCCCGCCGGGCGGGGGCGCCGGGGCTTCCGGAGCCGCCCCCCACCGGGAAGGAGGAGCTGGAGGGGCGTGGACAGAGGGGCTGGGGGGCGGATGGGGGGGTGCCCGCCGGGCGCCACGCGCTGCCGAACCGCGCCCAGGAAGGAGAAGCGGGGCTGGGGGTGCCCAGGGGCTGCGCGGGGGGCGGGGTTCCCGAGGGTCCAACCAGGGGAGCCACCGCTCAGCCCTGCAGGCCCCTCAGGGCCCCTCAGGCTCCATCCCCTTCCCAGAGATGGGCTGTAGACTCCCAGAGCACTTTCCCGTCACACGGGGGCCCTTGCGTTCCCCCACCCCCAGAAGGTCCTTTAAGCTGGGATGCATCTTTGTGCTCGGGGCCCAGGGCACTGCCTGCACCCCCGTTTCGACAGCACCATTTCATCCCAAGGAATGAGGCACCACTGCCTGAGGTCCGGACCCCTCCCTCCCTCTCCATCAAGGAGCATGCCCTCTCCCACCGCGTACGACCCCCCCTCGCCCCCCCCCATGGACCAGGAGGTGATTCTCCCTTCCTCTTACTGTTTGCTTTCTTCTTCCTAGCATTATTATTTTTTAGCTTTGGGGGGCCACACCTGGTGCTTAGGGCTTACTCCTGCCTCTGTGTTCAGGGATCACTCCTAGCTGGCTTGGGGGACCCTCTGTGATGGCAGGGTTGAACCTGGTTCAGCCACCATCCAGACAAGTGCTTGACCCACTGCACTACCTCTCTGGCCCTCAGAACTCAGAATAGGTGTTTGCAGCCACGCTGGCTACTCCACGGGCCACAGTGGTACACAGGCCGGGCATCAGAGAACCCAGAGTCGAGCCGTCTGTCCCGGTGCAGGGGCAGGACTGACCAGTGATGCCAGTCTGGGATGAAGCACAGGAAGTGGCAACACCAAGGGGCACTGCACAGAGGCCACACCCAGTACAAGGAGGCAAAGTGGCACACATCTGGCGCACCCAGATGGATCCCCCCGAGTCGGGTCAGATGTGGACGCCTTGTGCCCAGAAGGTGCCAGTGGGAGAAACCAGGGGCCTCTGGGATGACCCACAGTGCTCAAATCTCAGGTTTCAAGAAAAGAGGGACCGGGAGCCCCAAGAAGGCAGGGAACACTGGGGGGACTGCCACCGACCCCAGAGAGGCTTGTTCTCTCTGCCTTCATCCTTTCAAGGTGCTTCCTCCTGCCTGGCCCGCTAACACCTATTTGCAGTTAAAGGGCTGGTGTGGTCCGACCCCAGGCAGCTACAGTGGCAGGCAGGACACTGTCCATGTGAGCCAGCACCCTTTCAGCTCTCACGATTGGCCGGCTTCTGGCTTTTCAGATCCCAACTGCACCCCTTCCCCCTAAATCAGCTCTGCCCTCCCCCTTCGCTGCTGGCCCAGGCCCCTGTGGGAGTGAGGCAAGCTCTTGCCGGAAATGTCCCCTGTGGGCCTATGAGTCATCCTTCTTGAAACCTTGTCTTGGAACTTGCACTGCGGCCCTGAGTCGGACGTGTCCATCAGGGAGGCCCAAGACGGCAGGGTAGGGGGGGCGGGGGGGTGGGGAGGAGGTTGGGAGACGTCACTTCCCGGGGAGCCGCTTCCAAGATCAGCCGGCGCACACGTGGACTGGACTGGGGCCCGCACCCCTGCCAGGGAAAACAGAGGCTCACAAAACTAAAACGGGAGAGTAAGAACCTTTCTTCAGCCACACAGGGCCAGTGCCCCCGGGGCGGTGTAGGGTACTGGGTGCGGGGCCCTCGGCCCTCCTGGGGTGCTGGCCCCCTACCTTAGGACCCACACCCAGGGCTCGGGCAGTCTGATCCATGGCGAGCACTCACAGGGGCTAGCTGGGGGGGGGGGGGATCCTGAGACACGGGGCCTGTCCTCTCTCCCAGGAGGGTGCTAAGGGGCCAAGGGCAGGGTGCCCATCTTGTCTCCAGAGCCTGGGAGCTGAGAGGAGAGTGATGAGGGACAGGCTGAGGCCCTGCCAGGTCGGTCCTATTTGCTCCTGAGCCACAGCACAGACACGTCAGGTCCTTCTAGAAAGAACAGTGCTGGAGGGAGAGGCCAGGAGGGGCTGCCCCACCTGTGCTCCAGAGATCAGCAGAGGAGCAGTGCAGAGGTCCAGGAGGCTGCCTGGAGGAGGAGGCATGCTCAGGGCAAGCTGCCACAGAGCAACCCACATTCTGTTTTCAGCAATGTTGCCCCTAGTCCCAGGGGGTGGAGTGACGGGTGGGAGGACAAGGAGGACCCCAGCCTCGCTCCTCAGGAAGAGGCTTCAGGGGAAGAGCAATTGGGAAGGGATATGTTGATTAGCTGAGCACTGTGGCAAAATTTGCACCCTCAGAGGTGCTGGGAGCGGCCATGTTGGGCCGGGCGGCCAGAGGGGTCCCTGCTCCCAGGCCAGCACCACTGCCTGAGGTCAGGACCCCTCCCTCCCTCTCCATAAAGGAGCATGCCCTCTCCCACCATACAGGGCCCCCGACATGGACCAGGAGCTGATTCTCTCTTCCTCTCACTGTTTGCTTTCTTCTTTCTATCATTGTTATTTTTTAGCTTTGGGGACCACACAAGTAAGCTTAGGGCTTACTCCTGGCTCTGTGCTCAGGGTGCTCTGCCCAGGATTCCTGGGGTCCCCCTGCACTGGCTGGGGAGGGGGGAAGCTTGAGGCGACACCTACAGGCTCTCGGTGATGCTCAGTTCGCCTGGCCAGTGGCCCTCTCCAGTGTGGACCATCAGGGATCAGAAAGCGCTGGCCTGAACTAGGAAGTGGTGAGGTCAATACCCCCGCTGCCGGCTCTGGCCGTCTGGCCCCCGAGCCCCAGGCCCCATCTTAGGGCTCCGAGGGGAGAGAAGGAGGGAGACACTAAGCGTCCCTCTCCACTCTGGGGGAGACGTCCTCAGGAAGGACTGTCCCCGACCCGCCTGGGCCACACACCAGACCTCTGAGGTGGTGATTCATTCTGATGCTGCCCAGGAGTGCTCGTCCCAGACACCCCGAGCCTTCCCGCCAGGGCCTGCTGGCCACTTCCGCCAGAAACGGCCTCGCCGCGGGTTGCTGCAGCTGGACAGTTCTTGGGTTTGTCCCCTGCATCCCCTGTCCCAGCCCCTATCCACGCCCTCAGCCCCACTGCCTCTGGTGCCCAGGCAGGAAGCTGAGCAGGCCTGTGTGTGTGTCCATGGTCCTTGGTTCACGGGGAAGGTCCTTACAAAGCTTCCAACAACGGTCCGGCCCGAGAGCGTGCAATCTGGACACGGCCTTCCTCTGCATGTCCAGCCCAGACCCCTCCCTCGGTCACCTGGGTCCTGGGTCCTGGAGCACAGGTGTGGGGGGGGGGGCAAGCTGTGCGTGAGGACCAACTGTGTCCATTTACAAGTGAGGACCGTCTCAGTCTCCCTCCAGAGGAAGAGAACGCTCAGGACACGAGGCGTCAGGGCCACCGCACGTTGGCAACAGGGAAGGTTCCAGGTGGCGACTCTGACGTCAGGCTTGATGATCTTAGTTTTGATCGGTAGCCACCGACCTCACAGCCCAGGGAACCCTGCCAACAGGGCCAGTTCTGAAGCCCAGCTCGGGACGGCAAGCAGGGACGCAGGGGCAGTACCCGAGGTGCCCAGGCCCCCCGACAGTGACCGGACGGGAGCAAGGTGAAGCTGAGGTGCACAGAGGCCTTGGGGGTGGGGGCTGGGGGCTAACGGAAGCCCCTCCTGCCTCCTGGGATCAGGGCAAGGGATCCCACACCTCCTCCCTTTGACTCTGGCACTCCCGGGGCCCCTGGAATGTCCCGTGTCTGTTGCACGTTGGGCCAGGCCTCAGGCCCAGGGGAGTGGCATTCCCAGAGCCTGGGCCTCGGCGCTCCAGACAGTGTCTAGCCATCCACACAACCGGCTAACAACCTTCGCGGTTCCTGAACAACTCAAAAACCACATGTGCTTTCTGCGGGCTCGTGGCCACCCCACCCTCCTCCGCTCCCAGGCCCGGGCTGCTGAGCGAGCAGAGAGCTCCCCCAAATTCCTTCCACTCTCCGCAGGCCAGGCCCAGGAGCCTGGGGGGTCACCGCCACCACAGAGGGCTGGCAGTCTGAGGGGTGGGAGGCCAGCTGCCAGCCTCATGAGTCATTCTGCAGCCCCAGCTCGTGGCAAGCTCGTGTGACAGCCAGCTGGGCAGCAAACCTGAGGGAAAGGGGGGCTCAGTCCGTTCAAAATAGGGCTGAGTGGGGGGAAAGGGGTCTTCAGCACCACCTCACCCCTGCAGACGCATTAACTCCCCTTGGCTAGAGCGGCCGGAGTCGTGGTACAGCAGGGAGGGCATCTGCCTTTCATGCGTGCTTGATCCTGCATCCCATATGATTCCCTGAGCACTGCCAGGAGTGATTTTTGAGTGCAAAACCAGGAGTAACTCCTGAGCACTGCTGGGTGTGGCCCAAAAATAGATGGAAAAAGATCAGTGAGCCAACTCTTCAAAGAGAAAGCAAAGAGTCTGTGCTTGTTTCCTTTGCAGGGGGTCTAAAGAGAAACCAGAGAAGGAATGATGGAGGCCTTAGATGGGATCCGGCTGTCATTCCCTATTCAAGATAACACTGGCAGGGGCTGGAGCGGTAGCACAGCAGGGCGGGCATTTGCCTTGCATGCAGTCGACCGGAATTCGATCCCCAGCACCCCATAGGGTCCCCTGAGTACTGCCAGGAGTGATTCCTGAGTGCAGAGCCAGGAGTCAGCCTGAGCATGGCCAGGTGTGGCCCCCAAACAAGCAAATGTTCTGGTAGGTGTGTGAGCTGATCATCAGAACTATCTGATCTGCTGGGAGTGGCCCTGGCCACTCACAATCACTGCCCAGCATCTGTTTCTTGTCTGTCTGAGGTCAGGCTCCTTCCCAGGAGCGTGTGGGAGCCACACTGGGCTGGGGACCGGCTGAACATGTGGGAGGATGGGAGAGTGCCGGGAACCGGTATGGCCAGCGCCTGGCAGACACTAAGCAGCGATGCCTGACCATCAGCTCCAAGAAAGAGGCCGAGCTGGGCATGGAGCCGCAATATAGTGGACAGGACGCTTGCCTTGCATGGGGACGACCTGGGTTCGATTCCAGCATACCCCATATGAGCACCTCCAGGAGTGAGCCATGAGCACAGAGCCAGGATAAGCCCTGAACACCACCAGGGGTGGCCAAAAAAAAAAAAGAAGGAAGGAAAGAAGGAGGGAGGGAGGGGGAAGGGAGGGAGAAAGAGAGAAAGAAAGGAAAGGAAGGAAGGAAAGAAAGAAAGAAAGAAAGAAAGAAAGAAAGAAAGAAAGAAAGAAAGAAAGAAAGAAAGAGGGGCTGGAGCGATAGCACAGCGGGTAGGGCATTTGTCTTGCATATGACCAATCCGGGTTCGAGTCCCAGCATCCCAGAAGGTTCCCCGAGCACCGCCAAGAGTAATTCCTGAGTGCAGAGCCAGAAGTAACCCCTGTGCATGGCTGGGTGTGACCCAAAAAGCAAAAAAAAAAAAAAAGAAAGAAAGAAAGAATGAAGTGAGGGGGAAAGGAGGAGGGAGAAGGGAGGGAAAAGGAAGGAAGGAAGGGATGGAAGGAAGCGAGTGAGTAGGCAACGGTGGGTGCCATCCAATGAAAACAAATGCTTGGGCTCTGACAGCAGAACCAGGGTCACCAAGGGGGCGGAGGGCAGTGGGCTGGGACAGAAGAGAAGGGACCTGGGGCAGTGGCAGAGGGGTTTGGGCGGTGGTAGTGGTGCAGCAACTTCTCCCGAAGCATGAGAATTAGCACTATTACAGTAGTGCTCGCCTCAGTCTCCTCAGTCACAAATAAGATAAACCCAGTGGAACACAAGAGCAAGGGTCCCCTCTCTCTCACAGGATGTGACATCTCTGCCCCGGAACAAAGCCTGAGTAAGCAAAAGAAGAAAGTCTGTGCAGACACTGCAAGTATTTTTAAAGAAAATTTTATTTATTTTAGCACTGTAGCATTGTCCTCCTGTTGTTCATCAATTTGCTCGAGCGGGCGCAGTAATGTCTCCATCGTGAGACTTGTTGTTACTGTTTTTGGCATATCGAATACATCACGGGTAGCTTGCCAGGCTTTGCCATGCGGGTGAGATACTCTCATTAGCTTGCCGGGCTCTCGGAGAGGGGCGGGGCGGAGGAATTGAACCCAGCTCAGCTGGGCCGGTGGTGCTCAAGGCAAATGCCAAATGTGCTTTCAAATGCTGATGGAAAGCAATAGACTGGCAGGCAGAGCCAGGAATGACCCCTGAGCACCAAAACAGGAGGAGCCCCCACAGGGTATGGCCAAAACAAAAGAAACCCAAATTGCTGATAGATGAGGCAAAATTACTGAGAGGATGATGAGCAGGAACTCTGGGCCCTGCCAAACGTTAAAGATTCTATCATTTCCGGGGAAGGTGAAAGTCTCCAAAATTTAATATTACAAGAGCTACCTAACCTACTGAGTAAAACTATGATATTAAACAAACAAGCCCCCCACACACACACAACTTAATCTAATGCCTGGAGATTCCAGTTGGAATCACCTCAGCACAGAGGGTGTGTTTCAGTGAAAGGCCAAGGTTATTTATCTGGAACTGGGGAACTGGTTAAGATGAAGGCCGACGAGGAGCAATGGAAAACCCGGTGGATCCACGGCTGAGAGCAGATGCAGAGTGTTTCCTCACAGAAACAAAATGCAGAAGTAAGCAGCCAGCAATTAGAGGTTCTGGATGCTCCAATTCCTCTGCCCTTCCTTCTTGTTTTCAGATGTGTAAAATAATTCCTTCTAGGCAATAGAGAGGAGCAGGAGGGGGAGGGAGGAGGGGGGAGGGAGGAGGAGAGAGGAGGGAGGAGGGAGGAGGAGAGAGGAGAGAGGAGGAGGGAGGAGGGAAGAGGAGGGAGGAGGGAGGAGGGAGGAGGAGGGAGGAGGGAGGAGGGAGGAGGAGGGAGGAGAGGAAGAGAGAGGAGAAAGGAGGAGGGAGGAGGGAGGAGGAGGGAGGAGGAAGGAAGAGGAGCAGGAGGAGGAGGAGAAGATAGAGAAGGAGAAGTAGAAGGAGGAGGAGAAGGAGAAGGAGAAGAAGGAGAAGAAGGAGGAGGAGGAGGAGGAGGAGGAGGAGGAGGGGGAGGAGGAGGAGAAATAAAGGAACAGTAGGGCACAATTTCTTCCTTCAATCCATTCTCTAGAAACTCACTCACACCCCATTGGCTTTGCCAGAACTGTCAGGCCACACAGGGGCACTGGGAAAGTCCAAGCAGTCTCTCCCCGGCGCCCATGCCAGCAACACGCGGCCCCGCTACTATGGAGAAAGCCAACATGCAGAAATTCAGAACACTCTGCTACCAAAAGACACTTCAGAGACACTGAAGTTAAGGTTACTACAATTTCAGAAGGTGGAACAGGGGGAAAAGAAGCACAACAGTATCTGGTAAAGGAAGGTAAATAAAAGTTCAAATCCAGCGGCTAGAGCGATAGTACAGTGGGGAGGGTGTTTGCCTTGCATGCAGCTGACCCGGGTTCGATTCCCAGCATCCCAGATGGTCCCCTGAGCACCACCAGGAGTAATTCCTGGGTGCAGAGTCAGGAGTAAGTCCTGAGCATCACCGGGTGTGGCTCCAAACAAAAACAAAAAAGTTAAAATTCCAAGAGTGTGGAATAAGGGTCTCCTCTAGGTTTTCAGGAGCTATACGTGAAGGCAAAACAGCAGACAATGAAAGCAGCTCTTTGAGTGATGCCCTTTGCTTCAACATCAGTTGGGATTGTTTTGCTTTTGATCAACATCATAAGGAAACTGTAAAATAAAAAAACGCTGATGCTAGTAATTTAATAACCAACACGCGTTAGGTATTGTGAACATTGTTATTTAGAACAGTATTTAAATGAGTCAGGAAGCTAGTGGGCGCCTGCAAACAGGCGGTCCAGGGCCCTGGGCCCTTGGCGGCTGTCCGTATCTCCCATGGAAATGGCAGAACAGTCCTCTAGAGGGCGCCAAGGAGGTGACCTGCCACGCAACCACTCTATCTGCTAGGCGCGTTTTGGTTCTGAAGAAAACCTGCCTGTTTATTAATGAATATTTTTCTTAATCCTTATGTTCTATGCGTTTAATATTTCTTAATACCAGTAGCATTAATTTATACTTTTGTAGCAACATAATATTTTATAAACAGCCAGCGCTTGGCTCAAGTTCCCCACGGGAGGTTTGCGTTGGGCTGCCTGGAGCCCCACTTACCGTGTGCTGTATTAAAGTTACACAGTGTCACCCTTGCTGTGTTAATGAACAAGGTGTTCCTTGCGGTCTCCTGCATCGTTGTGTGGGTCCAGCAGGTCTCTGTGGAGCCACCTGCATGGAGCTTCAGTTGTCACTTGTTGTGATCGGTTAGCGCCCAAGACCTAACTTGAGGGTTTCTCTTTTAGGGTTTTTCTATTTGTCCTTTGGGTTTTGTTTCTGTTTTATGTTTGTTTGTTTGTTTGTTTTCTGCTTCACTTTATTTGAGTACCATTTCTCCACTTAGATCCAAATCTGTTTTTGTGATATTAAAAACCTTTTTTACTGGTGTCCAATGGAATAAAGGAATAGGAGAGGGAAAGAAAAAAAAAAGATTTTTACAAAATAATAAAATTTACAAATGGAGCTGTTTTCATGTTGCTGTTTTTACCTGTCTGTTATTGTCCCCCCCCCAAATTTTTTAATAAAAAAAAAAGTGGGACATTTCCCAAGAAAAGAGGAAATGTCCTGCCCGGTTCCTTCAGTTGCCAAAAGCCCCAGCCCTGAATTCAGCACCCCCAACCCCTCCCCAGCTGAATCCTCACAATCTGCGTTGATGGATGCCAAGGCAACAAGACATCTTTTGAACAGTTAGAGGATTGGTTACTGAAATGATTTCCTGTCAGTGTTGTATTTATGGTTTTACAATAAAACAAGCTGGAGCGATAGCACAGCAGTAGGGCGTTTGCCTTGAACGCGGCTGGCCAGGCCGAGCCGGGTTCAATTCCTCTGTCTCTCTTGGAGAGCCCGGCAAGCTATTGAGAGTATCGCGCCCGCCTGGCAAAGCCTGGCAAGCTCCCCGTGATGTATTCGATATGCCAAACACAGTAACAACAAGTCTCACAATGGAGACGTTACTGGGCCTGCTCGAGCAAATCAATGAACAACGGGAGGACAGTGAGAGTGACAATAAAACAACCTTTAGGAAGAAAAAAAAAATCCTACCTGATGTTTAAAGAACAAATTGCAGGGCTAGAGCAATAGTATAGCAGTATAGCAGGCAGGGCTCTTGTCTTTCATACACCGACCCAGGTTTCATCCCCGGCATCCCATATGGCCTCCCCCAGCATCACTGGGAGTAATTCCTGAGCATTGCCAGGTGTGATGCAAACACACACACACACACACCTAATTCTTTTTGGTGAGGTGGACAACATTTCATGTTTATCTGCAGTCCCAAGCCGAGCCCCGCCAGAGAGGAAAAGCTGGAGCCTGCTTCTAGTGTACCCATAGCTCCTGCCTTGGAGAAGGAGCCCTGAGCCCCCCTGCTAAAACTTGTATCTTGGTGCTAACACCACTGTCTCCATCGTCTCCATCATCTGAATAGGAAGCCTCTAAAAGGAGCTGCCTCACTTATCTTTCCTCCCTTAACTGTGGACAGTTGCTCCGTATCACCTGGTTCTCTCCTGAGGCCCAGAGACACACGCAGGGACACCAGAACACTTCCTGGACAGGGTCCCCGACTTCCCAGCACACCCTGGCTCCCTTTTGAGCCCCGCATCCCTAGACCTACTTCTAAGGACCATCTCCAAGAGTGAAGGGTCAGTTTCTGTCTCTAGCCCTGAGAGCTGAATTCTGGAAGCCCAGAGTCCCACAAACACCCAGGTTGTCTCCTAGGTCCCCCTGAGGATAAAGAAGCTCTGTCCAGAGAGAAGCCGTTGCCAGGGCAGGAGCGTCTGCACTCACTTTTGGTGCCAGAACAACTCACGTGGTCAGCACATGTTCCCAGACCGTCTGTGTGGCTCTACCGCCTGGAGTGCCTGGGATAGGGCTCTGGCCGGGAAGCCTCCTCTCCACGGGAATTTCTGAAAGTTGGGGACAGGGCCAACTTGAACCCTGGATTTCACTCACTCCAAGGTCCAAGCCAGCTACTCCAGAGGCTGGAGAGAGAGCTTAGTGGGCAGGGGCACAAAGCCTGGCATCTGCTGGGAGCCAGGTTCAGATCCTATCACTGCATGACACCCCCGGAGCACCAGCAGAGGCTCCCCAAAGGCCCCCCAATGCTTCCATAAGAATCACTGGGTATGGCCAGGTACCACAGGAACAGAGCAGCACCAGGCCCACTGACCCAGTATTACTGGTTCTGGCCCTGGACCCCATAACTACTGCTTGGGAGAGCATCCTCCACCCCCACTGCCCCCAACCCTGGCCAAAAATGAGACCAAACCTCCAGAGATGATCCTCAGTGTTAGAATTAACGGGCCTCTTCTGGTGCTGAGAATCAACACGGTCCCCCAAAGTATCTTCCCAGCCTGGGGCTTGGGGGCAAATTAATTTGTTGCTTTGGGGGCCACACCCAGCCATGCTCAGGCCTGCCTCCTGGATCTGCACTGAGGGTCACTCTGGGGCTCAGGGGACCATATGGGGTGTCAGAGATTGAACCTGGTCAGTCTACATGCAAGACCAGCACTTTTCCCCTGTACTATTACTCTGTCCCTAGGCTTTGGGGTTTAGGGAGGGAACAGATGCAGTTAGTGTGGAGTGAGAAGAGATTTGTCCAACCGTGGTCTGCTTTATTGAGACAACGATTTCTGTTCCTCCAGAACCTGTGTGTGTGTGACAACCTTGCTGTGATCTCTCCAGGGCAGCTGCAGTGTTCTCTCACAGACCACTGTTCCTGACTCCAGGTTCAACTCTCGATGCCCAAAGAAGAAAAAGCATTCTTTTGTCAAAGGTAAAGGGGACTGGAGGTGGGGCGAGTGGCTGTAAGTCCCGGGTGGAGTCTATAACCCACTAACTCCCATGGGCTGGTCCACAGCTCCTGGAAACCCACCCGGGCCTGGACTCTCTCAGATGGTTAGCTCCTTGGTGCAGCGGCGAGGTGAAGGAAGGGATCCTGGCAGGAGAGAAGCCAGCAAGGGCCCTGGCTGGAAGCCGTAGGGTAGGAATGAGGGGCACGGAGGCAGGCTGGGCCCCATCTTCCTGAAGGCAGAAGAGTGGCTGGGCAGTTGGATTTGGGGGTGACTCACGGGCAGGGTGTCAGGTGCACACGGGCACATCCAGGCCAAGGGAAACAGTCCTGACTTCCTGATGTCTCTTCTCCCTACTCCCCGTGGAGATGAGTGTGGCCTCTGGGTCTCACAGGGCCACTGTGACAGTCCCCTGGGCTTGGCCATTGTGCCCAAGCTGTGTGGCCCTGGGTGGCCCATCCTAGCTAGCTGCTGGGTCTGGATCCTCCTGCTGGGGGTCATCAGAAATAGGGGTGAGGACTTGGACATCTCAGAGTGGCGAGAGCCTCCCCCATCCACTCTCACCCCTCCAAGGGGAGACCTCACCTCAGCACCCCAACTTGGCCAACAGCAGCTTCTCACTGCTACTGGCCTGATAAACTCTCCTGGTTTCAAAGTTCTTAATAAAGAATAGTGCAGACAAATTATAAATAAAATATAGGCAAGATAAAACAAACAAACAATAACCCCCTTTTCATCATCTCTCTTTCCTTTTGATTTTGGGGCCACACCAGCAGTGCATTGGAGCTACTCCTGGCTCTGCACTCTGCACTCTGAATCACGCCTGGTGGTGGTCAGGTGGTCAGGCCTTATGGGATGCCAGGGGTCGAACCCAGGTCAGCCACATGCAGGGCAAGCGCCCTTCCTGCTGTGCTGTCGCTGCAGGTCCTCCAATCACCTCTCAGCCTCTCTCCCCTCTATCAGAGGGAACAAGTAGCTCTGGGCGGGAGGAGCACATGGGTTGAATGACCTGAGGGCTGGGAGCCACATCCGTGAAATAACAACTGGGCTCTCCCACATGGCGGCTGGCTCAGTGCCCTTTACCACCCTCGACATGTTCTTAACGGTGAGCACACTTGGATCATGTTTTGTTCTAATATTTGTGCTGGTTCCTGACATAGGGCTCCTAAACCCCCAGGGTGGAAGGACTACTTTCTGCTCTAATAAGGTGATGTCTCTCAGAGGTACCTGGATGGTTCCTGGGTGGAGGTTGGTCACCAAGAAAGATCAAGCCACAATTTGGAGATTGGAAGTAGAGTCCCAAGACGTTGATGAGGGACCAACAGTGGGTATTGCTTGTCCTGCATGAGGCTGACCCAGGTTCGATGTCTGGCATCCCATATGGTTCCTTGAGCCCCACCAGGAATGATCCCTGAGTAAAGAGCCAGGAGTAACCCCTGAGCACCACTGGGTATGGCCCAAAAATCAAACAAAAAAAAAACAACACCAAAAAACCAAACCCAAACCCCAAGATTTTGGTGATTCCACTCTGACTATTAGATTCCACACAATCCCAGTCTGGAAAGAGACTTTGCTGAGTCAATGAGCATGATCTTGCTGTTGCTGTTGCTGTTGGATATGGTTCCCAAAAGTCAGAATGTGACCTTATTTGGAATAAAAGTCTTTGCAGATGTAATTTGGAGAAGGATTTCAAGATAAATCATCCCAAGTGATGATGGGCCTTAGATGAATGCCGGCGCCTTAACAAGTGGGGATTTTACAGAGAGAACTCTCCTGCCCACCCTCCGCCAACAGGTGACATCCATCCTCACCTTCCAACAGGTAGAGGTTCTCACCTCTGCAGGTTCTCTGCTGATTGCAGGGTCAGGCCTGCTGCTGCAAGTTTATCAAGCTGCATTTCTTTGGTGAATTATCTAGTTCTGCTGGCGTTATTGCCAATTTCCCCACTAGTTGTTACTTTTTTCATATTTACTCGTCCACCATATTTACAGTGTCAGAAGTGAACTCACAAACACTCGTTTGCCTTTTATTTTTATTTGTTTATTTATTTATTGCTTTTTGGGTCACACCTGGCGATGCACAAGGGTTACTCCTGGCTTTGCACTCAGGAGTTACCCCTGGCGGTGCTCAGGGGCCCAAATGGGATGCTGGGAATCGAACCCGGGTCGGCTGTGTGCAAGGCAAATGCCCTACCTGCTGTGTGCTATCGCTCCAGCCCCCTTGCCTTTTATTTTTAATTCTAAAATACACTTCTAATTTGCCCTTCAGTGTGTCTGTGAAAACACATGAAAGTCAATGTTCATGAAAACATTGACTCTCTCCCCAGATAAGGGTCTTTTTTTTTTGAGGAGATCCCAGGCCCCCTCCCTGCAGGCCGTGCTCAGAGGACCATGTGGTGGCGAGGAGAGGGGGTTGGCAACACGCAAGACATGTGTCTTAACACTCCTGTCTCTCCTTAATTCCCACCTTTTTTTTTTCCAAATCGAGTGTTGATTCATCTGGTTTCTATTTCGGTGTGAAGAAGCCAGGAAGGAGACTACTTAGGTTTTTCCAAAGGGCCAGCCAGTTGCTCTGATGCCTCCGACAGAAAACCTGGCTCAGGTGCTTGAGGAGACGCTGTGGGTACCTGGAGCAACGCCTGCGAGGTTTCCCGAGCTCTACCCGCAGCTCTGTCTGGGGATCAGCGGGCACGGCTGACCATGCGCCCCTCCAAGAAGCAGGTCCCCGCCACCCCACCGAGATGACCCATGCCTCCCGCAGGCCCCTGGAGGACTGACCGTCGTCCACACGCCCCTGCCACCCGCGGAGGACGAGACCCTACACCCTAGTCCCACTGAGGGCCACTCCAGTCTCCCTCTCCCGGTCGGGGCCCGTCCACCTCGAGCCTGTCCACCCCGACGCCCAGAGGTCGGGGAGCCTTCCCGGAGCTTCCGGAGCACGACCAAAATAGAAGCGTGTTCTCTACTCTGCATAGAGACTTGGCTCTGTTTGCAGACAGGTGTGTCTCCCGGTTACTAGCGTAGGGGCGTGTCCCCGAGCCTTACGGAGGCGTGTCTTCCGGTTATTAGCATGTGGGCGTGTCCCCCGAGCCTTACGGAGGCGTGTCTCCCGGTTATTAGCATAATAGGGGCGTGTCCCCCAGCCGTACAGAGGCGCGTCTCCCGGTATTAGCATAGGGGCGTGTCTTCCGACTCAGGGAGACGTGTCTCGTGGCTATTTGCATAGGGGCGTGTCTTCGGGTTGTTTGCATTGGCTGCGGCCTGCGGGGGCGTGGCCTCTGGCTCCGGCCGCTGGGACCCGGGTCGAGCTGCTGCGGCGTCCGGAGCGAGCGCGTTCGCCCGGCGTCTGGCCCAGCGCCACTCGCGGGTGGCCGCGGCTTCCGCCCTCGTGCTCTCCTTCCTTCCGGCCCGCCCGCCTTCCCGCCGCTCCCCCCGGGCGCCGCCGGGCCGCAGGCAACGATGCTGCCCCGACGGCGGCGGGCTGGGTCCGCCGCCCCGGCCGCCCGCGCCGCGCCCCCCGACCCGCGCTTCCCGCACGTCGCCCTGTACCTGGCCGAGCGGCGCATGGGCCGCAGCCGCCGCGCCTTCCTCGCTCACCTGGCGCGCTCCAAGGGCTTCCGAGTGCTGGACGCCTGCAGGTGCGCGCCCGGGGGCGCCGCGGGGACCGAGCGAAGCACAGGACCCGGGAGGGGCTGCTGCAGGGGAAGGGTGCGGGGAGGAGGTGCCCCTTGCTGCGAAGGCAGGGTGGCAGGCTCAGGTTGTGCGCCCCCCTGGTCCCTTGCCCCTGCCAGCTCCGAGGTGACGCACGTGGTGATGGAGCACACCTCCGCGGAGGAGGCCGGCCGCTGGTGGCAGCGCCAGGCGGCTGCCCCCGCCCCGGGCTGCCACGGCCCGGCGCTGCTGGACATCAGCTGGTTCACGGAGAGCATGGCCGCGGGGCAGCCTGTCCCTGTGGAGAGTCGCCACCGCCTGGAGGTGAGCCGGACTCTTGCTCTCAGCCGGGCCAGCGGTCCGCAGACAAACGTGGAACAGCGGTGCCTCGTCCTCCAGTGCTCACCCGAGGGCCCTGCCCGCCTCTGCTCTGCACCAGCAGCCTCCCTTGCTCGGTGCAGTCTGGCACATTCCACCTTTTCGCTCCCACAGCGGATGAGACGGTGACCCCAAGTGGGCAGTGTCCTGGGAGTGTAGAGAGTCCATTGCCTCACCTCCCTTTGCCTTGCTGGCGGTCACTTCCAGCGCCTGGACCCTTGCCCCGGATTGAGGGCTCCAGGCACTCAGCCTGCTTGTCTTAGGTTTCCTTCAGCCCGAAGAGGCTGCGCGTGGGGTGGGGAGGGGCGCTTCTGCAGGTTTGGGGGCTCCGCAGGGGAAGGAGCTGCCCCCTCCTTCACTGCAGGGTAGCACCCCCTTGGCACCATGCTACCTTGCAGGGGGTTGCCCTCACAGTGCGCCCCTTCTATCCTGCGTGCCTGGGGCCCCAGGTGCCCAACCAAGAAAGGCCAGGCTGTGGGGGTCCAGCGGCCCTGGAGCCCCAGAGTGGCCTGTCCATTGTCCGTTTCCAGGTGGTCACACCTGGAGAGGAGCCGTCGAAGTCTGTGTGGCTATTGCCCTATGCCTGTCAGCGTCCCACGCCCCTCACGCACCACAACACCTGCCTCTCTGTGAGCCCTGGGGACGGCCGGGGAACCCCAGGCAGGCTGGGATGGTGTCGTGTGTGTCCCCCCCCCACCCGACCACAGACCCTCTCTGCAGGATGCACTGGAGCTGCTGGCAGAAGCGGCAGGTTTTGACGGCAGCGAGGGCCGCAGTCTCTCCTTCAGCCGGGCAGCCTCGGTGCTCAAGGCACTGCCTGGCCCACTCACAGACCCCAGCCAGCTGCAGGCACTGCCTCACTTTGGGGAGCACTCCCAAAGGATCATCCAGGTAGGAGTGGGAGCTGAGTGCATGGGATGGCCTGGGCACCTGGGGGCAGGCTCCAGGTGGACCTGTGCCCCCTCAGATAGTTTCTTATGTGGAAATTGGGGCCGTACCTGTCAGCTGGACAAGCTTAAGGAAGGGAGCTTGTGGGCCATGGGAGGCGTGGCTGATGGACGTGACATAGCCCTTATGGGCGGAGAGTCTGAGAGGTTTTTTTAAATTTTATTTTGTTGTTGTTTGAAGGTCACACCTGGCAATGCCCAGGGGTTACTCTTGGCTCTGTGCTCTAGGATCACTCCTGTAGACTTGGGGGATCAATTGGGATGCTTGGGATGGAACCTCGGTGGGCCGTGTGCAAGCTACCCGCCCCCCGCCCCCAGTCCCGGGGAGGCTTCTTAAAAGTCAGCATTCATGGACCCAGAACTTTCTGTTGTCCTTTGACACACTTCTGGCTACACTACACAGTGGCAAAGAATATTTGAAATTTAAGTGAATTTACCCAGAGTCACCACCTCACTCGGTAATCATGGCTCACCCCAGACTTGTTCTCCCGTCACCTAAGAAGGTCTGTGCCTCCCACCCTCAGGGCCGGTGGGGGACTGTGGCGGCCTCCCTGGCATTCCAAGTCCTGAGTCCCGAGCTTACAAAGCTCCCCACTGAGTGTTGGGATGCTGCTGGCCCCGGCCCCTCAGTTCTTCCAAGTGAGGCCTGGGGCTTTCCTCTGTCCCAACCACAGGAGCTATTGGAAGAAGGTGTATGTGAGGAGGTGGAGAAGGTCCGGCGCTCAGAGAGGTACCAGGCCATGAAGGTACAGACCGTGGGTTGGGGGAGGCATGAAATCCAGCCGGCCAGCTAGGAGAGGTCAGAGACGGACAGGCAGCAAGGGAGGAGCTTGTTTTGACACAGAATTTCTAGATCACTTTTCGAAGATTATTGTTATTTTATTCTGTTTGGGGGCCATGCTGGCTGTCCTCAGGGCCTGCTCCTAGCTCTGGACTCAGGAGCCGTTCCTGGCAGTACTTGGGAGAAACCATATGTGGTGTCGCGGGGTCAAACCCGGTCGACTACATGCATGGCAAGCGCCTTGCCCATGTCATCTCTCTGCCCAGGTGGAAAATTACTTTGAGGCCATTTCTTAGTGTACTGCAGGCTCTGGGCAAGGCAACCGCCCCCGCCCCACCCCCCCGGCCCTGGGCACTTATTCCTGGGCATCTTCCTGCCACCCCCCCCCCCCCCCCCCCCGTGTCCTTGCATCTGAGCCAAGAGGCTTTGGCACCCTGGTTTGGTTGCCAGAAGTTGCTTGAGGAGCGTCCTGCTGTCATGCTGGAAAGAGGCCTGGCAGGTGGGCTGCAGGAGGGAGGGGAGCCCCAGAGGAAGAGAGGGGCTCAGGTGGGCCGAGACTGAGTGGGAACCTACTCCTGGGATGCGAGAGCCCGCAGAGGTGGGGAGGGCTGAGTTGCTCCTGGACCAGAGTGCCTCTGGGCCTCGCTTGCCTGCTGCCTATCTCGGGCCCCACCATGCCAGCCAGCCCTGCATGAGCCAGTCGCTCTGTTTCCCTTCGAAAAAATTCTGGAAATAGCCAGGGGGATAGCTCAGACGGCTGGAGCCCGTAGTTTGCACCCAAGAACCAGCTTGGATGCCCGGGCTCTGCCAGGTGTGTGGTCACCCCCTAAAACAGTTCCAGGAAGGGGCTCTGAATAGTGGCGAGGCCAGGTGACTCCCCTGACAGCCGCGTGAGGTCTGAGGAAGGAGCAGGTGATCTGCCTCAGCCCCCGAGAGCCAGGCTCCAACCTTGATGTCCCCGTGTGACAGGCCAGGCGCCCTGCACCTCAGCCGAGCCGATGACTCGGGCCTCTGGGTCCTGTGTGAACAGCCTGCGCAGTCTTTGCTGCTTGGGCAGAAGGGGGCCCGGGGGGAGGGGTGAGCCCCCACCATGGTGCGTAAGGACGCTGGTGCTGTTCCCAGATGGAGGGATTGATCGGATGAAGTCGGCTTGGGGGTGCTGGGGTCACCAGTTCAAGTCGTGCAAGGTCTGGAGAGACCTTTTCTGGTGCCCTAGGCCAGCCCCCCCCGCCCTGGGGTCTTCCCCACGCTCAGGTGGGGACCTACCGCATGCCCCCTCTGGCCCGAGGCAGATGGGAGGGCGGCTCCAGGCCAAGTACTGGTACCCCCTTGAGTGCCCCAGGAGGCAGGTGAGCACATGCTTCTGTGGGGGGATGGGGGGCAGTGATGCCCTCTGCCTCACTCTACGCTCTCCTGGCACCCCCCAGCTCTTCACTGGAATCTTCGGTGTTGGGGTGAGAATTGCTGACCAGTGGTTCCGGGATGGCCTTCGGACTCTGGAGGACCTGCGCGAACAGCCTCAGAGACTGAGCCAGCAGCAGGAAGTAGGTGAGTGAGCCTGGATCTGGCCCAGCCCTGACTCCTGGACTGCTGACCTAACCAGCAGGCCCCTGGCACTGTGCCCAGCCCAGGGATTCCATGGAAGATGGGCAGGAAGCCATGAAGGGTTCTAGTGGCCGGCAAGGAGCCCCGTTGGTGGGTGTCCAAGGGTCTTCACCCAGGTTCCCGTGTTCATCGCCACTATGTTTAGTGATCTATATTGATACAGGCTGCTGCCTGCTTGTTGGGGGCAGGGGGCATCTGACCGTCACAGTGTGCCAGTGTGACCCCAGCTCCCAGGCCGGTCTTGGACCTTCAGGGAGGCCCAGGGTAGGACCTGCGCAGGGTCCTGCAGTGGAAGGCCGTGAACGTGAGAGTTGGTCACCGTGGCTCTGGTTTCTCTCACTATGCACTGTCGGGGCTGCACCACCCCAATGTACAAGGAAGGGCCTGCTGTGTTCTCTAGAGCACATCACCCTGTGGGGAGCACAGAAACTTGCTGGCGCTCACGAGGAAGGTAGTCTGGGGGAGGGACACCCCCAGGCCAGCTGGCTGACGGACGGCAGGAGCTGCTTCCCGCTGGTTCCACACCATGGCACAGAGGCGGAGGCGCTGCCTGCCGCCTGCTCTGATCCCCCAAACTGCTCGGAGCGCTCACAGGCAGCTGCAAATCTGCTGCTGCAGCTGTTGCCTCGGTCTTGGCACCACCTGGCCACATGTTCCGAGGGAAAACTAAGGCATTGAAAGGGGTGATCTGTGTCTTTTTATTACCATGATGATTATTTGCGATGCTGGGAATCAAGGCCGGGAATCAAGGCCGGGGCCACCCATGAGCAAAGCCGGTGTTCCCCACTGAACCCCAGGCCAGCCCCTGCTAGTTGTTTTTTGTTAGTTTTGGGGCCACACCTGAAGGTGCTCAGGACTTCTTCCTGGCTCCGTGCTCAGAGATCACTCCTGACGGGGATTGGGGGACTCTAAGGGGGCTCCGGGGATTGAACCCGGGTTGGCTGCATGCAAGGCAAGTGCCCTACCCACTGCACTATCTCTCCGGCCCCAAAGACTCCGGCTACATATATTCTGGCTGTTAGTGTCAGTGTCCCTGTGTCAAGCACAAAAGTTGGGGACTGGGGGATGTTCTCACTGGGGTCCTGGAGAGAGACACAGGGACCTGTGGATTCTTTACACTGCCAGCTCTACAGCGATGTCTGAGTCTGGGATCAGTATTCTGAAGGGCGAGAGGGCCGGAGAGTGTGAGGAGGCCAGGCCAGGGACCCCCACCACTGTGCCACCCACAGGACTGGAGCACTTCCGGGACCTCAGCACCCCGGTCCAGTGGCCCGACGTGGAGGCCCTACAGCAGCTGGTGGTGGCGGCCGTGGACCGGGCCCTTCCTGGGGCCTCTGTCACATTGACTGGTGGCTTCCGGAGGTAGGGGGGATCCTGAAGACCCGAGCGTCCTCACAGAAGGGCTGGGAGCCCCGCCTCGGGCTGGGAGTGACGCTAGGCCCCAACAGGGGAAAGCGGCAGGGCCACGACGTGGACTTCCTCATCACGCATCCCCAGGAAGGCCGGGAGGCCGGGCTGCTACCCACTGTGCTGCAGCACTTGAAGGAGCAGGTGAGCACCCACCCCACAAAGACCCCCAACTCACAACGCGGGTTCAGGGCAGTGCCAGCCACACTGCCCCTCCACAGGGGCTGCTCTTGTACCACCAGTACCACCGCCGCCACAAGGCTGCCGCCCGGCCGCAGCACAGCCACATCATGGACGCCTTTGAGAGGAGCTTCTGCATCTTCTGCCTACCGCTCCCCCCGGGGACAGCCGGGGAGGACCCCCTGCAGCCCGGGCCCGCCTGGAAGGCCGTGCGGGTGGACCTGGTGGTGGCCCCGGACAGCGAGTTTCCCTTTGCACTGCTCGGCTGGACTGGCTCTAAGGTAAGGGCGTGTGTGAGGGGGCCCAGGAACGTGCGGTGGCCCCGCTGACCTGACCTCATTCCCTCATGCAGCATTTCGAGCGGGAGTTACGGCGCTTCAGCCGGAAGGAGCGAGGACTATGGCTCAACAGCCACGGGCTCTGGGACCCACAGCAGGTGTGTGGTCTGAAGGCGGAGGGCAGCCCACTGCCTCCGGATGCCTGGCATCCCAACGTCCCTGCGCCTGCTCTGCCAGCCTCCTCCTGCCCACAGCTTTCCTGGGGCGCAGGCAGGCTGGGATGGCTTCCGGTCACTCCTGTCCTGCTTCTGTTGCAGAAGAGATGTTTCCACGCCACATCGGAGGAAGACATCTTCAGACAGCTGGACCTCGACTACCTTCCCCCGGAGCAGAGAAATGCCTGACCCTGGAGGCCGGCGCAACCCCTCCCAGGCCCCAAAGGCATGCTGCTGACCCAGGGGTGGCCACTCCCAGCCTTTCCAGGTCCCGAGCATGGGATCAGCCACAGTCCTCGGTGATGAGGAGGGCAGCACCCACCTCCGTTCAGAGGCCACGAGGTCATTCCAGCCTGGGCACTCGCCCTGTCAGCTGAGTGTGGGGCCACGTTGGGCCCTGACCCTGGGCCAGATGCCTGCATGCCTCCCCGAGCTATGGGGTCAGCTGAGTGGGCATAGGGAGCTGTGCTTCCAGATGTGGGCCTGGGAGCTGCCAGGTGGAGGCTGGAGCCCCGCGTCCACGTGGGGGCACTACGGGGTGTAGCTTCCAGGAAGGTGGGGATGGGGGTGGGAGGGGGGCAGTGGAGGGCCCACACTGACCACCGTGGCTCCTGGTCAGATTGCCTATGCTCAGAGGTCCTAGAAACAGACCCAGAGGCCTCACTCTGACTCAGGGCTCAGTGCCCCTCACCTCACTCGGTAAATCAGTTTGCACAGCCTCTCTCAAGTCCCTCTGTCCCCCCCCCCAAGATGTTTTTCTACCTTACTGTCCGTTAGTTGCCTGCAAGGCCCTTGTCACCGAACCTGAGGGCAGAGGCTTGAGATCATGCGTGTTTGGGGGCTTGGGAAACCTTTGCCCTGATGGAATTACTTTTTTGGAGGAGGGGGCTTTGGGGTGAGGGTCCCTATGCACTGCTGGGGATGGAGAAGTGGCACTCTCTGTCCCCTGATTGTCTTGACTCAAAAGCCTGTAATGTGGGAACATTCTTGGTCACTCACTGTATTTAATAAAAAAAATTTTTTTAATGTACACGGTCATGGTCCTCCTGTTGTTCATTGATTTGCTCGAGCGGGCCCAGTAACATCTCCATCGTGAGACTTGTTGTTACTGTGTTTGGCATATCGAATACGTCACGGGGAGCTTGCCAGCCCCTTTAATGTACAATTATCTGAAAATATGTATAATGCATATATATATATATATATATATATATATATATATATATGGGCTGGAGCGATAGCACAGCGCTAGGGCATTTGCCTTGCACGCAGCCAACATGGCCGACCCAAATTCGATTCCTCCACCCCTCTTGGAGAGCCCAGCAAGCTCTCAAGAGTATCTCGCCCACACGGCAAAGCCTGGCAAGCTACCCATGACGTATTGGATATGCCAAACACAGTAACAACAAGTCTCAAAATGGAGACATTACTGGGTCCGCTTGAGCAAATCGATGAACAATGGGAAGACAGTGAACAGTGGATACATATATCACTTGATCACTTGATACCCCATTATTCATCGATTTACTCGAGCAGGTGCCGGTAACATCTCCATCCATCCCTGTTGCGTGCTAGCGTAGCCCAATGGCATCTGTTCTTTCTAGGAACATGCAGAGACTCAAACCGATCATTCAGGGTCTTGACGAAGAAGTCTGACCATCTTGTAGCTGGGCGTCCACACGATCTTTTGACGTCCCGTGGAATCCAGTCAGTAATGGCTCTAGTCCAGTGGTTGTCTATAAACCTCATTACGTGTCCAGCCCATCTGATTTTTGATGCCTTGGCAAATGAGACAGCATCCCTGATATACACACACACACACACACACACACACATATATATATATATATATATATATATATATATATTTCCCTCTATGATTTGTTGCCTACTGTCTGCTGGAGCGATAGCCCAGCTGTAGGGCGTTCGCCTTACAAGCGGCCAACATGGCCGACCCGAGTTCGATTCCTCCGCCCCTCTCGGAGAGCCCGGCAAGCTACTGAGAGTATTCGATATGCCAGACACAGTAACAACAAAGTCTCCAATGGAGATGTTACTGGGCCCGCTCGAGCAAATCGACGATCAATGGGAGGGCCTTTACTTTACTTTACTGTCTGAACCCCATCAAATATGGTATAATTATGGAGAATGAGTAGAGAGTGTCTTATTGTGTGTCCAGGAATATGTTCACTCATACGTGAGGCTCGGTCCAAGTGTGTGGAAAGTGGCCTGGAACATGGCGGCGGTTGGGTAGTGGAGGTCGGCCTGGGCTGGGGCCCTTGGTGTGGGAGGGCTCTCACCTGCCTCCTTCTAGGGTGCCCCAAGGAAACACTTCAAGTTTTAAAAAAAAATCACTGACTTACCTGTTGGGGCCGGACTAGGCCGTCAGGATGAGCCCGTGTAAACTGTCCCACAAGTGGGCAGGAACACGGGACCCATGAAAATGGGCGAGATTACTCGTGTGTCCAGACTGGTTTGGAAGAGGCTGAATATCTCTTTTTTCAAGCTGATTTTAGTAAATAACCAAAATCTTAGAAAACCAAAAGAGTCCGTTTTTCTTCTCTCACAGAAGCCCAGACCCAGCTTGTTTTTGATATGCACACCCCGGAAAGCTTTGGGCTTGCATTTCTCTCTGGAGGTCAAAACTAACTGGTTTGCAGACATAATGAAACAATGTTTACCTCCATGTTCTTCCTGTAACTTCCTTGCTTCTTTCAGAGGTGTGCATGGCAGGGTGGCAATAAAAGGAGATCCCAGGACGCTCTACCTTTGTCGCAGGATCTGAGCGAATCCCAGCCCTCCATGAAAAATAACTTGTCTCGCGTTCCTTGTCTCAGACCCTCCGACTGAACAAATATTCATACAACACTTAGCATTGTAATCAATGAATGGAATTGAATTGAAAACAATACTATATACATTTTGGGAGCACAGCTTCTTGCCTCTTTGCATATCTTCCTCCCCGCTCCCCCATCAGGGTTCTGGTGCTTTCCACACCATCACCCTGACTCATTCCTGCCAGCCTCTTTCTCTTCCCCTTGTAACCACCATAGTTTCCAGTCCGTTGCTTTCACTGTGCTTTACTGGGCCCCCTGCCCCTTGATTATTTATAGTCCACAGGTCAAATCATCTGGGAATTTCTTTTTTTACTCTCTGACTTATTTCACTCAGTCACACAAGGCAAGATTTTATCTTTTTAAATAGCCATGTAATACTCCATTGAGAATAAATAGGACAGGTTTATTCAACCATCTGGTTATCGCTGTGTATTTGTTTCTGTGTGTTGACTACTGAGATCATCACACTCAGCTCCTGGGAGAGAACAAGGCAGAGTCTCCTACCCTATGCCTGACTGTCTCCACCAGGGCCCAACAGCTGAAGACCACCGAGGCCCAGCCAAGGCCATGCTGAGACCACTCTCCACACACTTGGATGAGCCTCACGCATAAAAGAACTGACAGAGGAACCCAGGTGTGTGGGACCCGGGGCTGAGATCTCCAAGCCTGCACAGTTTGGGACTGGACCTGCCAGTAACTAGACAGTTACACCCACCAACTGCCGTGTAACTCCAACAACGGCCAGGATCCAGAGATCATCACACTCAGCTCCTGGGAGAGAACAAGGCAGAGTCTCCTACCCTATGCCTGACTGTCTCCACCAGGGCCCAACAGCTGAAGACCACCGAGGCCCAGCCAAGGCCATGCTGAGACCACTCTCCACACACTTGGATGAGCCTCACGCATAAAAGAACTGACAGAGGAACCCAGGTGTGTGGGACCCGGGGCTGAGATCTCCAAGCCTGCACAGTTTGGGACTGGACCTGCCAGTAACTAGACAGTTACACCCACCAACTGCCGTGTAACTCCAACAACGGCCAGGATCCAGAGATTATCACACTCAGCTCCCGGAAGCGCGCGGCCACATTTGCGGCCGCGCGACATCTTATCATCTCATTCCTAATTTGGTCAAACTGGCAGGCTACCAAATGTAACATGCCCACATGGCAGAGTCTGGCAAACTCCCCGTGGTATACCCAATATGCCAAATACCAGTAACAATGATGGGTCTCATTCTCCTAACCCTGAAAAAGCCTTGAATATGGCACTTTAAAAAAAAAAATCTCAGGGCTAGGACGAAGAAGACGTTACTGGCACCTGCTCGAGGCAATCGACGAACAACAGGGTGGTTGTGATCGTGATCGTGATCGTGTTGACTACTGTAAATACTGTAAAGTATTCTATTTTAATCTTCTGGAGGGTGCTGGAGAGATAGTATAGTGTGTAGGGCGCTTGCCTTGCATGCAACTGAGCCGGGTTCCACCCCCAGCATCCCATATCCCCCAGCACCGCCAGGAGTAATTCCTGAGTGCAGCGCCAGGAGTCAGTCCTGGGCATCACTGGGTGAGACACAAAAACAAACCAACAAAAAAAAAAAACACTTTTTTTGGTGAGATTGGGCTACACTTCAGCTCTGTGCTTAGGGCTTGCTCCCAGTGGTGCTCAGGAGACCACGTGTGGTGTCTGGCATCCAGCTTTGGTCAGCCATGTGCAAGGTACTGTCTCTGGCATCTCTCTGATGTTTTATTTATTTATTTATTTGCTTTTTTGGGTCACCCCTGGCGATGCTCGCGGGTTCCTCCTGGCTCTGCACTCAGGAATGACTCCTGGCGGTGCTCGGGGGACCATATGGGATGCTGGGAATTGAACCTGGGTCGGCCACGTGCAAGGCAAACGCCCTGCCTGCTGTGCTATCACTCCAGTCCATCTCTGACATTTTAAATGTTAAATTTACCCTTCTAGAAGAAAGTCCTTTTAGTTAAATTCTATAACTGGTCACTACAACAAGATTTGATAGCACAGCCTGTCAAGAACGCGAGGCCATCTGGCATTTGCCTGAAATCCTAAGTGCTGGGAGATAAATGAAGTCTTTGATTAGCTGGGCAGAAACCAACTGGCTGTGTTATTTTAATAACTCCCTTGGGGGTAAAGTGCATTCTCAGTGGGCCCCAATCTCTCACAAACACCTAATATCTTACAAGAGCCTTGAAAAAGTCAAGATACATTTATTCCGTAGTCTCACTTGTTTATTTTCGCTTGTAGTGTTTGACCCCATGTTTTTGGTGTCTGTCTTTGACATTAAAAAAAAAAAAAAAACATGCCAATGATGGCCAAATCAATATCAAGGACTTCTTTCCCTATGTTTTCTTCTGTGGTTTTATGGTTTTAGGACTTACATTTAATTCTTTAATCCGCTTCAAGCTAATTTCTGTGTGTGGTGAAGGATCCCCCTCGCAGTGTGGATATCCAGTTTCAGTTGGCTGTTGTGAGTCTGTTCTGCTCACTTCTGTGTCTTGGCCCCTTGTCAGAGATTGTGACCATATCTGTGTGGGTTTATTTCTGGGCTCTCTCTTCTGTTCAAAACAACCACATGCAGGGGCCTCTAAGTGGCATTTATTTTTATAACCAAGTCACGTTATTTTTATGCCAAAATCACAATAAAATCAGAGAGGAATATGTAAATTTCTTTTTAAAAAATTGGGGCCACACCTGACAGTGCTCAGGACTTACTCTTGGCTCTGTGCTCAGGATCACTCCTGATGGGACTCAGGGGACCATCTGTGGTGATCACTTGACTTCCCGTTAATCGTTGAGTTGCTCGAGCGGGCGCCAATAACGTCTCCATTTGTCCCTGTCGTGTGCTAGTGTAGCCCAATGGCATCTGTTCATTCTAGGAACACGAAGAGCCTCAAACTGATCGTACATGATCTTGATGAAGAAGTCTGACCGTCTGGTAGGTGGGCGGCCATGCGGTCTTTTGACATCCCGTGCAATCCAGTTGGTAATGGCTCTAGTCCAGTGGTCTCTAAATCTCATTACATGACCAGCCCATCTGATTTTTGACGCGTTGGCAAACGAGACAGTGTCCCTGATTCTTTCTCTCATTTGAGTGAAACATGATACTCCAAGCATAGCTCTTTCAATTCCTCTTTGGGAGACCCGAATAGCGGTTCTCATCCTGTTTTCGTAGGGCCCAGGTTTCTGAGGCGTATGTTAATGCAGGAAGAACAGTGGAATCAAAGAGATGTGCCCGGAGCCGGAGGTTCTTTGCCCTCTTAGCTATTTCTTCGACGCTCTTGAAGGCGTTCCAAGCCGCTCTCTTTCTCCTGCACAGCTCAGGTGCCAGGTCATTTGTCATGTTGACTTCTCGACCTAGGTACACATAACTGTTGCATTCAGAGATGGTTGTTCCGTTGAGAGTGAATGGAGCGTCAGGAACGAGGCTGTTTCTCATAAACATTGTGTATGAGAAACATATGTGGTGCTGGGGATCAAACCCAGGTCAGCTACATGCAAGGCAAATATCCTACCTACTGTATTATTGTAGCACTGTAGCACTGTCCTCCCGTTGTTCATTGATTTGCTCAAACGGGCACCAGTAACGTCTCCATTGGAGACTTGTTTTTACTGTGTTTGGCATATCCAATATTTCACAGGTAGCTTGCCAGGCTCTGCTGTGTGGGTGAGATACTCTCGGTAGCTTGCCAGGCTCTCCGAGAGGGGCAGAGGAATTAAACTCGGGTAGGCATGGTCGGCCACGTGCAAGGCAAACCCACTGTGCTGTCGCTCCAGCCCTGTGCTATTGTATTTGTCCCAAATAATATGTAATTGGGTTTTTTGTTTAGTTTGGTTTGGTGGAGCAACATCAGTTTCATTGGAACTTATCTAGAGAAATGTGAGGAGAGGGAGGGGAAAGTGTGTGTTCAAGAGAGAATCTCTCCAGAGTGGAAATAAGCAAGGAAACAGACAAACGAGTAAGATGCATGTTCAAGGGAGGGCCAGGGCTTGAGGAGCAAGTCTCAGAAGGAGTTTTTATACAATTCTTCCAAATGGGTTTTTTCTGGAGTTTTTGCATGCATAAAAATTAATCTGGGTGTTGTCACAAGAATGCCTTGCACTGTTGATCTCATAAGCTTGTCCCTTGCACTGTTGATGATATGTAAATCAAACAGGAGTGATCCTTGAGCACAGAATCAGGAGTCAGCCCTGAGTCCTGTGGGGTGTGGCCCCCAATTTTATTTTAAAGAAATTTACATATTCCTCTCTGACTTTATTGTGATTTAAGCATAAAAGTAAAAGGACTTGGTTAGATATTGCATTTCAATTTCAAGCCAAAGAGATAGGCCTCCCTTCGCCTGTTTGTCGTGGAATAAGTACTGTGACGGATTTTGGCAACTGATGTGTCCATAAGTAAGCTGGACGGTCACTAGCCGGCATTTCAATATTTAAGAAGAGGGTAAGTGAGGGCAAAAAAGGGGAACAGCTATTAAGTCTTCTAACGCTTCTTACCCGAAAGATAATTGCAGAATCAGTGTTTGATCCCGAGTCTGAACCCAACACCTGTTTGCTGAGCAGCTCCGTCAGCAGGACCCTCAGCAGGTGGACTCTAACCTTTGGACCAGCAAAAGTCCTGCAGCTCAGTGAGGACTTGGGGAAAGCCACAAGGAAGCAAGCAGAACCGACAGACGTCAGCCTGCCAGGGACTTGGTGCGCTCTGGTTCCGGGGTGGCTCTGATCTTTGGCGGAGGTTCTCACTTTAACGTTTTGCCCTTGGAAGACAAACTCAGGAGAGAAACATCAGAATTCAACAAGTCTTGATTTCCGTTCCTCCCTGCACACCCCTGGCTGATCTCTGCCAGGATGTTTGCACTTGGAAAGGGCATTGTTTGCAACTGCTTCCTCACAGCAGAACTGATTAATAATAATAATAATAATAATAATAATAATAATAATGAGCTCCCATCTGGCCCATGTGAGTATCCAAGGCTGAACTTCTGTCTGACAGCCGGACAGAAGAGGGCTCCCTGGTGACCGTGGACAGGTATTCCCCTACAAAGCTCCTTCAGAGGACCAACCACACCTTCGCCCATGGACATCATATTGTTCAGATCAGAATCTGTTAGTGGGGAGTGAGAAGCAGCGCGTTTGTTAGCTATGCGGAAATGGTCCAGGATCCCGCAGGTAGGGAGAGGTGTTGGTGGAGCTTGTGAGGTTGCTGAGCCACTGCACATGGAGCAGGAGGAGCAGCAGCTCATAGACATGATGCTGTTCCACATTAAGCGACGAGTTAGGGGTGCGGTTCCAATGGAGAGCACATGACTTCTGTGCGAGGCCTCACGGTGCTGGGTTTGATTTTCCAGTGTGGCCCCTACGCCAATAAACACAGGTATTGGTGTGTAGGGAAATGGTCATGGGTAAGGTTTGCTCTGGGCTCAGTTCCCTTTTGTTTGGGGGTGTGAGGTCCCCAGCTACTGGCCCTTTTCCAGGACTCATCTCTCAAGGCCGGGCTCATGGGAGGGGGTTAGTCGTCCAACAGAGTTATTTTTGCCCTGCTTTCTGGAAGCTGCAGAAGCCCCCAGGCCCACCCTCAGGCCTGTGTGTCCAGGTTTTTGACCTGGTAAAGAGCCCAGTGGCATCTGCAAAAGAGGAGTTGGAAGTCCAGCTGAGTCTTCTCTGGGGGAGCAAAAACCTGGAAGCACAAAGAGTCTTTTGTGATAAAAACTGGCAACTGTTTCTATTTTGCTTTTTCATTTGGGATTTTTTGTTTTTGTGTTTTGATTTTTTTTTTGGGGGGTGGCATACCTGGTGATCATTCCTGGCTCTGTACTCAGGAATCACTCCTGGTGATGCTCAAGGGACCATATGGGATTGAATTTAGGTCAACCATGTGCAAGGCAAGCACTGTATCTGCCATACTATCCTCCAGCCCCCTCCCCCCAAATGGTGACTGATGTTGGATGTTCAGGGCCTAAGTTTTTATCATATGTCACCAGCTCTATGAAAATCCAAAATCAACCTGTAATTTACATCCACCTGTGAACCCAATATTTAATGTTATTCCTTTTCATGAATCGATTTGCTTGAGCAGGCCCAGTAACGTCTCCATTTTGAGACTTGTTACTGTGTTTGGCATATTGAATACATCACGGGTAGCTTGCCAGGCTTTGCCGTGTGGGTGAGATACTCTCTGTAGTTTGCCGGGCTGGAGTGATAGCACAGCGGTCAGGGCGTTTGCCTTGCATGCAGCCCACGTGGCCGACCCAAGTTTGATTTCTCTGCCCCTCTTGGAGAGCCCGGCAAGCTATCAAGAGTATCTCGCCCGAACGACAAAGCCTGGCAAGCTACCCCTGATGTATTCGATATGCCAAACACAGTAACAACAAGTCTCATGATGGAGACATTTCTGGGCCCGCTCAAACAAATCTATGAACAATGGGAGGACAGTGCAGTGACAGTGCTCTTCAGGAATCAAAGTAAAATGTAAAATACGATGCAAAAAATAATCCTTTTAGATGAAAGATTGCTCTCTCAAGCTCTTAAATACATATCTTTCCTTTTTTGGTCTTTTTCACTCTAGAGAAGTCCATGTTCTCTCTTGAACACCTATTCTTTCCTTCCTCTTCCCTCACATCTAAATAAATTTTGTTCAATAAAAACTATCTTGCAGGGCTGGAGCGATAGCACAGCAGGTAAGCCATTTGCCTTGCACACAGCCAACCCGGGTCCTATCGCCAGCATCCCATATGGCCACCTAGGCACCGCCAGGACTAATTCCTGAGTGCAGAGCCTGGAGTAACCCCTGTGCATCACTGGGTATGACCCCCCCCAAAGAAAAAAGCAACAACAACAGAAAAACAACAACAACAGCAACAAACTATCTTGATTATGTTGTGAGTCAGAGCTATAGTACCAGAGGGTAGGGCACTTGCCTTCATATGTCAAACCCAAGTTTGATCCCGGGTACCCAATATGGTACCCAGAGCCCTGCCAGGAGGAATACCTGAGCACAGACCCAGGAGTCAGCCTCGAGCACCTCCCAGTATGGACCTTAGCCCCCTAAACAAAACGAAACAAAAGATTTTGTTATTGCTTTATAGAAATAAATGCAATTAAAGGAAAAGGGCATCTTCTTACTAGCAAGTCTCCCCCTCCCCCCAAATTTTATCTTACTAAAGCACCATGAGTTACAAAGTCATTCATAGTTGGGTGTTTGCCATACAGTGTTCCATCACCGATCCTGCCACCAGCGTCAGCTTCCCTCCGCCAGTGTCCTGGGTTCCCTCTCCTGCTCCCACCAGCTCCAGCCCCAGCCTGCCGTCTTGAAGGCGCCTTTTGTGTTTGATTATAAAGTTTGGGTCTAGTGATTTCAGCTGACAAAACTGGATAACCAAGCGTAAAAAATTAAAACTGGATCTGTGTCTCACACCTTCTACAAAAAGTCAATTCAAAGTGTATCAAAGACCTTGAGAGCAGACCAGAATCTATAAAATACATTGAGGAAAGTATATATATATATATGTATTTTTTTTTAGGGAGAATGCTCCTGGGTAGACTTGGTGGTGTCATGTCAGGCTGCCAAATAGCCCAACCCCTTCAGGAAATACCAATATTGGCCTCCCTGACCCGACTTCAAAGCCTCAACAGTTTTGCCAGAGCGTTAGTTTGAAGTTAGCCTGCCCAACTCCAGAGGAAAATATGTTCTATTTTTCTTCCACTCTCAACAGAGATCATGATAGGGCAGAAGAATTCTGAAAACTCAAAACTGCCAAGTGTTTAGTGCTTCTGTGGATTCTCATTTCTGGCATGAATTAGTACTCCCAAGAGACAAGACTGGGGCCCAGGAACATCACTAGGGGTCAGAATCCCTTCACTTGCATCCCATTGGGAACTGATGCAGGCATCTGACTCAGAGGCCTTTTTATCCCAGATAATAAGAGTATCCGCCAGCAGGTCACTCTAAGTGACCCCCGTTGGCAGCTCCATAGATGAGACTCAGAGACCAGGCCTCCTGATCGCTGACACAGAAAAGTGGGCCCCGCTGGCTGGAAGCCTGGTACAAATACCACCAAGCCTGGTGTCCAGAAGAGCAAGGAGTAGTTTTCTAAGAGATTTCAGAGCCATGCTGCAGTAAACAGCCATAAGAGCCATACCTCTTGTTCTTATTGTCACGAGACCCGAGACTCCCTTGCCCACGTGCAGTCTGGGATGGAGACAGCCCTTTCAGTAGGGGCTGGAGACAGGCTTGTCTTTCTGGCCTAGAAGGGCAGGCTAGCTGATATGGTTAGTAGATGTCACCTTTGACCTTTCGGAACATCTATTAAACTTGAACTGAGATCTTGAAAAATAGGAAACAAGACCATATTAAAACCCATTAATTAGAAAATGAGAGCCTGAATCTCATGAAGACAATGTTTCTGAGAGACAGTCTCGTTCCTGATGCTCCATTCGCTCTAAATGGAACGAACAGCTCCGAATGCAACAGTTATGTATACCTAGGTCAAGAAGTCAACATGACGAATGACCTGGCACCTGAGTTGCACAGGAGGAAGAGAGCGCCTTGGAACGCCTTCAAGAGCGTCGAAGAAATAGCTAAAAGGATGAAGAACCTCTGGCTCTGGGCATATCTCTTTGATTCCACTGTTCTTCCTGCATTAACATATGCCTCAGAGACCTGGGCCCTACGAAAACAGGATGAGAACGCTGTTCGGGTCTCCCAAAAAGGAATTGAAAGAGCTATGCTTGGAGTATCACACTTTACTCAAATGAGTGAAAGAATCCGGGGTTCAGGCCTCTGTCAACAGTCAAAAATCAGGGACGCTGTCTCATTTGCCAAGGCATCGAAAATCAGATGGGCTGGACACGTAATGCAATTTGGAGATGATCACTGGACTAGAGCCATTACTGACGGGATTGCATGGGACGTCAAAAGATCGCGTGGCCACCCACCTATGAAATGGTCAGACTTCTTCGTCAAGACCCTGAGCAATCGGTTTGAGGCTCTTCGTGTTCCTAGAATGAGCAGACACCAATTGGGCTACACTAGCACATGACAGGGATGAATGGAGACATTACTGGCACCCACTCGAGCAAATGGATGAATAATGGGATGTCAAGTGATCGATTAGAAAAATCACTTGTGTTCCCAGTTGTTAGCCAGAATTTAAATACCAGAAGTTCAAAGAATCTTGAAATCTTCCTTTCTGCAAAGTGATTTCACATGTAAAAACCAGGAATCGAAACATAAAGGGATTTTCCCCAGGAGTGGGGCAGAGCTGCGAGTGTTTGTGGCCCCATCACAGGATTCACAATTCTGGGCTCCTCTCCCCTCCAGAGGGCTTGGTGTGGAAAGACAAGCCCATCTCTGTCTCTCGTTCCAGGATTTTCCCACTTAAATAAAAACCAATTATTAAGTTAATAAAAAACACAGATGGCTCATCACTATTGAGATATTTCCTGTTTTGTTGGATGAAATGATTTTAGAGGGCTGTAAAGAGACTATGGCAGGTGCGTGGACAAAGGACCCATTGGCACTAAATATTGGGGACCTCTGTGTCAGGGACCTGTGAAGTAAGTGAAAAGTGTTTGAAGAGACAAAAAGCCTTAAAGCCAAGAAACGTTTAGAGAGCCCCACTATCTCCTGCAAAGGATTATCTTGCTGCCAGTTTGATAAATAAACCAGATGTGAAATCCAGACCCTGTCCAGAGATAACTGGGGGGCCGAAACAAGGCACTGACAAGGCTGAGGTAAACAGAATCCAGGGTTGGTAGTCCTGGAGGACTCCCTAGCAACAGCCCCCCAACCCATGCTGAGGAAACTTGGGGAAAATACGTAGATTACATATATATATATATATATATACACACATATATATATATATATTCAGCTTTGCCAGGAGTCCCACACACACTCCTTCTGGGGTGTCTAATTCCTTTGCTGTTTTTTAAAGCTCTTCACTCTTCACTCTTCACTCTGGAGTTGTCTCTGCCTCCATTAAGGTCTAGATCTCCTTCACTTTGAAGTTCTCTCCCCGAGCCTCCTCTCCCACAGCCTCTCTCCCCCTCCTATATCTAGAAAGCTACACTCCTAGAATCAGTACCTTTGCACAGCAAAAACTATTTTACTTCACTGTATGTCTTCTCTGAAAAGAAACTCCATTCCTGTTTGTGTTTTCTGTTTTGGGGGGTTTCTTTTTTGGGTGACGTATTCAATATGCCAAACACAGTAACAAGAAGTCTCACAATGGAATATGTTACTGGGCCCGCTCGAGCAAATCGATGAACAATGGGAGGACAGTGCTACAGTGCTATTTAATTTGGCTGGAGCGATAATACAGCGGGTAGGGCGTTTGCCTTGCACGTGGTCCATGCGGCCGACCCGAGTTCGATTCCTTTGCCCCTCTCGAAGAGCCCGGCAAGCTACCAAGAGTATCTCGCCCGCACGGCAAAACCTGGCAAACTACCCGTGATGTATTTGATATGCCAAATACAGTAACAAGTCTCACGATGGAGATGTTACTGGGCCCGCTCAAGCAAATCAATGAACAATGGGAGGACAGTGCTACAGTGCTTTTTTGGCAGTGAGGGGGACACCCCAACAATGCTCCAGGGTGACTTCTGACTCTGTACTCAGGGATCACTTCTGGCAGTGCTTAGGGTACCTTTGGGTGCCAAGGATGGAACCTGTGTGGGCTGTGCATGAAGACAGGTGCCCTCCCCTCTGTACTATCTCTCTAGCCCAGAAACTGCTTTTCTGAAGACAGAGTCTGAACCCCAGCAAACAAAACAGGATTAAGTTCTCTCTTCAGTCTTGTGCTCCTGGGCACACATGCCACAATGTTATAGTAGATCAATAAAGAGAAAGTCCAATCATCATGACCAGATACTCAGCTTCATTTATTTTTTGTTTGTTTTTGTTTGGGGCCACACCTGGAGATGCTCAGAGGTTCCTCCTGATGCCGCACTCAGGAGTTCCTCCTTGCAGTGCTCAGAGAACCTTATAGGATGCGGGTTCAGAGCACAAGTGTGTGCAGGGCAAGGCGAATCCCGAGCTGCTGGAGTATCTCCTCAGCCCTGGCTTTATTTTGTATGAGTCAAATTTAATTTTTTAAATTTGTTTGTTTGGTTTTGGGGCCCAGCTGGTGATGCGCACGGGTGACTCCTGCTTCTCCAGTCAGGGATCACTCCTGGCAGAGCTCTGGAGACTATATGGGACGCGGAGGCTCAAACCTGGATCAGCCATGGCAAGGCAGCACCATCCCTGCTGTACTGTCTCTCCAGCCTCTATTTTATTATCTTAAATGTCATTTTATTTATTTGAGAGGGGGGAATGTGGACTGCACCCAGATGTTCTCAGGGTTCCCTCCTTTGTCAGCTCAGGGTAAGGTTAATGTCCTCTGCTCGATACCTTCTCACCAACCCCAAGGATTTTAACTTGAATAATAATTTGTAAATGTGACTCAAGTTCATTTAGTTCTTTTACTTGTAATTTTTAAATTTTTGTTCGTTTACTTTTTGGCTTTTGGGCCACACTCTGTGATGTTTAGGAGTTACTCTGGCTCTGCTCTCAGGAATTGCTCCTGGCGGTGCTGAGGGACCATATGAGATGCCTGGGATCAGACCCAGGTGGGCTGCATGCAAGGCAAATGCCCTCCCTGCTGTGCCATCTTTCTGTCCCCTCAGATCATTTATATCTTAGCGCCTCATCCCTCAGCCGTTGTTCTGTTCAGTGCTTGGAGTCACTTCAAGTTCTCCCGGGAGATCAGGTGGTGCCCGGCGTCAAGTCAGAGGTTCCCGCGTGCACAGTGTGTTCTCCAATCCTGTGCATTGGTTGCCCTGACTCCACTGGACTCTTCTATGGATTTTAAATTTTGGGGGGGGGGGGCAAACCAGCAGGACTCAGGGTTTGCTCCTGGGCTCTGCACTCTGGGATCATGGCTGGCTGGTGGGGGACACATGTGGTTGTCGGGAAACAAACCTGGATTGACGATGGGCAAGCCCTTTGCCCCATCCGCTGTGCTATCTCCCTACATCACCTTATAGTTCCCCTTGTTTCTAACTTAAATAAAATTGGGAGCTTGCCGTCCTTGTCCTCGCTTGGATGCTAGGGTTCACTCCTGACTGTGCACTCAGTGATCACTCCAGGAAGGGCTCAAAGACTCCATTTGGTTCCGGGGTGAGAGAAAGTAAGTGGGGAGGGCGTTTCCTTACTTGCAGAGAACCGGGTCTGATCACTGACCTTCCATGTAGCAAATACTACCACAGGTGATTCCTGAGTGTGCCTACAGGATTAACCCTTGAGCATGGCCAAGTGTGACCCCAAAACAAAACTACATACAGTGCTGGGATCAAACTTAAGTCGGTCATATGCAGGGCCAGGCCTTTACTGTTAGTGGTATTATCTGGGACCCCCTTATTGCTCTCTTAAATTGAAACCTTGGTCTTATGTCTCACTCACCACCAACCTCTGCTATATTGAAAGTGGACTGGAGTGATAGCACAGCGGGTAGGGCGTTTGCCTTGCATGCAGCCAATCCAGGTTTGATTCCTCCATCCCTCTCGGAGAACCCAGCAAGCTACTGAGAGTATCTCGCCTGCACGACAGAGCCTGGCAAGCTACCCATGGCATATTCGAATGCCAAAAACAGTAACAACAAATCTCACCATGGAGATGTTACTGGTGCCCGCTCGAGCAAATCAATGAGCTATGGGATGACAGTGATACAGTGACATGTCAAATATCCTTACTACATCTTTGTGATTTAAAGCTTGCTTAAACTTGGACTCTATATGCCAGTCTTTTTTTTTAGTTTTTATTGAATATGTGTGAGACAGACCATTACAAAGCTGATTACTCATAATTGAGTTTCAATCACACAATGATCCAACACCCATCCCTCCACCAGTGCACACCTCCCACCACCAATGTTCCCTGTCTCCCTCCCACCATCCCCCAATACCACCCCACCCATCAGCATGCCTCTATGGCAGGCACCCTTTCTCTCTCTCTCTCTCTCTCTCTCTCTCTCTCTCTCTCTCTCTCTCTCTTTCTCTCTCTCCTTTTGTGCATTATAGTTTGCAATACAGGTACTAACAGGTCATCATGCTTGTTCAGGGTGTTCAGTATTTTTATCAAGAAGGTAAGGCTGGAGTAGCTTTTTAACTGGGTGGCAGTTTGGGGTGTGGATGTGACTGCCAAGGCTTTTGGAAATACAGGGAGGTGTGGGGAGGTAACCCATCCTGAGAAAGTCTGAAGACTTCAGTCACAAAACCCGCATACCCAAATTTTCAGCAGATTGTATCTCAGTGAGGTTTGTCCTGAGATGGTGTAGTCTGCTGGAGGAAAGTCAGTGCTTTTGGATTGTGGAAGCAACAGTCTGCTGGGGGCTCTGCTTGGGCGGGCACCAGGCTGACCTGCCCCCGCCCCCCCAATTTACCCTGGTCTATTCAGCCTTGTGTGGGGTCTGGAATTAACTGTGACTTTTGATCTTTCTTGAGATGTATTGTGGATCTCTGAAGCAAGGCCCCTGTAGAAGAGCTCACATAGTGACTCTGGAGTTGATTTGTGGGGGTGATTGCCAGTGTTTCCAGGAGTATTGGGAAGTGGGGGGAGGTAGCCCAACTCAACCCCTAGAAATCAGAGATCTCAGTCACAAAACCCATAAGTCCAAATTCTCAACAGGTTAATATCTTGCTGTGGTCTGTCCTGAGATGGTGGACTCTGGCCAGGGGCCCGGTGGCGACTTTGAATTGTGGAAGCAAGTAGCTGTCAGGGGCTCTGCTTGGGTGGGCACCAGGCTGACGTGGTCACCTCCAATTCCCCTGGTCTCTTAAGCCTTGCTCAGGTCCAGGATTAACTGCTGATAAATGAGCTTGTATAGCTGAGCCAGAGGTGATTTGTGGGTGTGACTTTTGACTGTTTAATTTCTTGGGAAACTTGGTTCCAAACTGTTGGGGTCTGGCCAGAGCCACCATGGCAATTTGGGGGTATCAGGAAACCTGAAGGCACCCTCAGGCTGCTAATGCACTCGCCCCGTGGGTACTGCTGGAAGCACTACACTCTCTCTGTTTGCCATTCTTGATGTTGATATTACTGATTTGGTGGCTTGAGTCCCTCGTTCATACTTTTTTTTTAATAATGTAGGAGTACTGCTATTTGTTCAGCCATTGATTAAGCTGATGAATTGGGCATGAACTCCACATTATTTTTTAATTTTATTGTTTCACCGTGAGATAGAGTCACAAAGCTTTCATGTTTGAGATTCAACCATACAATGATGGGACACCCATCCCTCTACCAATGCACATCCTCCACCACCAATGTTCCCAGTGTCCCCACCCACATCCCAGTCCTCACCCTGCCTCTATGGCAGGCAATTTCTCCAATACTCTCTCTCTCTAATTTGGGGCAGTATGTTTTGCTCCAATTTTCTCACCACCATTCAAGACTACCTGCCAGGGGCAGACACCAGATAATTTATTTTCCATCGCTCATTTTGAATATTATGACAGCTTGTGCAGCCACACGATGGTAATTGTAAATTTCTGGATTGTAAATGATTGTGTTCCAAAGACATCTCTATATGCCACTAATCTATTTGGGGATTCAACTGGGAGTCTCTGGGCCAGGGCTGCTGGTGAGCTAAGATGCTGCCGCTCCCTGGAGGGGACTGGAGCAATAGCACAGCAGGTAGTGTGTTTGCCTTGCAGGAGGCCTGTAGGATAACATTATTTTGTCCTTCCTGCAAAGTCTCAAGTGGCTTAGGTTTATTGGATTGCTCCCACAACAGTGCTCCCATTTCTCTGTGTTTATTTGTAACTTCTTTCTTTGTGCTCTGTCGACTTGTAAATATTGTTTTTCTCTTCTCCCCAAGTCCTCCATAGTTTATTCAGAGCAATGTCCTTTTTCGTATGGACACAAGAAGACAGTATGTGCTATGCTTTTGTAACAAGACTCTCAGTGATATTTTCCTCCTGGGCATCTGTTCTCTCACCTAAACCTCAGCTGTCTTACTTCCTAGCGCTCCCAAAAGCAGGGTCCCCGACGAGGCACTGGTTGGAACCAGGGCAAGTGGTAAGCTATGTGTTACCCTGGCATCGAGATGGGCCCGGCCAAAGTGCCTAATGCTTAACTATAAGTTAAGAGCTTGGTCATGGACAAATACTGTCATGATCCAAAAAGTAATAACTAGACTCGGACCCTGCTAGGGTTAGGAAAGATTAGTAGTCTGAGCTCTGTAGTCTGAGTCTGTGTCAAGATGTTCCCAGGAGAGCTTCCCTACAAGCCTCAATGTATTTCTTACTGTGTCCATACAAAAATAACTAGTATTAAGATGTTGATAGAGTATTGGACTGAGGAAAGAAGAAAAACACTTTAAGAGGTATTTTGCTCTTGGGTAGTCAGGAAGGGTTTTGGAATATCCTAGGTGGTGTTTCCTTTGAACCTGATGAGCCCTCAGGAAGGGCTTTCTTATGTTAATTTTGATACCAGACTGGGGGCAGGGGGCCCAGAGTGCTGGGGAGTTGGAGTTGGAGAGACAAGGGAATTGGAGTCTTAGAGAACTCGAGGAGCTGGAGACAGAGAGGAGAGCGCGCAGGGCAGCATGATGGAGTGCGGAGAGACTAGCAAGGGGAACAGAGAGAAGAATGTAGAAGAAGAATACAGGAGCAGACACATGGAAAGAGAGAGTCCAGGCTGCGAGATGGAGTGTGGAGAGATAAACGGGAGAGACAGGAGGAGACAGGAATGAGGGGAGTGTGAGACTAGGATGGGAGGCTCAGAGAGACTGGGGAAGGAGCGTGAGGAGAATGGAATAAAGGGCATCTGATTAATCAACCTGCTTGGCCCTTGTTTCGCCCACTGTCTGCCCAATGACCAGGACCATCCCAACTAGGGGAGCAGCCCTAGACACCCCCTTCCCCGAACGCAGGCGGCTAGGGGAAGAACCATAGGGGCCTCCCGCTGGCCACCCCTTGGAGATTTTATACAGTGGCCGACCTGGGTTCAATTCCCAGCATCCCATATGGTCCCCTGAGCACCGCCAGGAGTAATTCCCGAGTGCAAAGCCTAGAGTAACCCCTGTGCATCACCAGGCGTGACCACCCCCCCCAAAAAAAATATGGCGCCATGAGGCAAACTGTGGGCATGACAGCCAGCCTTCTGGGCATGCAGGGACCAGGGGAGGGACAGCCCAGGTCCTCTGCTGTCACGTGGCCTGGAGATTTAGTCCTGGAAGCCTCATACCTGGACCTTGCTTGTAGAAGCTCTTGGTCACCGGGATTCCATCTGGAGTAGATGGGGAGACTGTACTTGCTCCATCTGGGGTGCCCTGGTGAAATTGGCTTGGTATGGGACCAAGAGAGATCTCCGGCACTTTGGTGTCTTCCAGGACTTGCCTCTGTGTCTCTGGGCCAGGGCGGTTGGTGTGCTAATGCAATGGCCCACCTTACAACATTTTTAACAGATTATATCTTGGTGAGGTCCATCCTGAGACAGTGGAGTCAGGCTGGTGGTATGGTGGCAATTTTGAATTGTGGAAGCAAGTGGTTGCCGGGGGCTCTGCTTGGGTGGGCACAGGCCAACCATCCCCTCCAATTTACTACTGTTTGTTCAGCCATGCATGGGTCCGAGCTTAACTGCAGCTTTTGATCTCTTTTGAGATTTATTTAGTGAGTCTCTGAAGCAAGGCCAGTAGTAGAGCTTACAGGGTGGCACAGGAGTTGGTTAGTGGGGGCGACTGCCAGTGCTTCCATGCATATTGGGAAGTGGGGGGAGGTAGCCAACCCCAACTCTGAGAAAGCCTGGAGATTTCCGTCACAAAACCCACATACCAGAATTTTCAGCAGATAATATCTTGGTGAGGTCCATCCTAAGATGGTGAAGTCAGGCCAGGGGTATGGCGGTGATTTTGGTTTGTGGAAGCAAGTGGCTGCTGGGGGTTCTGCTTGGGTGGGCCACCAGGCCAACTCGTCCCCCCTCCGATTTACTCCAGTCTGTTCAGCCATGCACGGGTCTGAGATTAACTGTGGCTTTTAGTCTCTTTCAAGATTTATCTATGTGTCTCTGAAATAAGGCCAATTAATGAGCTTGTATAGCTGAGCTGGAGGTGGTTCGTGGGTGTGGCTCCCACATACCTAACTTTTGGTCGTTTAATTTCTTGGTAAACTTGGTTCCAAGTTGTTGGGGTCTAGCCAAAGGCACAGTGGCAATTTTGGGGTATCAGGAAGCCTGAAGGCACCATCAGGCTACTGATGCACTCACCCTGCAGGTACAGGTTGACCTGTTGGTGGCACCATTACCCCCATTCACTCATACTCTGATTACAAAACATTGGTATGAGGCTTTATTTAAGACTCTCAACCTAAGTAATCACTGCTGTGAATCAAACCTTTAGTACAAGAGAATTTTACTAAAGAGTTTCTTTGGAGCCCAACAAAAGCACTCACCCCAGAGAACCACGAACCAATTCCTCTGAGTGACTATCAGGCCTTCAGTGGTTTGGCCTCCTTTGACAGAGTTTGGTATACACAGGGAGAATGCACGACTTACTCTACAACAAGAACACAGGAGACATTTGATTCATTTCTAACGTTTTCAGTTTAGGACATTGGTTTCTAACATTCTTAGTTAATGACTCAGGCAAAGTTCTGTGTGCAACTTCAAAGGCCTGTTCATGACACAGCCCAGTGCTGCCTGTCTGGGGTTGGGGGTGGGGGTGGGGCGCCTGAGAAGCTCTGGAGACCTCTGCAGGGGTGAAGGTCAGGATGTGGGTTGGGCTGCTAGGTCAAGAGCATTGTAATAGCAGCTTCATAGCCTCCTAATACTTCTAAAGTTTGTCTCTTGCACCCTTTTGCCATGAGTCGGTGTGGGTGGTGAGAACCCACACACCCATTCTTAGTCCACTTGCAGCTGAGAATTCGGGAGCGAGGTAATGCTTTACTGGAAAAGAAGCTTGGAGAATTTGCCGGCATCAGTTTGGACACTGAAGGGCAGGTTCCTTATGTCTTCATTCGAAGTTGGGGATATTTTCATCAGATGATGGGTTGTTGGGGTGTCATCACATAGGTGGGGGAAATGTACATGCACACATGTACATGCAGAGATGTGCGTGAAAAGGCATGGAAGAGCAGGTCCAGGGAATGGCTTGGTGAAGTTTGAGGTCAGCCTATGTGAGTAGAAGGTAAAGTACCTTTTTGCTGGTAGGGAGCGTCCCAAGCATCACTTAGGGGCCCCAGGGTCACTCCCAGTGATTCTCAACACAAGGGCCCTGTGATGAGGTGTGGCTCAGCCCAGTGATGCTCAGGGGACTCCAAGGCTACCACCCAGCTCGGGGGACCATGTGGCACCAGGGTTCAAAGCCTGAGCCTCACACAGGAACTTCAGCCCCTTGGGCTCTTTCCCTGGTCCCTAGGTAAAACATCTTGGTTCGTTTTGGGGGCAACATTTGGCAGTGTTCAAGCCTTGTTCCTGGCTCTGCGCTCAAGGATCATTTCTGGCAGGACTCAGAGGACCTATGCGGTGCAGAGGATCAAACCCCAAATTGACCATGTGCAAGGCAAGTGCAACAACTGTTGTAATGGCTAATCCCTCAGGAAAAGCACAAGACAGACACCAACAGTTCAGTGGCATTCACAGAGGGAATGACAAATAGCCACTTTATCTGAAATAGTTGTGCCTTTGAACTTGCTTGGGGCAAATACTGAACCCAATGTTAGGGGAAGTCCTTCTGATGGCCACACCAAAGGACCTCTGTGTTGTATCGGTCCAGTCACCAGTATTGCATTGGCGAAAGAGCCCTGCTTTGCACAACTCTCCTGTGTAACATTGAGTGGGTGTTTTAAAAATTCTTCCCAAAGGTTGGGCTGTATCTCAATGGTCAAATACATGCCAAGCAAGTATGAGGCCCCGACCTCAATCCCAGCCCTGCCTAGTCCCTGGAGCACAGCAGGGGCTGGCTTGAGTGGCCCCCAGCACCATGGGGCCCGAGGAAAGAGCCAAGCAAGCGGGGGTGTTCTCTGGAGCCTGTTGGTGTGTGGGCCCTGCCTTGCCTGCAAGCTGCTCTCATTTTCCATATCATGTTGTGTCTTGAAAGCCCCAGTGGGCCAGTAGCAGCCAAGAAGGACTGGATATTCTCCTTACCACGAATTTCCTCTTTGGCTCTCCTCGTAGCAGTGCTGTCCATGACATGTTTTTCCTGTCTGTGGTCATCTCAGGAGCCCACAAATGTGCATTGGATTGAGCTGGTAAAAGTGCCAATTGTCTGGATGAGGGTTTCCCATGAGCCTTGAGGTCTTCCTGGGGTGGGAGGGGGCTCTCTTATTGGCACGGGAGTATCTTTAATGCTATCCCTGCTGGGGAGGTCTCTTTGGGCCAGTATTGGCCTCAGGTGCAAGAGAGTAGTCTCTTGCTCTGAAGGAAACACTGGAAAGACATTCAAAGAGGAAGCCTCAGTTTCCTCTTGCCAGCTACTGTGAGCAGTCCCTTTTTTTTCAAATCCTAGATTGTTTTTATTTTTATTTATTTTAATTTTTTAATTGAATCACTGTGAGATAGACCCTTACAAAGCTGTTCATGATTAGGTTTCAGTGTTCCAACACCCATTTCTCCACCAGTGTACATTTCCCAGCACCAGTGTCCACAGGTTCCCTCCCATCACCCCCACCCATTCCCAATCTGCCTCCACGCCAGGTGCTTCTCTCTCTCTCTCTCTCTCTCTCTCTCTCTCTCTCTCTCTCTCTCTCTCTCTCTCTCTCTCCTTTTGGGCACTGATTATGGTTTGAAATACAGAATACAGGTACTGACAAATTATCATGATATCCCTTTACCTACATTTAAAAAATTTTGTGTTAGTGAATCACCGTGAGGTACAGTTACAGACTTATAAACTTTCGTGCTTGCGTTTCGGTCATATAATGGTTGAGTAGCCATCCCTCCATCAGTGCCCATTTTCCACCACCAATGGTCCCAGCATCCCTCCCACCACCCCTGCCCTGTCCTCTCCACCCCACCCCACCTCTGTGGCGGGGCATTCCCTTTTGTTCTCTCGCTCCTTTTGGGTGTTGTGATTTGCAGTAGAGGAATTAAATGGCCATCATGTTCACCTTTACCTATTTTTAACACTCAGTTCTTGTCCAGCATGATCATTCCCAGTTATTATTGTCATACTAGTCTAGTCTCTATCTTACCTGCTCTCCACCCCCCACACACTTGTGGTTGATTCCAACCATTGGCCAGTCCTCCTAGCCCCTGCTTTTCCTGCTCTTGGATATTAGTCTTATACTATGTATTTTTGATATACCACAAATGAATGCAGTCATTCTTTATCTGTCCCTCTCCTGACTCATTTCACTTAGCATGATACTCTCCGTGTTCATCCATTTATAGGCGAATCATTTTTTCTAACAATTGCGTAGTATTCCATTGTGTAGATGTGCCATAATCTGTTATCCATTTGTCTGTTCTCGGACACTCAGGTTGTTTCCAGATTCTGGCTGTTGTGAATAGTGCTGTAATAAACACAGGAGTGTGGATGGTGTTTCTGCTGTGTGTTTTTGGGTCCCCAGCATATATTCCCAGAAGTGGTATTGTTGGGTCAAATGGGAGCTCAATTTTTATTTATTTAATTATTTTGCTTTTTGGGTCACACCTGGCGATGCTCAGGGGTTACTCCTGGCTTTGCACTCAGGAATCACTCCTGGGGTGCTCAGGGGACCATATGGGATGCTGGGAATCAAACCTGGGTCAGCCGTGTGCAAGGCAAATGCCCTGTCTGCTGTGCTATTGCTCCAGCCCCCAATTTCTAGTTTTATGAGGAACATCCATATTGTTTTCCAAAGAGAATGGACCAGTCGACATTCCCACCAACAGTGAAGGAGAGTCCCTTTCTCCCCACATCCACGCCAACACTGGTTGCTCTTGTTCTTTTGGATGTGCCCTAGTCTCTATGGTGTGAGATGATATCTCATTGTTGCTTTGATTTGCGTTTTCCTAATGATTAGTGATGAAGAACATTTTTCATGTGACTTTTGGCCATTTGAATCTCTTGTTCGAGAAAGTTTCTGTTCATTTCTTTGCCCCATTTTTTAAAGGGGTTGGATAGTTTTTTTTTCCTTGTAGAATTCAACCAGTGCCTTGTATGTCTTTGATATTAACCCCTTATCAGAAGGATGGTGGGTGACTACCCATTCCCATTCTGTAGGCTGTCTTTGTATCCTGGTCATTGTTTCTTTTTTCTTTTTTTTTTTTTTGGTCATTGTTTCTTTTGAGGTGCAGAGGTATCTTAGTTTAATATAGTCCCACCTGCTTAGCTTAACTTCCCCTTGCTTGGTCAGTGACATTTAATCTTTGAAGATACCTTTATCTTCAATATCATGGAGGGTTTTGCCTACATTTTCTTCCATGTACCTTATGGATTCAAGTCTGATGTTGAGGTCAAAATTCATTTTGATCTGACTCTTATGCATGGTGTTCGAGGTCTGAGTCTATTTTTATCTTTTTCTTTTTTTGCATGTAGCTGTACAGTTTTGCCAGCACCATTTGTAAAGAGGTTTTTCTTACTCCACTTCATATTTCTTGCTCCCTTATCAAAGATTAAATGATCATCTATTTGAGGGTGAGTGTCAGGGTATTCAACCCTATTCCATTAGTCTGCGGGTCTGTCTTTATTCCAATACCATGCCTTAAGTTTGAAGTAGGGGAAGGTGATGCCTCCTTTCTTTCTTCTTTTTTCCCAAGAATTGCTTTAACTATTCATGGGGTTTATTGCGTTACATAAATTCCAGGAGTACTTGATCAATCTCTTTGAAAAATGTCATGGGTATCCTTATAGGGATTGCATTGAATCTGTATAATGCTTTGGGGAGTATTGCCGTTTTAACAATGTTAATTCTCCCAATCCATGAGCAGGAGATGTGTCTCCATTTCCTTATGTATTCTTTTATTTCTTGAAGTAGTGTTTTGTAGTTTTCTTTGTACAGGTCCTTTACCTCCTTAGTTAAGCTGATTCTGAGGTACTTGGTTTTCTGATGCACGATAGTGAATGGGATTGTTTTTTTTTATATCACTTTCTTCTCTTTCATTATTTGCATATAGAAAAGCCATGGGCTTTTGGGTATTGATTTTATAGCCTGCGAATTTACTATACAAATCTATTGTCTATAGGAGCTTTTTGGTAGAGGCTTTAGAGTTCTCTAAGCATAGTATCATGTCATCTGCAAACAATGAGATATTATCGTCTTCTTTCTTTCCTCTCTGGAGGCCTTTGATATCTTTATCTTGCCTAATTACTATGGCAAGTATCTCAAGTACTATAGTGAATAGAAGTGGTGAGAGTGGTCATCCTTTCCTTGTCACTGATCTTAGAGAAAAGGTATTTAGTTTTTCCCCATTGAGAATAATGCTTGCAGTGGGCTTGTGGTAGATAACTTTGACTAGATTGAGGAAAGTCTCTTGAATTTCCATTTTGCTGAGAGTTTTCATCATAATGGGTGCTGGATCTTGTCAAATGCTTTCTCTTCATCTATTGATATGATCATATGGTGGTTTTATCTTTTATTGATATGATGGATAATGTTGATTGACTTGCAAATGTTAAACCATCCTTGCATCCCTGGGATGAATCCTTTTTAGTCATGGTATATGATCTTTTTGATGAGTTGTTGGATTCTATTTACTAATATTTTATTTAGATCTTTGCATTTGGGTTCATCAGGAACATCAGCATGTAATTTTCTTTTTCTTTCTTTCTTTTTTTGTGGTGTCTCTATCTGCACGATAGCACAGCAGTAGGGCATTTACTTTGTGCCCGACCAGCCCAGCTGATCTGGGTTCGATTCCTCCACCTCTCTCGGAGAGCCTGGCAAGCTACCGAGAGAATCTCGCCTGCACAGCAAAGCCTGGCAAGCTACACATGATGTATTCATTATGCCAAATACAATAACAACAAATCTCACAATGGAGACCTTACTGGGCCCGCTGGAGCAAATGGATGAACAACAGGAAGACAATGCTATCTGCTTTTAGTATCGGGGTGATATGTGCCTCATAGAAACTGTTTGGGAATGTTTCTGTTTCTTCAATTTCCTAGAAAAACTTGAAAAAGAGCAGTCCCATTTTTTACTGCCCCATCCTACATTTTTTATCTACTGAGAATTTCTGGGCTCTTTCTGATAAACAGACTTAATAATTGATCAACATAAAATTCAGGGGTCCCGAGTGATAGCACAGCGGGTAGGGCATTTGCCTTGCACTTGGCTGACCCAGGTTCGATTCCCAGCATCCTATATGGTCCCCCAGCACCTCCAAGAGTAGTTCCTGAGTGCAAAGCCAGGAATAACCCCTGAGCATCGCTGGGTGTGACCCAAAAAGCAAAAATAAATAAATAAATACATAACCATAAAATTCTGCCCCAGAGTTTAGGCTCACCTGGAGGTTAAGATAATGGACAATACCTAAGGCAAATGGCCAAACAAAGATCTGAGGATCTGTTGGGCCCTCATACCCTCTGTAACACTTGGAAATTGATGAGAAATGCTAATAGTCCAATATTCATTTGAAAGGGTCTACAGGCCAGTATGACAATAATTGCTGGGAATGATCACTCTGGACAAGATCTGAGAGTTAAAAGACGGTAAAGGGATATTCTTGATAACCTTTCAGTATCAATATTGCTGGAGCGATAGCACAGCGGTAGGGCGTTTGCCTTGCACGCAGCCAACATAGCCGACCCGAGTTCGATTCCTCCGCCCCTCTCGGAGAGCCCGGCAAGCTACCGAGAGTATCTCGCCCGCACGGCAGAGCCTGGCAAGCTCCCCGTGAAGTATTCGATATGCCAGACACAATAACAACAAAGTCTCCAATGGAGACGTTACTGGGCCCGCTCGCTCGAGCAATCAATATTGCTAACCACAAAGCCCAAAAGGAGAGAGAGAGAGAGAGAGAGAGAGAGAGAGAGAGAGAGAGAGAGAGAAACAGAGACAGACAGACAGACAGACAGAAGAAAAGCGCCTGCCAATAGAGGCAGATGGAGGGGGTGGGTAGAAGGTGATGGGAGGGAACCTGGGTATACTGGTGGTGGAAAATGTATGCTGGTGGAGGGATGAGTGTTGGAATACTATATGACTGAAATCCAATCATGAACAGCTTTGTAAGGGTCTATCTCACAGTGATTCAACACTCATCCCTCCACCAGCATACATTTTCCACCACCAATGTCCCTAGGTTCCCTCCCATCACCCCCCACACCCCCTACCCCCTGTATGCCCCTTAAAAAGTTTAAAAAAATAAAAGAGTCTACAGGGGGGCTGGAGCATCTACAGCAGGTAGGGCGTTTGCCTTGCACACAGCCATCATGGCTGACCCAGGTTCGATTCCCAGCATCCCATATGGTCCCCCGAGCACCGCCAGGAGTAATTCCTGAGTGCATGAGCCAGGAGTAACCCCTGAGCATTGCCGGGTGTGACCCAAAAAGACAAAAAAAAAAAGAGTCTACAGGGAAAACTCTTATCTTTAAGTTCCCTGCATTCCCTGTAACACAAAGACACAATTTTCCTATAACCCCCTCCTTCCCGTCCCTGCCTCAAAAAGCCATATTTAACTTAGTCCTATATGAAGTTCCTCCCCACATGGAGTTCCTTTTCCTTTCTCTTCTACTTTTCAATAAACTTCTCTACTTTCCAACTCTGAGTCTGGGCATCTTTATTATTCACTATTTTCAAAAACTAAAATATTGAAGAACCCGGGAACCATAGACCAACACAGAGACCCCAGTCACTGCTCCAGCATCAGCATTGTTGAACCGGCTTCACACCAGACCTCACTGAAGGAAAGTCACTTCTGGAGCTGAACCTCCGACCTAGGTTCCGGGGAGAGCCAGAGACCCCAAGCAGGACAGTCCCTATGCCGGGTGACTGCCCACTCGCAGGTCCCAGGGGATGAAGGAGGCAGAGTCAGTCCTGGGGTCTACTCTGGGCAGAGGGCAACCCCCAGAAAACCTGAACCCCGTCTTCTCCAGGACATGAGTGCATCTTCTACAGAGCAGAGGATGGTGTGAGGGGGAGATTCCGGGGGACCTGGCACCCTGGGAACTGCAGGGCGAGGAGCGAGGATGGTACAGCACCCTTGCTTTCGCCCAGTCTCTGAGGGGGGTCCGTGTCCTGCCTGCTGGTCCTCTCAGCTCTCCGCTATGAGGAAGCCTCCCTCCGCCCCCAGCTCACTAGTTTTGGGACTTTGCTTGTCCCCCAGGAAGCCATGGGCACAGCAGGCCTCTAAGAGTACTAAGGAGGTTGAGGCCTCTGAGCCCAGGACGTGGTAGGGACCCCTCCCCGCCCACCCCCTGCTCTCTGTCATGCTCATTTCTCTGTGCAGCCACAATGAAACAAGTGGGCAGTGATGGCTGGGGGCTGGGGAGTGCGTGGGAATCAGTCAGGGCCGAAGGTGGATGAAGCTGAGGTTGGTGTGCGAACGTCCAACTCACTGCTGTGACTCCTGCCCAGTGTCAATTTTGCATCACCTCTGAGTCACGCCAAGTGTCTACACGGGGTGCCTTCCTGATGAGTGAATGAATTCCAAGGAAATGTTCCACCAGCCCCAGTGCACCGGGGTCCTTCCCTGCACCCCCAGAGATCTCTGCCTTTCTCAAGGACCAAGATGAGAAGCAGCTAGCAGGAACCCCAAACCTCCTTCCAGGTAGAAACTGCTGCTTGCCAGGGCTGTTATGCCCCAGTTGGATGAGGCAGAGGTTTTTCCAATGAGGGGGAGATACCCAAGGACCGGCACTGCCCCCTTGAGGCACACCAGGCACCTGCTAGGTTCGCCCCACTCACCTTGAGCTCTAGATTCTGCCACCAACTTTTTAGGAGCAATAGCACAGCAGTAGGGCGTTTGCCTTGCACGCAGCCAACATGACCGACCCGAGTTCGATTCCTCCGCCCCTCTCGCAGAGCCCGGCAAGCTACCGAGAGTATCTCGCCCCCACGGCAGAGCCTGGCAAGCTCCCGGTGACCTATTCGATACAGTAACAACAAAGTCTCCAATGGAGACGTTACTGGGCCGGATGAACAAAGGGAGGGCCTTTACCTTTACTTTTTTAGGAGGGCAGTTCGGGCCACGCCCAGCAGTGCTCAGGGCCTACTCCTGGCTCTGCACTTGGTGATCCCTTCTACTGGTACTCAGGGACCATATATGATGCCAGAGATTGAAGCCATGTTGGCAGTGTGCAAGGCAGGAATTTCACGCACTGCTCATCTCATCACCCTGCCACTCACTTAAAAAAACAAAACACCCCTTTGCCCCTTTATTTAACCACCATGGTTCACAAAGTTGATATATTTGTAACTGTCACTGTCACTGTCCTCCTGTCGCTCATTGATTTGCTCGAGTGGGCCCAGTAACATTTTGAGACTTGTTGTTACTGTGTTTGGCATATCAAATACGTCATGAGAAGCTTGCCAGGCTTTGCCGTGCGGGTGAGATACTCTCGGTAGCTTGCCAGGCTCTCTGAGAGGGGCGGAGGAATCAAACTCGGGTCGACTGGGTCGGCCGCGTGCAAGGCAAACGCCCTACCTGCTGTGCTATTGCTCCAGCCCGATAATTGTAACAGGCAATCAATATTCCAACACCAATCCCACTGCCAGTTTGGCTTTCTCTCCACCACTGCCCATTTCCCAACCCCCCCACCCCAACCGGCTCCCTTAGCAGGCGCAAAATAATTTATTATATATTGCTGTTACAACTAATGGATAATAGAATTATCAAAAAAAAATGACTTCAGCAAAAGAAAAATTGTGAAAATTGTTATATCTCATCATGGTCTGACCACTGTTGAGTCTCGGGCAGGGTCTGAGAGAGGTGGCATTCTCAAGACCTGCTGTGAGTGTGACTGAGTCACCCCGTGCCAAGGACAGGATTAGGACTCCCCTGGGGATCAGCTGTTCTAAGGGCCTGAGCGAGCCCTGAGCATTGCTGAGTGTGGCCCAAATAACAAAACCTTGTTAAAACTTTATTTTTCATAGCAGTAATTATTTTTTGGTATTTTTATTGAGGTGCTATTTGTTTAACAGCCGTTTCCACATTTTTGTTTTATGCAAAGGTTCCTCCCCACCGGCAGCAGCAGAGTAGGTGGACCCCCCCACCCCGCCTGTCCACTGTGTTAAGGTCCCTTCTTCACTCTCCCCACCACATTGTAGCCTCAGTTCTGTTCACAGTGAAGTCGGTGGGCACCAGTGGGTGACTTATGTGAGGCAGAGAAGAGAAAGTCACTCCTGACCCACCTGTGCTACCCCAGGACCAGCTCGGAAGACCAGTATTGATAAAGTCTGGGATGAGCCCCTGCATGGCATGGACCTCGAGTCCCACCAGCCCTACTAAATGGCCATCAAGCCACACCTAACATCCATCTGTTCTGTCCCACACGGGAGTTAATCCCCGCCACCCCGATTTCTCGGGCAGTCGTGGACTCGGGCTGGGGCGAAGAATTGCTCTTTGTAGGAGAAGAAAGTCAGTCCTAGGCCTTACCCGCATCCTCTAGGTTCTTGTCTTTCTGACAAGAATTTCAGGAGATGGCAGTGAAATAAAAACAGACTTTACTTTGGAGGTTTTTGAGGAAGGGGAAGTGGGGAGAAAGAGACAGAGGAAATAGTGGGCTCAAGAGCGAACGTGGATTTCTCCAGAGATGAAGCAAGCCCCAGTACGCATCCCAGGATTAGATAGGAGAGCATGAAAGCCAAATCTCAAGAGGGGAGATGCGGGCGACACATGGGCTCAGGTACCACACGCGCTCGGCCACAACACATGGAACCAGGCAGCACAGAGGCTCAAGCAGCTTATACCTGCACTTCCTTTGTTCAAGGTGGCTTTTATCGGGGTTCTCCCACGCTGCCCCAAGTGGGGCTTCTACCTAGGTAAGGTTGCTAGGGTGGTTGCCAAGGGGTAGAGTTGGGAGTGGTTGGTCTTCTTTGAAAGTCCTTTCTTTGGCCGTTGTCCCTGCCCACGCTTCTCTTCGAGAGGGGGCTAGACCTTATGTGGATCTGTGCTGGCATCCAGTAAAGATATTATCAGCCCTTAGTTCCTGTGTCCACAAGGTGGGTCCTGACAGCCTTAGGGCTAGCTGGAACTTCATTTTCTTGGGGGGCTCTTCTCTACCTGCCTGCTTCACTTGCTACTTCAATATCAAGAAGTACTTCCTACTCCTGATCCTTTATTATAGATTTTCTGTTCATGTATCTGAGGATTTACATGTAGGTTATCATTTTCATTCCATTTATCTGAGAGCCTGTCTCCATTATTGTACCATGCATTTTTTTTATTTCTATAGCTTTGTAATATAACTTAAGGTCAGGGAATACAATGCCTCCTATACTCTTATTTTCTTAGGTTTGCTTTGACTATTCTGGAAATTTTGTGGTGACATGTGAGTTTTATTTTTTTATAGGTCAAGATTAAATTTTACTGATACATGTGAGTTTTAGAAACACTTATTTTATGTTTTTGAAGAATATCATCTGTACTTGGATGGGAATTGCATTGAATCTGCAAATTGTTTCAAGTGGGATAATCTTTTTAACAGTATTCTTTGTTTTTGTTTTTTTTTTTTTACTTTTTGGGTCATACCTGGCAATGCACAGAGGTTATTCCTGGCTCTTCACTCAGAAATTACTCCTGGTGGTGCTCAGAGGACCCTATGGGATGCTGGGAATTGAACCCAGGTAGGCCGCGTGCAAGGCAAACGCCCTACCCACTGTGCTATTGCTCCAGCCCAACAATATTGATTCTTAAATGGACTTTTATGAAACATTGCAAAGACAAGTGAGACTTGGACAGAGAAGGGATTTGACTGTTACACAGGACATCTGGATCAGGAGGGTAAAGGGTGAGACAGTGAAGGCACTCCTAGCCCAGTGTAAAGTGAGAACAATGTAGTTGTTCTCTAACTTTATTACAAATACACAACTTTCTACCCTTCTACGTTGCTGACAGGGGAAGGAGTGAGCTTTAGAGTGCTTTTACTTGTTTATTTTTGGCCAAACCTGCTGTGCTCAGGGTTTATTCCTGGCTCTGCACTCAGGTATCACTTCTGGAAGGCTCAGGGAACAATATGGGGTGCCAGGGATCGAGCCTGGGTTGGCCAAGTGCAAGCCAAAAGCCCTGCCTGCTGTGCTCTCTCTGGCCCCAGCTTCAGACTTCTTTAGGGGCAGCTGGCAGACTCGAGTAAGGAAGCCCGGGGAGGCCCCGGGGAAGTACTCAGAGTTCAGTCTGGCTTCAGGGCTTATCCCAGTCTTCTTAGAGCTAGGGTGGACATACATCTGTGCCTACACACCTCATTCCAGTCCTGTCCGTGTTTGCAGCGTAGCTCACCAGCCTCCATCAACTCTTAAGGATGCCTTGGGTGGGACTCTGCAAGATGGAGGTGGCATACCAGGAAGCATGGTCATTGCAGAGAGGAAGACAGCCACCTCAAACTCACTCCCCAGACAAGGATTCTTCATAGATTCCCAGTCAGGGAGGTAGTCTGAGGGTGATTCAGGGACTCAGGATAACCAAGCGTCAACAGCATTCGCCTACCTGCCTTTCAGGTATGAAAACAGCAGGTACAACCCCTGTGTCAAGACAGGACTCCAGCAACACCTCACCAAGGGCTCTCTCAGGAAGAGCCTTCCCTCGGCTCCCCCAACACACTGGACAGTTGTCCAGCAGACAGAGCCTCGAAATGTTGGGATACAACAAGAGAATGTATCCTTCTCTCTCATTCTCTGGAAAACAAGCTTCTCTTTAGAAAGTGGTGACTGGCTACCAGATTTCTAAATCCTGTTATCATCGCTCACAAGTTCATGAGTCATTGCCTCCAGGTCCCACCCTCTAGAACCACTTGTTTGAGCATCCTTGCCCAAAGTCCCCTCGGTCTAGCTGATGACTAACCTTCCTCATCTGTGTCATCTCCACAAATGAACACAAAAAACCTACACAGCATTTTCCACAGCTCCCTGGAAGCAAAGATCAGAAGTCTGCTTGGAGGAGACAGAGCTGAGCTCAGGGAGAAAGAAAGAAAGAAAGAAAGAAAGAAAGAAAGAAAGAAAGAAAGAAAGAGGGAGGGAGGGAGGGAGGGAGGGAGGGAGGGAGGGAGGGAGGGGAAGGAAGGAAGGAAGGAAGGAAGGAAGGAAGGAAGGAAGGAAGGGAGAGCAAGAGAAAGAAAGAGAAAGAGAGAGAAAGGAAGAAAGAAGAAAGAGAAAGAAAGATAAAGAAGGAAAGAAAGAAAGAAAGAAAGAAAGAAAGAAAGAAAGAAAGAAAGAAAGAAAGAAGGGAAGGAAGAAGGGAAGGAAGGAAGAGAGAAAGAGAGAGAGAAAGAAAGGAAGGAAGGAAGAAAGAAAGAAAAAGAAAGAGAGAAAAAGAAAGAAGAGAGAGAAAGGAAGGAAGAAGAAAGAGAAAGAAAGATAAAGAAGGAAAGAAAGAAAGAAAGAAAGAAAGAAAGAAAGAAAGAAAGAAGGGAAGGAAGAAGGGAAGGAAGGAAGAGAGAAAGAGAGAGAGAAAGAAAGGAAGGAAGGAAGAAAGAAAGAAAAAGAAAGAGAGAAAAAGAAAGAAGAGAGAGAAAGGAAGGAAGAAGAAAGAGAAAGAGAAAGAAGGAAAGAAAGAAAGAGAGAGAGAGAAAGGAAGGAAGGAAGGAAGGAAGGAAGGAAGGAAGGAAGGAAGGAAGGAAGGAAAACAGTTCCTTGTCCAGAGAAAGTGAATATACCTCAGGTATTGGCCAGTCTTTGACCTGCTCAGCAGGGGTGGTTCTAGAAACTGCTTTTCTATTAGGCTGGGAGTTGCTGTGGCTCTGTGGACCGTGTTTAAGATCAGGGGCAGCTGCTCTGTTGGGCAGCTTGTGCAGGTACATCTCCAGGGTGACCTCCCTGTCTTGGACAGAGCTCAGCTGCCTTGCTTCTTCCCATCACTCTGCTCTCTTCCAGCTTCTTTTTCTTCCTTCTTCTCTTCTTCCACCTCCAGCTCCAGTGGCAGTGGCCCACGTGTCCCACCCCTCAGCTGTTTGTGCTATCTGAGGTCATCTGATTGGAACAACCAATCTGATAACATTTTCAAATGAGGAGGACTGATTCAATTAAAGAGCGTTATTAAAGAACTCCAACAACGGCCAGGATCCAGAGATCATCACACTCAGCTCCTGGGAGAGAACAAGACAGAGTCTCCTACCCTATGCCTGACTGTCTCCACCAGGGCCCAACAGCTGAAGACCACCGAGGCCCAGCCAAGGCCATGCTGGGAGCACTCTCCACACACTTGGATGAGCCTCACGCATAAAAGAACTGACAGAGGAACCCAGGTGTGTGGGACCCGGGGCTGAGATCTCCAAGCCTGCACAGTTTGGGACTGGACCTGCCAGTAACTAGACAGTTACACCCACCAACTGCCGTGTAACTCCAACAACGGCCAGGATCCAGAGATCATCACACTCAGCTCCTGGGAGAGAGCAAGACAGAGTCTCCTACCCTATGCCTGACTGTCTCCACCAGGGCCCAACAGCTGAAGACCACCGAGGCCCAGCCAAGGCCATGCTGGGAGCACTCTCCACACACTTGGATGAGCCTCACGCATAAAAGAACTGACAGAGGAACCCAGGTGTGTGGGACCCGGGGCTGAGATCTCCAAGCCTGTACAGTTTGGGACTGGACCTGCCAGTAACTAGACAGTTACACCCACCAACTGCCGTGTAACTCCAACAACGGCCAGGATCCAGAGATCATCACACTCAGCTCCTGGAAACGCGCGGCCGCGAATGCGGCTCCCTTGGAGGGGAGCGGGTTGAGTTTTCCTCCCCGCCCCGACCAGGGCTCGGGCAGCCGAAGACCTCCAGAACCAGCCACCACCATGCTGAGACCACTCTCTGCACACATGAAGGTACCAGCAGAGGAACAAAGCCACGCGGGTCCCGGAGCCGAGATTTCCAAGCCTACATCTTATCATCTCATTCCTAATTCGGTCAAACTGGCAGGCTACCAAATGTAACATGCCCACACGGCAGAGTCTGGCAAACTCCCCGTGGTATACCCAATATGCCAAATACCAGTAACAATGATGGGTCTCATTCTCCTAACCCTGAAAAAGCCTTGAATATGGCACTTTAAAAAAAAAAAATCTCAGGACTAGGACGAAGAAGACGTTACTGGCACCTGCTCGAGGCAATCGACGAACAACAGGGTGGTCGTGATCGTGATCGTGATTAAAGAAATAATGCCTGGCTGTCCTCACTGGGGCCCCTTGGAGGGGAGCGGGTTGAGTTTTCCTCCCCGCCCCGACCAGGGCTCGGGCAGCCGAAGACCTCCAGAACCAGCCACCACCATGCTGAGACCACTCTCTGCACACATGAAGGTACCAGCAGAGGAACAAAGCCACGCGGGTCCCGGAGCCGAGATTTCCAAGCCTACGCGGATCGGGGCTGAGCATCCTCCACCCAGATCCTCCAAATTCCAGTAGGCAGGGGTCACACCCACCAACTGGCCCCCTGGCGCTGTGTAATCCCATTAACGGACAAGACTCAGAGACTATAAAACCCAGCTCCTGGAAGTGCGCGGCCGCAAATGTGGCCGCGCAACATCTCATCATCTCATTCCTACTTTGGACAAACTGGCAGGCTATCTGCCAGTTTGAATGTAACCTGCCCACACGGCAGAGTCTGGCAAACTCCCCGTGGCGTACCCAATATGCCAAATACCAGTAACAATGAAGGGTCTCATTCTCCTAACTCTGAAAGAGCCTTGAATATGGCACTTTTTAAAAAAAAATCTCAGGGCTAGGACGAAGGAGACGTTACTGGGGCCTGCTCGAGGCAATCGACGAATAACAGGATGGTTGTGATTGATTGTGATTGTGGTTAAAGAAATAAAATTACTTTGATTATCATCAAATAATAAATAAATGTGTATGATTTAATTATGGAGTTAGAATTCATGGATAACAAATAACGATGAAAGAAATAAAGAAAGAAAGAAACGTGCCCATAAAGGAAGGCCGTCAGTTCTGGCCCTCCCTGTGTTTGGTCCTTCCCGCCTCACCTCTCCCTAACAAGGTCACTGTGGGGTGGAGTGAGACGGACCTGGAACCCCAGGAGAGGCCGAAGCCTTGGGAATGCCTCGTCAGTCTCTTCCGGTAGCTGCCCTAAAGTCCCACACCTTGCTCACAGCTAGCCTGAACTCTTGGTTTTGTTTCTCATATTTAATCATTTGGTTTAATTAATTATTTTTAGGGGCTGGAGCGATAGCACAGCGGGTAGGGCGTTCGCCTTACACGCGGCCAACATGGCCGACCCGAGTTCGATTCCTCCGCCCCTCTCGGAGAGCCCGGCAAGCTACCGAGAGTATTCGATATGCCAGACACAGTAACAACAAAGTCTCCAATGGAGACGTTACTGGGCCCGCTCGAGCAAATCGATGATCAACGGGAGGGCCTTTACCTTTACCTTTACCTAATTATTTTTAGAACTATTTTTGCTTAGGCGCTGGGATTTACAGTATCGTTGCTCACACACTTCATGAATGCATCATTCCAACACCACACCCATTTACCTCCACCAGTGTCCCAAGGACCCCTAAACCCCCAAGCCCTACGTGAGCTGAATTCCATAGAAAAAAATCTTCAGTTCTGATGATTTTGACCATTAGTTGTCCTTACTATGTTTCTTTTAAAACTCATGTTTAAGATCTCTCTCTCCCTCCCCCCTCTCTCTCTCTCTCTCTCTCTCTCTCTCTGTCTCTATTTCTCTTCTCTCTCTCAGTTTTGGAAGATGGTAACACTTAGGTGAATAGAACTAAATTCCTAGAATCCCACAAAATTAGAAATCAATGTTATATTGATAAAGTGTATTTTTCAAAAACGTTTTACAGATACATAAGTTTGAAAAGTATGTCATGAATAATTCTGTACGGATGCATCTTAAGATTTACATGAAATAGATAAATCCTGTTACAAAGTAAAATTTAGTAAGAGTGAAGAGAGTTAATAAAAATTTAAGGGGAGATGGGGGCCGGAGCTATAGTACAGCAGGTAGGGCGTTTGCCTTGCACGCAGCCGACCTGGGTTCAATCTCCGGCATCCCATATGGTCCCCAAATCACCACCAGGAGTAACCCCTGAGCATTGCTGGGTGTGACCTAAAAAGAAAAAAGAATTAAGGGGAGGAGAACATGAATAGGTCCATAGTAGCACAAAAGTGTGTGTATGCTAAGAAAGGGAATATTAGCTTTATGTTTGAAAACTTATAAATACTGCTTAAAGGTAAATATTTAATTAGAAATGTAATTAAAGTAAAGAATTGTAATTAAAAATTCCTATGGAACTAGAAAAAACACCTGATCAGATATATAAAATTCTACATGAATGAAATGTTAGTTTGTTGTTGCGAATGTATAAAATCCCCTAACAAACTAGGAGCAAACAAACCTTTCTTCTTTTTTTTAAATTTTTATTAGTGAAACACCATGAGGTACAGTTGTAGACTTACAAATTTTTGTGCTTGGGTTTCAATTATACAACGATCAAATACCCATCCCTCCACCAGTGCCCATTTTCCACCACCACGGGTCCCAGTATCCCTCCCACCCCCCACCCCCTCCATCCCACTCTGTGGCAGGGCATTCCCTTTTGTTCTCTCTCCTTTTGGGTGTTGTGGTTTGCAAAAGAGACACTGAGTGGCAATCAGCAAACAAACCTTTCTTAATCCAAAAGAGGAACTGCAAGTGCCGCGAGTGAGTGCCAAGTGCTGAAGAGCGTATCTTGCCTTTTATTTATTTATTTATTTTTGCTTTTTGGGTCACACCCTGCGATGCACAGGGGTTACTCCTGGCTCATGCAGTCAGAAATTACTCCTGGTGGTGCTCAAGAGACCATATGGGATGCTGGGAATCAAACCCGGGTCGGTCGTGTGCAAGGCGAACACCCTACCTGCTGTACTATCGCTCCAGCCCCCAGTATCTTGCCTTTAAAAGAAGCTCCTTCAACGCTTCTTGCACAACTGGTTTCAAGGCTATGAATTTTCTAAGATGTTACTGGCCTGGATGTTTCTCACTATTAGTTGAAAGACAGATTAGGAACATTCATCATTGTTTTGCTGTTCAAAATAAAACTTTTTGTCCTAGGATTGACTTTGTCCCTCTGCCAGTACCTTCATGTGTGCGGAGAGTGGTCTCAGCATGGTGGTGGCTGGTCCTGGAGGTCTTTGGCTGCCGGAGCCCTGGTCGGGGCGGGGAGGAAAACTCAACCTGCTCCCCTCCAAGGGGTCCTGGCTAGCGAGGACAGTCAGGCGTGGGGGCAGAAGACTGCAGGGACCCCTTGGAGGGGAGCGAGTTGAGCTTTCCTCCCCGCCCTGACCAGGGCTCCGGCAGCCAAAGACCTCCAGGACCAGCCACCACCATGCTGAGACCACTTTCCGCACACATGAAGGTACTGGCAGAGGGACAAAGTCACGCGGGTTCCGGGGCTGAGATCTCCAAGCCTACTCGGATTTGGGCCGAGCATCCTCCACCCGGATCCTCCAAATTCAAGTAGGCGGGGGTCACACCCACCTGGCCCCCTGGCGCCGTGACTCGGAGACTATAAAAACCAGATTCCGGAATCGCCCGGCCGCAAATGTGGCCACGCGACATCTTATTATCTCATTCTTGCTTTGGACAAACTGGCAGGTTACTGAATGTAGCCTGCCCACAGGGCAGAGTCTGGCAAACTCCCCTTGGCGTACCCAATATGCCAAATACCAGTAACAATGATGGGTCTCGTTCTCCTAAAGAGCCTTGAATATAATCTCAGGGCTAGGATGAAGGAGACGTTACTGGGGCCTGCTCAAGGCAATCGACGAATAACAGGATGATTTGTGATTTTGTGATTTGTCCTAGGATTAGGGAGAGTGGAAACTGAGGACATGCAGTGCCGCTCCTGCTGAAGAGGAGATGCCATTTTGGGGTGACTCCGACTCTGGTTCTTCTCCCTGCACCCTGCCTCTTTCCATGTTACTCAGGACACGGGCCCAGACTTCTCACAGGCTGTCAATCATGGGTGTGACGCTGCTCTATTTCCAGCCAACAGCAGGGATCTCCGTTTTACTTCTCATCGCTTGCATCTCCGTGGCAGATTCTATTTGACTAATGGCACGGCATGTGCCAAAGATGCTGAGTCCCAATAGAATCTGTCAGTCAAAGGAGAGAGTTTCTGAAGGAGTGCCCATATTGTTTTCCAAAAAGACTGGACTGGTCGGCATTCCCACCAACAGTGAAGGAGCATCCCTTTCTCCCCACATCCACACCAACACTGGTTGCTTTTGTTTTGAAAAACTAGAAATTGAGCTTGCATGCAAAAAAGCACAGTAGAAATGACATCTTCACCTGTATGTTCATTGTAGCACTGTTCACAATAGCCAGAATCTGGAAACAACCCAAGTGCCCAAGAACAGACGAATGGTTAAAGAAATTTTGGTACATCTACACAATTGGAATATTATGCAACTGTTAGGAAAGAAGAAGTCATGAAATTTGCTTATAAGTGGATGGTCATGGAGAGTATCATGCTAAGTGAAATGAGTCAGAGAGATAGAGGAACAGACATAGAATGATTGCACTTATTTGTGGAATATAAAATAGCATCATATGAGACTGACATCCAAGGACAGTAGACCCTAGGGCCAGGAATATTGCTCGATAGTTGGAAGCCTGCCTCATGGGCTGGGGGAGAAGGCATCTGGAATAGAGAAAGGATCACTAAGTCAGTGATGGTTGGAAGAATCGTTTGAGATGGAAACTGTGTGCTGAAAGTAGATAAAGGACCAAACATAATGGCCTCTCAGTATCTGTATTGCAAACCATAACGTTCAAAATAGAGAGTATGAGGAAAACTGTCTGCCATAGAGCTAGGGGGAGGGCTAGGAAGTGTGGGGGGCGGAATACTGGGGACATTGGTGGTGGGGAATGTTCACTGGTGGAGGGATGGGTGTTCAATCATTGGATGACCAAAGCTCTAACATAAAAGCTTTGTAAATATAGCTCAGGGTGATTCAATTTAAAAAAAAAGGAGAGGTCTGTCAATCACAAGAGACCCAGACTCCCTTATCTCCTGCTCCCCGACAGTCAGAGTGGTTGGAGGGCACCAGATGCCACAGACCAGAACTGTCACTCCCAGCCCCCTCAGAGGCCGTACCGGGAAGGAAGGCTGCCAGCTCACAGGCACATGGGCACACAGGCACACGGTACATAGGCACATGGCGCATGGGTACACGGGCACACGGGCGCATGGCACACGGCACACAGCACACGGGCACATCAGCGTTTGGGCACATGGGCCTTTGGGAGAGGAAGGGCATGTGATGAGAGACACTGATGGGATAGGGAGCTCAGCCAAGTGCACTGTCCAGCCCATCAAGAGGCCCGGGTGCCTGGCACAGGGTCAGGACATTCTGCGGCGCTCTCTTCCGGGAGCTTTAGTTTAGTGAACCTCACTGGAGAGCGAACCGGCAGGGAAGCCCAGGTATGCGGGAACCTGTGACTGAGCTCTCCAAGCCCACTCAGATCGGGACTGGGCCTCCTCCCCCCAGGTCCCCAGTTTTCCAGTAGCTTGGCAGTCACACCCACAAACTGCCCCCACGATATGTAATCTCATTAACGGCCAAGATCCAGGGACTATAAACTAAAGCTCCTGAAAGAGAGCACCGCAGAACCTCCTGGACATTATATCCTATCCATAACAAGCAATACGAAACAAATTGTCTAGCATCGCCTTTTCGGCAGGTTTGAGTGGTGGTGAGACTGGTGTGAAATATCGAATGTGGCCAAAATAGAGAGGGAGTATGGGGGAAATTGTCTGCCCCACAGGCAGGAGGAGGGGTGGAATGGGGGTGGGGTTGGGTTGGGGGTGGGGGAACACTGGGGGTTTTGGTGTTGGAAAATGTGCCCTGGTGAAGGGATGGGTGTTTGATGATTGTTGACCGAAGCTCGAACAGGAAAGCTTTGTGACTGTACTTCACGGTGAGTCAAAAGAAGGCCAGTATGGGGGAAATAATAATAAAACAAAATTAATATTCAGAATAGAAAAAAAAGTAATGTGGAGTTTATGCCCAGTTCAATCAGCTTAATCAATGGCTGAATAAGTAGCAGTACTCCTACATTATAAAAAAAAAAAAAAAAGAGGCCCTTGTGCCTCGTGCTGAATCCCGCTCCCGCCAGCTGCAGAGGCAGCAAGTGCCGGCTCGGGGGACCCGGGAGCTGGTCTTGAGCGCCCCCTTCTGGAGGACCCAAGCGGGCCGGGCTTCTTTGAACAACCATTGAGAGGTTCAGTCAGACCGCAAGAGCCTTCAGATGGCTCCAGCCATATTTGGCTCATATATCACTCATGGTCTGTAAAATAGTACAAACCTTTGGCTTAATTACGATTTAATTTAGGTTACTTTTATTGTAACTCATGATGACTTTACCCCAAATTCTTTTAAATAAATTTTTATTTACTTAGAAACATTCAGAATGTCAATAATATAGCTGCATCTTTTTTTTTTTTGTAATTATAGAGTGATTGAGTTACTGGAGCAACCGTTTCATAAAAGCTGCAGCATAAATGAGAGAAGAAACGTGTTCAGTCCTGTCCATAACTGCTGTGTGACCAATAGGACTGCCTGAGGGTCCCTCCTGACCCCCCTAACTGTGGTGAGCGAGGTAGCCGGACAGACACACTCCGCCATCCAGCCTGGGCAGGAGGGGACACTGACAGGTCAAAAGCAAAACCTACACAACCTTCCATTTCCTTTCTCATTGTTTTCTTTAAAGAAGTGAGTTTTAAGCATGCGGTTTAAATGTGTTACAGGCAAGAAAACAAACTCTAAGGACTGACTTATTCATCAGTCATCCTCATCTCCCCCTTTCCTTCTGATTCCTTTTCTGCCCTAACCTCCCCCAGTCCACCCCTTTTCCCTCACTGGGTGGGATGGGGGCTTTCCATAAGGTCCCTCTTCGGGAGCAGCCTTTGTGTCTTTTCCCTTCAGCTCAGCTGGTCACCACCGCACTGTTGACTCACATCCTCCCCAGTTTCTCACGGGGCTGACCTGTAGCCGCTCCCCATATGGTCCACCAAGCTCCACCAGGAGTGATCCCTGAGAGCGGAGCAGGACTCAGCCCTGCCTTCCTGCATATGTGGCCGCGGTAAAACTAGACTAAACTAAATTGAGTATCCTTGCGATGCCCTAAGATAGTGGTCCAGCCCCTTCCTTAGCCCATAGTTACCCGGTTGCCCCAGAAGCACTGACTGCAGATGCATCCTGTCTCTGCTCTGCCCTGGACTCCGCTGTCGGACATCAGATGCCTGGATGGGTGTGGGTTTATTTCTGGGATCTCAATTTATATCAATGATCTTTGTGTCCATTTTAAAATATATTGAGTGATGGTCGGGGCGGGGAGGGAAACTCAACCCACTCCCTCCAAAGGGCCCCGGAGAGGACAGCCAGGCACGGGGGCAGGAGACTCTGCCGGGCTCCTGCAGCCGAAGACCTCCAGAACCAGCCATCACCATGCTGAGACCACTCTCCACACGCATGAAGGTACCAGCAGAGGAACAAAAGCATGCGGGTCCCGGGGCTGAGATTTCCAAGCCTGCTCAGATCGGGGCTGAGCATCCTCCACCCAGATCCTCCATCCTCCAGTAGGCAGGGGTCACACCCACCAACTGGTCCCCTGGTGCCGTGTAATCCCATCAACGGCCAAGACCCAGAAATTATAAAACCCAGATTATAAAAAGGCCGCATTTGCGGCCATGCGACATCTTATTATCTCATTCTTACTTTGGACAAAATGGCAGGCTACCGAATGTAACGTGCCCACATGGCAGAGTCTGGCAAACTCCCTGTGGTGTGCCCAATATGCCAAATACCAGTAACAATGATGGGTCTCATTCTCCTAACCCCGAAAGTGCCTTTAATATGACACTTTTCAAAAAATCTCAGGGCTAGGACGAAGGAGACGTTACTGGGGCCTGCTCGAGGCAATCGACGAACAACAGGATGGTCGTGATCGTCGTGTTCGTGACTGAGTGATGGGCTCCCTGGACCATATGGGATCCTGGGGCTGAACCCGCATAGGCCGTGTGCAAGGCAACTGCTTCTCCATTGTACTATCTCTACAATACCCTTTTGTGCCATGTTTATCCCACACCTTTCTTCGGGGATGAAAGGGTGGGGCACAGCTCAGGGGTTGCTCCTGGTTCTGTGCCCAGGGATTACTTTTGGTAGTGTTCAAGGGACCATATGAGATACCAAGGATTGAACCAGAGTCAGCTGCATACAAGGCAAATGCCTTAACCCCTGTACTCTGTCTGCAACTTCTGGAGGCTTTGTTTTTGTTCCGGGATTGGACCATACCAGATCTCCATGGGCTGCTCCCAGTGCAGAGTTGGGGATTGCTCCCAGTGGGCTCAGGGGACCATGAGAACCAGCCGCCAGCACGCAGAGCATGTGCTCCACCCCTTTGAGCCTTCTCCCCAGTGAACAGTCAATGAAATCCTCATGTCAAAAAAGAGCTTTTCATTATTTTCAAATGCCAAGGGAATAGAAAGCGTTCGTATATTAAGTGGACTAGAAGTATTTCCCAAAATAATTTCACTTTAATCTTTGAGGTTTGGGACGAATTCCAGTTTTGAGCTCATATTTTTGAGCTCCCTATGTTTGTTGTTAGGGAGACAGAATCCAGAGTTAGTTTAGTTAGGTATATTTGGTAAAGATTCTATTGTAGGGGCTGGAGCGATAGCACAGCGGGTAGGGCATTTGCCTTGCACGCGGCCAAACCAGGTTGGATTCCCAGCATCTCATATGGTCCCCCGAACACCGCCAGGAGTGACACCTGAGTTCATGAACCAGGAGTAACGCCTGTGCAACGCCGGGTGTGACCCAAAAAGCAAAAAAAAAAAAAAAAGCCCTCTATTGTAAAGTTAGAGGTAGAAGATGGAGAAAAATGTAGGCATGTGACTCCAGTTTAATTATACACAATTAAATTCATATACATTAAATTTATATTGTACTATATAGCTAATGTATAATTTAATTATATATGTTAAGTTATAAATTATATTTATAGAGCTATAAAAGTCTATAAATATATCTACACAATTTGCAAATAAGATATTTATAAATATTTATGAATAGAGTTAGAAATTATATGGCTTAATTTCATAACTGATTATATAAGTAAATAAATATGTACAAGAACATAAAAGTACACACATGTATAGTCCACTATTAGGAGGCCATTCGGGGTCCCTGGCACCTCAACTAAGTGGGCCGCTCCCTCCCTGATTGGCTCGGTCACACTGGAAGTCATTACTGTCATCTGCTGCTCTGGAAGAACTCACCTTCCGAATTCACTGACTTACATCACAACTATGTCTTTGTTCTGGGTGTCAGGAATGACGTCAAGGCTCAAGAAGCAAGATTATTGAGGCCAGGGCGATTGTACTGGGCTGAGGAGTTTGCTTGCACGTGGGAGAATCCAGACTCCAGAAGTAACCCAGAGCAGAGAGCCAGGAAGAGCCTCTGAGCCCCTCCATGTGTGTCCCCAATATCCCGGCCCCCAGAAGGCAAGATTTACAGAAAAGATAGACTTGAAGACATTCTGTACCCCATTTCCACCCGCTCTTGTACAGGGAGAAAGTGAAATAACCCCTCCTTTTCTTCATGCAACGAGAGCAGAGGCTCCGGAGAGTGGCTCGTTGGCGGGTTCCCAGCCTAAGTAGGTCCCTGGCATCCCCGTTACCAGGCAAGTCCCCTGCACGCCAATTCCAACCCCCACACCGCAGCAGCAAGCAAAACGGGGATCAGCGTTTATTCCGAGCACAGGACGACGAGCCCCGCAGGAGTTCCCACGCCCTCCTGAGAGCAGCCTGGGTCGCAGCAGCCCCGGGCTCGCCCCAGGCCGCGGTGGCGGCCGGTACGCTGGCGGGAACCGCACTCTGCCGAGGACACCGACGAGGAAGAGGCCGGCCCGAGGGTCCCAGGGGCCGGGGCGCGCAGGGGACACGGGGGCGCGACTCGCCCAGCAGCCGCCCGAACGTGGAGCCGCAGGTTCGATCCCCAGGGCCGCCCCGTGCGCGGACGAGCCCAGCCAACGCGCTGTCTGCGACCCCCAAGCGACCAGCGAGTTCCAGCCCTCCCGGGCCAGGATGCAAGACCCTAGGGGCTCCCGGTGACGCCCACCCGGAGTGCGTGCGCGCAGCCACAGAGCGCCCCCTGGCGGGAGGTGCGGGCAGCACAGCCGGCCCGTGCGCGGTCCTGCGCGCCCGCAGCGGCCAGTGGGAGCCTGCACCGAGGACCCGCGGGCGCACCGCGCAGGCCGAGCAAGTTCAGCGCCTTCCCCGCGCGGGGGCTTTGTCAGGCGGGTGGACACACCAGACAGAACAAGAACAAAGGGAACGGCACCACGGAGAGAGCGGCCAGGGCCGCGGGGCGGAGACGCTGCGCGGGCGCCCGAGGACAGCGGCTGCCCGGGCTTCCTGGGGGCGGGGAGGGACAGTGTCCTTCACCTCCCCTCCCCACGGGGAGGCAGTGTGCGAACTGCACGCTAAGGGCAGCAGCTCCGAGCAGGGCGGGTCAGTTCAGGACTGCATGCCCAGGGAGCCACAGTTCAATCCCTTGCAGGTCAGGCTGGGCGTTACCCTGTCCGGATGGCTGAGTACTGTCGGGAGTGGCCCCCAGACTCCCAGAGCACCCTTTCGGGGGACACCCTCCCCCGAAGTGAGGAGTACATCCCTTAGTGAGCACCTTGGCTGAGAATGTGGCCACAGCTGAGGTGTGATGCACTTTCCTCCCTGCGGTGAGCGCCAGCCTGGAAAACGTGCAAGCTTAGGGCAAGCGACAGTTCACAGCACGGTTCACAGCGGGGAGGGCACCTGCCTGGCACGTGGCCAACCTGGGCTCAATCCCCAGCACCCCATCTGGCTCCCTGAGCACCTCCAGGAGTGATCCCTGAGCACAGAGCCAGGAATAGTCCCTTAGCATCGCCAGATGTGGGTCCTACCCACCCACCTCCCCCCCCACCCCCCCGCCAGAAAAAAGTAAGCTAAAAAAATCAACTCCATCAAGAAATGGGGGAGAGGGGCTGGAGCAATAGTACAGCAGTAGAGTGTTTGCCTTGCACGTGGTGGACCCTGGTTCGATTCCCAGCATCCCATATGGTCCCCTTAGAACCACCAGGAGTAATTCCTAAGTGCAGAGCCAGGAGTAACCCCTGTGCATCGCCGGGTGTGACCCAAAGAGTAAAAGAAAAGAAAAGAAAAGAAAAGAGAAGAAAAGAAAAGAAAAGGAAAGAAATGGTGGAGAATAGATATATAGAAACATCCTCAACGAAGACATTCAGATGGCCAAAGGGTATATGAAAAATTCTCTGCATCACTGATATCAGGGAAATGCAAATCAGTACAACAATGAGATGGCACTTCCCATTGGAAAGAACTACACACAGCACAAAGAACAAAAGCAACTAGTTTGGGTGTGGATGTGGGGCAAAGAGACCCTCATTCACTGAGGGGGGAATGTTGGGCTGGTCCAGCCTCTTTCAACACTTCTCAAAAAAACTAGGAATTGAGCTTCCATATGACCCAGCAATTCCACTTTTTGGCATCTATCTGAAGAAAAACGCTATTCAGGACAACATTTTTACATGCCTATGTTCATTGCAGCGCTGTTCATGGTAGCCAAAATTTAGGGGGAAAAGCCAAGTGTGAAATAGATAGCCAGATAAAGAAACTGTGGTGAGTACCTGACTGGTAGTCCAGCAGCTAAGGCATTTGCCTCACATGCTGCAGACCCGAGTTCAATCCCCAGCATCCCATGTGGTTCCCCAAGCGTTGCCAGGGCTAATTCCTAAGTGCAGAGCCATGAGTAACCCCGAGCATCACCAGATGCGACTCCCCCTGCCCCACTTACACACACACACACACACACACACACACACACACACAAAATCCAGAAAAAAAAAACTGGCGAGGGGCTAGAGCAATAGTACGTCCAGGAAGGTGCTGGCTTTGCACACAGCAGACCAGGGTTTGATCCTCAGCATCCCGTATGGTCCCCCAAGCACCGCCAGGAGTGATTTCTGAGCACAGAGCCATAAGTAACCCCTGAGCACTGCTGGGTGTGGCTCAAAACCCAGAGAAAGAAAGAGAGAGAGAGAGAGAGAGAGAAAGAAAGAAAGAAGAAAGAAAGAAAGAAAGAAAGAAAGAGTGGCGAAAAGATAAAATCATGCGATTGGCTTCTACTTAGATGGAACTGGAAGGCATCAAATTGAGTGACGTCAGGAGCCAGAGCAATAGCACAGAGAAAAGGGGCACTTGCTTTTACATGTGTCCAACCGAGATTTGATCCCTGGCATCCCACACGGTCCTCTGAGCACTGCCAGGAGTGATTCCTGAGTCCAGAACCAGGAGTAACCCCTGAGCATCGCCAGGTGTGACCCAAACAAAGAAACAAAAGATAAACTGGGTGAGGTCAGCCGGAAGGAGAGGGACAGACACAGAATGATCTCTCTCCTCCTAGGTGGGAGATAAAGTTCGTAGGAGGTCAGGGAACAACGAATGGCCTGGGACAAAAGAACCTAGGAATTAGCCTGCAGGGCCAGGAGAGAGCAAGGATGCCAGGAGACAGACGGAGCCGGAGGTGGAGACGGGCTTGTTTTGAGAGGCACCAGCACAAGGGTAGGGGAAAGTGGATGCTGTGGGGAAGGGTGTGGGGCTGGAATATTGTCTGCAGGAAACCCGGTAGTACCCTAAATCACACCGACTAAACATTTTTCTAATTGGGAAAGACATAAGAATAAGTTAATAGAATAAAATGCATTAAAAAGTCACCAATGGAGTCATAGAAAAGGATCTTCATCTTGTGCCTTTGGGGACAAAGTGGATGGACCTTGGAGGGAATGTGTTGAGTGAAATGGCATGAGAGACAATCACAGATTGTTCGCTGACGTGACTAAAGCAAACAAATGGGCGAAACCAAACCAACTCCAGCTGGTGGGCGCGATGCTGCTTCGCAGAGGGGAATGGGCAGGAGGAGGGTGCAGGGAAGGGCCAGAGGGCTCTGCTGGGAGGCCCAGGAGACAGGGTGGAGTGGTGCGTTGGAGCGGGGGGAGCGGGGGGCAGTGAATCAGAACCTGCGAGCCAGTGACAGATCAAACAAAACCTCCCAACCCAGGAAATCTACTCCACCAAATTTTTTTTGTTTAAAACAGAGAAGTAGAGGCTGGCTGGAGCGTTAGCACAGCTGGTAGGGCGTCTGCCTTACACGTGGCCAACCCAGGTTTATTCCCAGCATCCCCTATGATCCCCTGAGCATCGCCAGGAGTAATTCCTGAGTGCATGAGCCAGGAGTAACCCTGTGCATCTCCGGGTGTGACCCATAAAGCAAATAAATAAATAAATAAATACATAAATAAAAACAGAGAAGTAGGGCCAGAGTGACCATACAGCAGTAGGGCATTTGCCTGGTGTGTGACTGACCCAGGTTTGATCCCCATATGGTTCCCCAAGCCCACCAGGAGTGATCTCTGAGCACAGAGCCAGGAGTAAGTCCTGAGCACTGCTGGTATAGTCCACATTTTTTTTAAAGTTTTTGATTTAAAAATAAATTAAAAGAAAAGTAAGCTCCAAGCGGTAGGGCTTACCCAGGCCCCTACCCGTTCTTCCCTGGTTTGTCTCGTGGCACTGGTGGCCAGGAGGGCGTCACTAGAGTAGTGGCCAAGAAAAGAGTTTTCCATTACAATGTGGAGCCAGAGACTTGGGCCGTAGGCCCGGGCAGGGAGGGAGCAGCTCTGTCTTCCCTGGGCTTTGAGATGCTGCTCGACACTTAAAGGGAACATTCCCAAGGCCCGAGAGAGGAAAAGTGGGCAGAGCCCCACCTGGCATGTGTCCGGCCCGGGTTCAATCCCTGGCACCCCACAGAGCCCTTCCAGGAGTGATTAATGAGCACAGAACCAGAAGTAAGCCCTGAGCACTGAGGGGGTGGCAGAAGCATGCACTCCCAGTGAGGCTTCGAGCCTGTGCCTGCCAGGACCAAGCTGGGTCTCCCACATGTGAAGCATGTGTTCAGAACCTTGGAGCCAGCTCCCAGCCCACAGCTGTGTGCAACAATCACAGAGATCGTTATCGTGTCACTGCACTAATTATGCACCCATGAATTCGATTCTCAAAGCATACACTAAGAAAACCAAAGGAAAAGATCACTTTCCCTTTGACCATGAAAAATTCTATGTTCTTTTCATAAGGTTTGCTTTTACCTCACAAGCACTTTGCTGGCTTAACAATTTCCGTTTATTCTGATTTTCTGGCTTTTTCTTTCTCTGTGCAACTTTGTGAACAAAAATCAATGCCTATAAATATATCTCCACATGGCGGTTGTTTCCAGTAAAGACACAAACGGCAGAGGGAGCAAGGATTCCAGACGGGTGTGTTGAATCTGGCGCCCTAGAGGGCTAGTGCATAGGCTCTGTTTGCTGGTGGCCCAGGTTTGATCCTCGACACCAACTGGTCCCCCAGCACCACCAGTGACCCAACTGTCTGACTGGGAGGAGCCCCTAAACACCACCCCAAAAACTGAAAATGAATAAACCGGAAGTGCACTATGCAGGTGAGTTTCACGAGCCCCGGGCTTCCCTGTGTCTATTCCCATCTTGTTTTGCTTATTCTCTCTTATCACCATTCCCCAGGCTTCTGCTGCCAGGCTGTTTCAGTGTTGGCTGTGCGTGTGACCGCTTCTCAGTGAGCCTGTGCTGAACTTGACTCGCATACGCTCAAATAGAATCCATTCGTGTTGCAACATGTTCTCTGGGGCTCAACTTTGGCCTGAGAAAGAGAATCAGCAAAAAAATCTGCTTTTCATTTATTTCTTGGCAGTTTTCCCACAAGCCCTGCCTTGCCCAAGCTGCCCACTGTCGTTTCCAGGGAAGGGAGAAATGTGTCTCCAGGAAAGTGTGAGAGAACTGTGACTGCCGAGGCTGGAGAACAGGAAGGCAATGGTATACAGAAGGACACTGCAGGACGACCAGCAGAGCTCACTGAGACACTTGCAAAAATCTAGCTTTTCTGAAAAATGACCCAGCCAGGCTGGAGAGGGCTGGGGCAGGGAGCACTTCCTGCTATGCTCAGTGAGCACTTCCGGCCTGGCCTGGCAGTGCCCTGCTCTGTGTGGCAGTGTGGTGTTGGGCCACACTCAGAACTACACAGAAAACTCTGTCTTAGCATGCTCTGTGCCTAGACTTGCACTGAAGTGCTCAGGGCACCAGGCGACTTGGCCTCTGTGGTCTGCTCTGTTTGTAATTAAGTGCTGGAATATCTTCATAGAGGCCATTGCTTGCTGTTCATTGGGAGAAGTGAAGAAAACCAACGTTCCACAGCAAATCCTGTCTCTGCACAAGTTTACCAAGATGCCTGTCGATAGTGCTGAAGTGTCCAGAGCAATGTCCTCAGCTACATGCCTCATCAAAAAAGCATTTTGCAAGCATTGTCCAAGAATAATGCATTAGGAGTGAGAATCGTTTCCATCACTATTAGTTGTCCTAACCCCTACATCCTGTTCTTGCCGCTGGCGCCTGCTTCTGATACTGTCTCCATGGCAATGTACAAATATTGCACACAGGCCCTGCAGATGCAGTGCTTCTTTGCCAGTGGCTGAAGGTTGAGCAATGACGTTCAGCACTGCACAGAGAGAGGGATGTGCAGGAAGTTCTGACACCTCTGCTTGAGTTCTCGGGAATTCATGTTCAGTGAATTGCAGATCATTTCCTAGGAAATGGGAGGGCCACGAGTTTTCAAATGACAGTGTCCCGTGTCTTCCTAGAACCAGCTGCGCCTCTTACAGAGGCTAGAGGTAGGGATTCTTGTTTCGTCTAACTGCTTTTCTTTTGAATCTGCAATGACACCCAGAGTGACTTTGAAGAGCAAACATCACTGGGACCCTATGTACCCTTCGGGCCATGATCACATTCTTTCATTTAATTCATAATTAAGTTTTTTGGTTTTAGGGTTTTTTTTTTAAGTTAAGGGAGGGGGCAGTATTATAACACATTTATTTAATTTGGTTTTTGAGTAACACCCACAATGCTCAGGGGTCGCCTTGGTTCTGCACTCAGGACTCACTCCTGGCAGTGCTCGGGGGACCATATGGGAGGCCAAGGATTGAATTCGGGTCAGCCACGAGCAAGGCGAATGCCTTATCTGCTGTACTGTCTTTCCAGTCCCTGAATTAAGTTTTTAGTGCAGACACATTAGTCTCCAAGAGTGGAAATGTCTGTATGTTAGTACGTTGGGCTAACTGTGTTATATTAGTTATGTTATGTTAGTACGCTTAGTCACTTTGTCCCGCCACCATGGTGCCCTGATGCTCTGGCCCCTGTCAGCCTCTGTAGGATAACATTGGTCTGTCCTTTATCCCTTGCTGCAGGGAACTTAGGTTTATTGGGTCACACCATTCACAGTGCTCCGAGGCACTCCCATGCCTCTGTTTATTGGTTTGTGCTCTCTTCCCCACCGGCTAATCATTATACCCCCAAGCCAGACCCTATTGTGACCTGTAAAATCAAATTCTTCAGAGATCTCTGGATTTGTATTTATAAGTGAAATTTTGCTTTTCTCCTTCCCTTATGTCCCTTTCATAGTTTACTTCAGAGTAGTGTCCTTTTTGTATAGACACAGGAAGACAGCTAATGCTACGCTTTTGTAACTTGGAAGTTAATTGCCTCTGAATAATATTTACCCCGGGCATCTGTCATGCTTACTTGACTTAAGCCTCAGTTGCTCTTAGTTCCTAGCATCCCAGAAGCAGGGTCCCAATGAAGGGACTGGATGGACCCAGGACAAACTGTGAGCTACCCTGGCATCAAAACGGGACACGCCAAATGCCATAATACCTAACTATAAGTTAAGAGCATGGTCATGGACAAATTCTATCATGACCAAAGAGAAACAGCTGGACAAGGAACCTGCTGGGATTAGGAAGGACTATCTGACCTAAGCAATGTAGTCTGGGATCTATAACGAGATGCCCCTAGGAGAGCCATCCTGTAAGATTAATATATCTCTTACTGTGTCCATACAAAGCACTGTAGCACTGTCCTCCCGTTGTTCATCAATTTGCTCGAGTGGGCCCAGTAACGTCTCCATTGTGCCACTTGTTGTTACTGTGTTTGGCGTATCGAATACATCATGGGGAGCTTGCCAGGCTTTGCTGTGTGGGCGAGATACTCTCGGTAGCTTGCTGGGCTCTCTGAGAGGGGCGGAGGAACCTAACCCGGCTTGGCCGGGCCGGCCGGCCGCGCACAAAGCAAATGCCCTACTGCTGTGCTGTGAATCTTAGAGAAAATGTAATTGAATGGACAAGGAAACCTCTGCTATCAGGTCTACTAGGAGCCAATTTCTTGGAGAAATGTGTCAAACCTGGGTCAACCCTAGGCAAACAACTGCCTTCCCCACTATTATCTCTCCAGCCCAAAAGGCTCTGGAGGCCAGGCGGTACTCGGGGGATTATAGGGGAGCTGGTGAGCCACTGAAGTCGGCCACAAGCAGGGCAAGCACCTCATCTCTGTACTATCTCTCCAGCTCCCCAAATCACTCATGTGATCTAGTTAAGCAATGTAACTGGCCCCCTATAATTTGGTGGGGGGCAGCATGAAGGTGACAGGCCCAAGAATGGCATCTTTTGCACCATCAGTTCCCTAGGATGTCAATATGGCATATAAACCTTAGAGGTAATAGATCAAAGAGAAGAAAGAAGAAAGAAAGAATAAAATAAAGAGTCAGTGGCAATAAACCCTGAGACACTCGCCACGCCACGGAGTGGAGGCTTGTGTGATCAGTGGGCGGGCGGCATGTGCTTTCCGGGCCTCGAGCTGCTTCCCATCCCTGCCACCGCCCCCAACCGACTCCTGGAGGAAGGGACAGGGCCACCAGGCTGATTGGTGATCAGCTGCAGTTTATTCCAAGCTCGTCTCCCTCTGCCTCCTTCCAGCCTCATCCACTCCCATGTTCCTCCTGTCCCCCAGATTTGTTTCTCTGCGCTCCATCTTGCAGGCTTAGTCTAGAGCCCAACCTCCCAACAACTACACCTAGGTGAGAGAGTGCAGTCAACAGAAGGAAAGTCCTTCCCTCCAGGGAACCTCTTCTAAGACAAAGATCTGCTAGGAGATTCCCTTAAGGGTGTAATTTGATCTAAGGGCACACTTCTCCTTTCCTTAGTCCATAAACAGTCATCTTAGATTTACTTACTTCTTAATAATTTTTCTATCTGGAGCGATAGCACAGCAGGTAGGGCATTGGCCTTGTACGCAGCTGACCCGGGTTCGATTCCTCCGCCCCTCTCAGAGAGCCCGGCAAGCTACCGAGAGTATCTTGCCCGCACGGCAAAGCCGGGCAAGCTACCTGTGATGTGTTTGATATGCCAAACACAGTAACAACAAGTCTCACGATGGAGACGGAGACGTTACTGGGCCCGCTGAAGCAAATCGATGAACAACAGGAGATCAGTGCTACAGTGCTTTGTATGGACACAGTAAAGCCCTGAGCATAACCAGGTGTGGCCTCCAAACACACAAATACAAAAAATTTTAGAAATCAAAATTCCATAATGACGACTGAAATGCTAGAAGCATCTTTGGGATTATTGTGAAAATAAGAAATTTTTAAAAAGCCATGATCTTGGTTAAAACACGCTTTTAGGCCTTAAAAAGTTCCCTAGGGATGGTGGCCGAGAACTGGTGCAGTGGTCAGGCAATGCCTTGCACTGAGGTCAGTCCCACTGGCCCTTGGCATATCCTGTGAGTGAGCACTGCCAGGTGTGGTCCTTGCCTGTGGCCAACTGGGCCAACCCGAGTTCGATTCCTCTGCCTTCGATTCCTCCACCCCTCTCAGAGAGCCGGCAAGCTACTGAGAGTATCAATTTCCCTCGGCAAAGCCTGGCAAGCTACCCATGGTGATATTCAATATGCCAAACACAGTAACAAGTCTCACAATGTGAGCGGCCCTCTTGAGAGCAAATTGATGAAGAACAACGGAAGGACAGTGACAGTGACTCCTGCTAGAAGCTTTTCAAATTTGCATGTCAGAGAATGACTCTTTAATCCTAAAGGAAGTAACTGATAATTTAGAATACCAGAGATAGAATTTTGCCTGGAGCCCCGCCCCCCTTCCCACCAACAAGCACTGTTGGAGTCCTCTGAAAATCCCCTGCACCACTTCTCAGAAACTTCTGTTGGAGGAGGTGAGGGGAGGAGGCAGAATCAACTGGGGGGCCTCAGGCCTTCTGAACGCTACTTGGGAGGTCCCCTTCAAAAAACACGGTCAAACACTGTCCACCTGTTGTTCATTGATTTGCTCCAGCGGGCCCAGTAACATTTCCATTTTTTGAGACTTGTTGTTACTGTGTTTGGCATATTGAATACATCACAGGTAGCTTGCCAGGCTTTGCTGTGCAGGCGAGAAACTCTCGGTAGCTTGCCCGGCTCTCCGAGAGGGGTAGAGGAATCGAACCTGGCTCAGCTGGGCTGGCTGCATGCAAGGTAAACACCCTACCGCTGTGCTATTGCTCCAGCTCTTCAAAAAAAAAAAGGGGGAAAAAAAGGATTTCCTGGGGCCTGACTAAGGCACTTGCACTCAGCCAACATAGGTTCTACCCCATACCTACCTACTCTCTCCTACTCTCTGCCCTCCCCAACCCCGTATGGTACCAGGAGCCACGCCAGGAGTGATCCCTGAGCCCAGAGCCAGAAGTAAGCCTGAGCACTACTGGGTGTGGCCCCCAAACAAATCTTCTGGAGCCAGAGTGAGAGCACAGGGGTAGAGCATTTGCTTTGCATGCTGCTAATGGAGCTTGGATGTCCAGCACCCCGTATGGTTCACCAACCACTGCCAGGAGAAAATCCAAAGCACAGTTGAGTAACTGAGCATTGCTGGGTGTGGCCCAAAAACAAAAACAAATTTTTCTGAGCAGGGAGAGAAGTTGAAGAGCTAGGGCTCGTGTTTTCATGTGAGAGGCCTGAGTTTGGTCCCCGTCCCACGGTCCCCAGGGCACCGTCACACGGAGATTGACCCCCAAGTCCTGTTGTCTGTGGCTGCCAAGCAAAAACAGAAAGAAATTCTCCCAAGGGTAGTTGAACATTTTTCTAACTGAAAAAAAAAATTAATCTTTTCCAATGAGAAACAGATTGCTCAGAATTTCCCCACCCAAGACTGACTCAGAACCTTTGCAAATTCCTCTGGGCTGTGCCCAGTTTTATTTATTGTTTTTCTTCCTCTTCCTTTCCCTTGTTCTTGTTCAATGATTAAAGGTCACGCAATCTTGGTGATGTTTATTCACTTGCTCCTGGTGGGGGCTGGGGGTTGCCCATTTGGAGTTCTACACTTGGCAGAAACACGCTTCGCTGTGACGTTGGCATCCTTCAGCTGCAGTGCTCGTCCACTTGGCTGTGTAGGGCTCCCTCCCCAAAGCGGGGCAGCTGCTGGGGTATGGGGACCGGGCGACCTGGCGACTGCTGGGACTGCCAGATCTTCAGTGTGGGTGGTCCCAGGAGCCACGCCTTGAGGAGTCAGGAACTGAGATGTGAGGGTGGCACTGCAGTGTGGGTGTGTCAAAAGCTGGACTCACTGGCCTTAGGAGCTCAGGCATCCTGGCCTCCACGCTGCTGTCCACACTAGCTCCTTCAGCCGAGTCTCTACTCTAAACGGGTTCAAGTAACTAAACGTGGAGGGTCATGAAAAAGATTTTAAACACTGGCATTGAGATACAATTTTGTATGAGTTATTGCCAGTTAATGTTTGGTGTGTATACTCACTTTACAGACCTGGACAACCCAGGTTGCATAAAGGATTTGGGGCAAAAAGGGGTTGAGAGGGGTCAGAGAGTACAAGAGAGAGTACAAGAGAGGGGTACAAGAGAGTACAAGGTCAGAGAGGGGTCAGAGAGTACAAGAGAGTACAAGGTGATGGGTCACTCACCTTGCACGTGACTGACTCCAGTTCGATCCCCAGCACCACATATGGTCCCCAAGCCCTGCTGGGAGCGATACAGAGACAGGAATAAGCCCTGAGCACAGTCAGGTGTGACCCCACAACCAAAACAGATGGTGAGAGCCGGAGCAATAGTACAGCGGGGAGGGCATTTGCCTTGCACGTGGATGACCTGGGTTTAATCCCCAGCATCCCATATGGTCCCTGGAGCACCGCCAGGAGTAATTCCTGAGTGCAAAGCCAGGAGTAACCCCTGAGCATCACCAGGTATGACCCAAAAAGAAAACAAAAACAAAAACCAAAAAACAACCAACCCCAAACAGATGGTGGGCTGGTACATCTCTACCTCCTTCCTGGTTTGAGAGATGGCGCCTCTCTTTCCTCTCTGCACTTATGTATAAATGCTGTTTTTTAAAATAAAATAAAACATCACTTGTTTCCTTTATTTCTACTTCTTAGACGTTGCTGGCTTTAAGTCAAAGATGGCTATTTCATTTCTTACAGGGGGATTTCTGGTGGGGGATTCCTCACCAGACCCAAAGGCGGGTGCTTTGTTCTCTCCAGAAAGATTTCAGAAGAGAAGTCTTACAGAGGGACAAAAAAAAGAGCTGTTAATGGGGGGGGGGGGGGGAAATGCCATGCAAGTGGAGAAGTGCAGCCGGCAGTCTGGCAGGAAGCGCATCATGCCTTTCCACGGACCTCGCTTGCCAGTCAGCTTGTTCTCGGTCCCTCTTCTGGGTGTCCGTGTTGGTGCCGCTTCCTCTGACTCCCTCTGGTTCCCACTGATAGTTCCCCTCCTCAGACGCTGTCTCCATTGGGGGTTCTGGGAGCGACACTTGAGCGAAGTCCACGTGATTCTCAGGTGCACCTGCTGGATTGAGGTTAGTTCTGGGTCAGAACACAACGTGGAAGATGCTGCATCTGCTCCCCTGCTGGCTCATGCCCCTCCCCTGGCATGTGGCAGGAGATAGCTGAGTCCAGTCCAACGGACACTCAGGATTGCCAAACCCAGCTGCCACCCCGTCTCTTCCTTGAGCCTGGGCAGTCCTGCTTTGCCCACCCTGGGTTTTCTGGGGGGCCACAGGGCCACTTGTGTTACCTGGCCTGGCAGCAGTGTGTGAAGGGACGTCCTCTAACAGACCCCAGCATTTATTGAGATGAGGCTATTTTATTTGCCTTTGACCTGATGACAGATGCAATGGCTAATGTTTCTGGCATACCACTTGGAAATAAGAGCTAAGCAACAATTTGTGGCTGACTGGTGGGAAAAGCGCGGGTGAGGCAATGAAGAGTATTAAGAAATGTAGACGTGCATTTGGGTTAAAAATTGAAGATGAAATCTTTCCTGACAGCACACACTTAGAACCTAAAACTTTTAGATGGATTAGCCACACATTATACCTCCCTCAAAACCCTGAAAACTAAGGAAAATAAGCAAAGAGCAGTTTTACAGTCTTGAGGAATTATAAGCAAGCTATAAAACCCTGAAACCGTAAAATAAAAATTGAAACGTCTGTCTACAAAATACTTAAAACTGCCTCATTTGTGCTATGTACAATGCCCAGGTACGGTGTACAATTTCTCGGCACACGGCAAAAGTGTGTGCATCTACACAACTGAAAAAGAATTGCTGGGGCCAGGAAGACGGGCCAATGGTTGGATTCCACCACAAAATAGATCCCCAAATGGCTCCCAAACCCGGAGCACTGCCGCTGGGCGTGTGACGGGGAGACCTGGTGCGGGCCGTGCACCCACTACAGCACCACAGACAGGTGCGCGGACGCTGAGACCTCACCACAGATACGAGAGGGGGGAGGGGACGGCAAATGCCGAATCAGGTGGATGAGTCCAAAGAAGCCATTACAGTGAAGAGCGTGACAGACAGTAAATATTTCCAACATCTCTAAGAAGCTCTGTATTTATGTTCAGGATATGTAGAAAGCAGGAAAAGTCCTATTTGAGCACACAACACTGCAGCACCCTGAATGGAAAGTGTAAATGAAGGCACCAGGCATCGCTTTCTCTTCCAGTAGTCTAGCCGCTCAGAAACGCCTCGTGCGTTATGTATACAAACGGAGGAGGCAAATGGAGGTTTGCTGAAGTGTGCTTTATATTGGGAGGGGGTGGGGGAGGGGTGGGGGAGAAACAGAAGGCCTATCTGGAGAGAGTTACCTGGACAAAATCAAGTACCATGCACACTTGCTTATTTCTCAGGAATGGTTTCATATGTAGCACTGTCCTCCCGTTGTTCATCGATTTGCTGGAGTGGGCCCAGTAACGTCTCCATTGTGGGACTTGTTGTTTTTGTGTTTGGCATATTGAATACATCACGGGTAGCTTGCCAGGCTTTGCCGTGTGGGCAAGATACTCTTGGTAGCTTGCCGGCTCTCCGGGAGGGGCGGAGGAATCGAACCCGGCTCCACCGGGTCAGCCGTGTGCAAGGCAAACGCCCTACCGCTGTGCTATCGTTTCATATGTATATCTATAAAATTATCTTCAAGAGTTGCTATGGTAACTTAGATATCCCTCTTCTTCAACCCTCTATATGTGTGCTTGTGCCTGAATGTTAGACAGGGCTGGGGCGGAACAGAGTTGGGATTACAGAGCAGCAGGGTAGGTTACTGAGAGGGAGGAGTTTTATATTTTACTTGGTGTGGTTTATTAATTAGTGATCCAATCACAGGAACGTAAATGTGTGTGTTGGGGAAGCTTGGGTGGGGGCACTTTTTCAATCCCTAAAGTTTCAGTAACCACTCATTATGAGCAGCAGAAATTCCACGGGTCTGGGCATTTTGGATCAACTTTTTATCTGGCTAAACTACCAAGGAAGGTTCTAGCACCAGAGGCGAGGCATTCTCCACATTCCTGGAAAAAAATGCTTCTGAGCCCGCTCATCTGGCCCTGGTGACCCGTTGAGGGCTGTTAAGATGCAAGTTTCAGTTCAAGATGTATTGGTGAAACATGATTTCTGTGTATAGACTACTGTTGATCTAGTCCTGGACCAAGAAGGGGTTTAACTCACTTCTGATGTTAGGGTGACAGCTTTTAGTTTTTGCTAAAGCAACTTTGGGGGGGGGGTAGAGAGGTTTTATTACAGGCAGACTTCTTGATGACTCGAGCTGAGGACCGGACACCCCATTTTCGCCGCCAGCACAGCCAGGAGAGAGCCCTGAGCGGACAGCCAGGAGTCATCCCTGAGTACCTCTGGTTTTGACGCCCTCCACCCTTTTTTAAAGCAATTTTCTTCTTTTTCTTGTTTGATCAGTGTGTTCTGTACTCTTAGGTGAAGGGCTCGAGTTTTGTGTCCTAAACTGGGCAGAGGTGGGAGTTCTAAAATGCACTGAAGCATCCACTCCGTTTATCCTGGGCGCACTGAGAGCTGAGCCGAGGGTTTCTCGCTGGCTCCCTGCTGGGACTGGTGCAGTCAGCGGAGCTCTGGCACCCCAGGGAGCGCGCTGCCCCAGCTGTGAGGTCCGGGAAGGGTCCTTGCTCGGAGACTGGCTGGCGTGAGGAGCAGCCAGCAGGGAGGAGGCGACTGGGACCGGAGCTCCGCTGCGCCACTCCCTAACCCGGACGGTGCCGCCGACGCACCCCAGCTTGTCCGCCGCAGAGGCTGCCCACGTCGGGATCCCTGATCACGGGCTCGGACCCTGCCCGGCGGAGCCTTCCAGCCTGCTCTACGGGAGCGAGCACGGGCCCGGCAGACCGCCCGGAGGAGGCGGCGGAGCAGGGGCTGCGGGGTCCCGGTCTTCCCGGCGCGCGGGCGGGGCGCGCGCCTGCTCCGCCCACGGGGTCTCGGGGCGCTCCCCGGGGGCTCGGCCTGCAGGGGCGGGGTCGGCGCGGCGCGGAGCCGCCGAGTCCGAGTCCGGGCAGGGTCGGACGCCGCCGGCCGCACCATGCGGGCCCCGCTCGGCGCCGCGCTCGCGCTCCTCGCGCTGCTCTGCGGGGCCGGTGAGTGCGGGCGCGCGGGGCGGCGGCGCGCGTGGAGAGCCAGCGTGGCAGCACGCCAGGGCGTCCGTGGGCCTGTGCGCGCGCGGGTACCTGGTAACAGGCGGGTGTGTGATCGTGTGTGAGTAGGTGACCGAGTATGCGTCTATGCATGTGGGTGGGTTTGTATGTGAGCGTCTGCGCGCACGTGTGGGTGTGCGTGCGGGGATGCGTGTGTGTACACGTGTGCATACGCGTGCGTGTGCATGTGTGCGCGTGATTTGTGCGAGCATGTGCGTGTACGTGCAGGTCAGAGAAACTAAAAGGGCTTGAGAAGGGAGAGAGCAGGGGCCAGGAGAAGAAGGGGGTGTGGAGGCACATTCCCAAGGTGCTTACTTGGAAGCTGAGCTCGGCGGGCCCAAGCCGGTGGCCCTGGGGGAAGGGGCTGACTGAACTGAGGAGATGGGGGACGGGACAGCTGAGCTGCCTGGGTGGGCGAGTTGGGGAGGGGCCTACCCCTGCGGGGAGCTCCTGGGTCCTCCTGGCAACCTTCCAGCGGGCGCAGCGCTCCAGTCCCCGTTGTGTGCGCGCGCCCAAGCCCCGCCGCGGCCCCTCTGCCCGGGCTCGGACAGCCCTCAGTGCCTCCTCCCAGTGGGCACCAAGGGGAGGCTGGGTTTCACGAGAAACAGAGCATCCGGGCTGTCCAGGCCCCCTGACCCTGGATCCTGGGCCCCAGGAGTCACGTCCCACCCTCCCTGGAAACTGCTGGCTCCTCCCTTGCCGCTGCCTCCGAGCACTGACCCACGGAGGAGGCCCACAGGCTCGGCAGTGTGGCTGCGCGCCCGCGGCCACTCTGGGGAGCTGCTCTGCCTTTCTGAAAGTCGGGGAGATGCGCCCCCGGCTGCAGAACTAACCGGCTGTAGGGATGGGACAGCTCCCCCTTCCCTCCCGCGGCCCCCCTGAGAGCTGCTCTGTATCGGTTCGGGTTCGCTGGTTTGGAAGGAAACAGCAAGGCCTTTGGGATGAGGCCCAGCAGAACGCAGTCCCCTGGGAACAGGGCGGGAGGGGCTTTTCCCAGCATTCCCCTCCCCTCCCCTCCAGTCCGAGGGAACAAAGCCTCATCTGTGCCCTCAGAAGCAGGGCTGGGAACGAGCGTAGGGTTGACCCTGTGCGGCCCCTTTGCACATGTTCTCATTTTGCACTGCTGTTCGTATTCGTTCGCTGCTTCCCATTCCTTGCTGCTGCAATGCGCTTGGGGCTACTCTTCCTTGCGGGAACTGTGTGCGGGATGGCATTTGGCATCGGGGCAATGTCAGGGATCAAGCTCGGGGCCTCTGGCCTGCAAGGCTGGGATGTAGCTGGAATCCCTGTGGCACAGCAGGGCACAGCAGGCCACCAGGCACAGTGACGCCACAGGGCCAGCTTCCGTGCAGGTTCTGGGGGCTGCACTCTCTTCATCACTAAGTTATGCCCTGGGGCCAACCCCAAATGGGATTTTTCATGGTTTTTGTAGTGCTGGGGATCAAACCCAGGGCTTCACCTATTCCCGACACGTGGTCTGCCTGAGTGACACCCCTGCTCAAACACTTGTTTGTTTTCTTTTTGGGTCACACCTGGTGATGCACAGGGGTTACTTCTGGCTCATGCACTCAGGAATTTACTCCTGGCGGTGCTCGAGGGACCATATGGGATGCTGGGAATCGAACCCGGATCGAACGCATGCAAGGCAAACTCCCTCCCCACTGTGCTATCACTCCAGCCCAAGACAAGAACTTTTTTTTTTGCTTTTTGGGTCACACGTGGCGATGCACAGGGGTTACTCCTGGCTCATGCACACAGGAATTACTCCTGGCAGTGCTCGGGGGACCATATGGGATGCTGGGAATCGAACCCAGGTCAGCCGCGTGCAAGGCAAATTCCCTACCCTCTGTGCTATCGCTCCAACGCCTCAAACACTTGTTTTGAAGCTTCCTTCTGGGTACTCAGTACTGTGACTGACACAGACAAAACCAGAGCCCAGAGGCACAGCCTTTCCTGCAGGCGACCCTGACTCCATCTGGCTTCTCTAAGTTTCCCTGAGCACCAGCCAGGAGGAAGCCCCTAGCACTGCTGGGCGCAGCCTTAACACCCCCAGGAGAGGCAAGGACCCCAGAATCAGTGTGGCTGCGTTACACCAGGCTGTAACCAGAGATGGGCGCCTCGACCATGAGCTGAGCTGCCCCCAGACTCCTGTGACTCTTTAACTTTTGATTTTGAAATCTTCGAGATAAGGAACCAGAATAGTATGATGGGCCACCGTGTACTTACTGCCTGTGTCAGCAGTGGTCAGTTTAGGGACAGTTTTATTTCATCTATGATGCATTTTCTTTCTCCTTCCTGTACTTTTTTTCATTCTTTTCTGATGTGAGGGGTTAAAACCCAGGGCGTGGGGCAAGTGCTCTGCCTTATCCCAGCCCCTTCCTGGACGATTGAAAAGGAAACCCCAGGCATTTTCTTTTTTCATCTGCAAATTCACATCTCTAAAATATCTATATCTGGGAGCTGGAGCAATAGCACAGTGGGTGGGGTGTTTGCCTTGTATGTGGCCCACCCGGGTTCAATTCCCAGCATCCCATAGGGTCCCCTGAGCACCGCCAGGAGTAATTCCTGAGTGCATGAGCCAGGAGTAACCCCTGTGCATTGCCGGGTGTGACCCAAAAAGCAAAAAAATAAAAATAAATTTTAAAAAATATCGATATCTGATCAATAAGCATCACAGCAAGATTACCATGGCCTAACAGTGGACAGATATTCCTGATAGCATGGAACAGCAAATCAGTGTCAGAGGCTCTGATTCCATCATGGGTTTGGCACAGATCAACTACAAATCAAATTATATCAAATCCAAATGAGACACAGGCATTGCTTTAGGTGATATCAGTCAAGTCAATTTTAAAATACAAATGTTCTCCCTCTCCTCTTTCTTTTCTGGGGGAGTGGGGTAGGGTGGGCAACACACTCAGCTGTGCTCAGGGCTTACTCCTGGCCCTGTGCTCAGGGATCACACACACAGCACCCGGCCTAGAACTCAGTGGCAGACAAAGGATTTCAGTCCTGTCCCTGCCTCCTCCCTGGTAATGGTGATCTCTTCCTTTCGACTTTAGACATTCGAATCATAAAAAGGGCTCTGGGAGTGACAGTACAGCAGGGAAGGCACTTATCTTGCATACAGCTGACCCAGGTTCGATCCCCTGAGTCTTGTCAGGAGTGATCCCTGAGCACAGAGACAGGAGTAAGCCCTGAGCACCAATGGATGTGTGGCCCCCAAGACCAAAAAAAAAATTTAAAACAATATAAAGGAACCAAAGAGAAGTGAGTTCACAGAATGAAACGGAATAAGGTGGAAGGAGGCATGTGAGCCCTTAACAAGACTCGGCCTCCAGCAAGCAGCCCCGAGACGGTGGTCCCACGGAGGGCCAAGAGTTCTGCTATCCTGATGGTGAAGAGTGGCCCAGGTGCAGCCAGGACAGAGAGCTCAGAGCCGGGGCAGCATGGAGCCCATGGGAGAAGGTGGTGACCCACGGCCCGGCCTCCCCACACCCCTGTGGAGGCTTCTCCATCTTCAGGAAACTGGCCGTGCGTCTGGGGAAAGTGCTGGGCTCTGGGTGGGGGATGTGTGGAGCCTTCACTCCTTCGTGGGCTCCGGCTAGAGTGGGAAGATGCCCCGCGGGCACCGCTGTCCACGGTCCCGGGCCACCCGCAAGGCAGCTGCTGGGCAGCTCCATCACCCCGGTGCCACAGCCTTCCCGAGGGTGCGATAGGACACCAGCATCTGCCAAGGCTGTGGTTCCCAGTGCTCGCTGAGCCTGTGGTCTGAAGTGCCAGTTGACCGCACTCCCATGTGGAGGACAAAGCGATGCAGTGCGGGGCCGGACAGAGTGCGGCTCAGCGCCTGCAGCCAGTTGGCAGCCTGCTGGGTCCCTGCAGCCTTGGCTCTGCGCGTGGGCTGCTGGCCCCACTGGCCAATGGTACCAGCCCCACCTCAGAGAGAAGAAACCAGGGGCCAGAGCAGTAGAATGCGGGGAAGGTGCTGGCCTTGACGCAGTCGAGCCGGGTCTGATCCGGATCCCCTGTGATCCCTGGAGCATTGCCAGGAGTGATCCCTGAGCGCAGAATCAGTAGTGATCCTTGGGCACTGCCAGGTGTGGCCCCCGACCAAACTTCATTCATCACACGGAATGCGCAACTGCACAACTGTAGCCGTTGAGCTGCGAAGGGGGATCGAGGCTCCGCCTACCCGCTCAGCCCCTCGCCGGGCAGGCAGCCTGTGGGGACTTGCCCACTGCCTGGCCCCTCGGCCTCAGAGCAATGGGTGCCCTTGCTCTTCAAGCAGGAGAGGACACAGGGACCATATCCCTTTAACTGAGAGGTTGTTGGGCCTCTGGCCACCCGCAGCTGCTCTCCCCAGCTTCCAAGGTTCCACCTCTGGCTGTAACCCGGCTTCAGAGGCCCAGGCGGGAGGCAGGCCAGAGAGGCTGGCCCAGGGCTGAGGCTGCAGGCTGAGTGGAGAGCACACTGGCGTGGCTGGTCCAGTGGCCGCCAGCTGGCCCTGCCCTCTCGGGAGCTTCTCCAGAGCTGTAGCAGGCTCCAGAGTCCCTTCCTTCAGAGAGAAGCGACGGGAGGAAGAGTGTGTGTGTATGTGTGTGTGTGTATGACTATATGTGTGAGTGGGGGTGAGTATGGTTGTGTGGGTGTGTATGACTGTGAGTATGGTTGTGTGTAGATGTGTGTGAGTGTATGAGCATGTGTGAATGTGAGTGTGAGTGGGGTGAGTATAGTTGTGTGTAGATGTGTGTGTGAGTGTATGAGCATGTTTGAATGTGAGTGTGTGCGTATGAGAGTGTGTGAGTGTATGAGTGTGTGAATGTGTGTGTGTATGAGTGTACGAGCGTGTGTGAATGTGAGTGTGTGTGTGTGAGTGGGGGTGAGTATGGTTGTGTGAGTGTGTATGACTGTATGTGTGAGTGGGGTGAGTATGATTGTGTGTAGGTGTGTGTGAGTATATGAGCGTGTGTGAATGTGAGTGTATGAGTGTGTGTGAATGTGTGAGTGTGAGTGGGGGTGAGTATGGGTGTGTGTGGGTGTGTGAGTGTGAGTGGGTGTGTGAGTGTGAGTGTGGGTGAGTCTGTGTAGATGTGTGAGTATGGGTGTGTGTGAGTATGGGTGTGTGTGAGTGCGTGAGTGTGGGTGAATGTGTGTGGGTGTGTGAGGCTGGGTGTGAGTGGGGGTGACGGGGTGAGTTTGTGAGGGTGAATATGGTGAGTCCGTGAGTGTAGATGGTGTGTGTGTGAATGTGTTTGTGAGACTGTGCATGAGTATGAGTGTATGAATGTGAGAGGGTTGTGTGTGAGGGTGTGTGTGAGGGTGTGTATCTGAGTATGAGTGTGTGTGATTATGTGTGTGTGAGTGTGTGAGGGTGTGCCTGATTGTGTGAGAGTGTGTGGCCACGGCTGTCCTTGCTCAGGATTGGCCTCGCAAGGCTGTGAGGCCATGGAAGCTTAGCTCCACGCAGGCAGAGCCTGGGCCGGGAGGCGGCTTGCGGGGCCTTGGGATGGCTGGAGCCGGGCGTGGTGCTGCCCAAGCAGGGGTGCAGCCAAGGGCAGGGCCAGTGCCGGGCTCTGCCTGCTGTCCCCCTGCGGAGCCATGGAGGGCCCGTGGGCAGTGTTCAGAGCTGGGCTGGTTCCACCCGGATGGGGCCAGCGCTGAGGGCTGTGTCCCACGGCCTGAGTCCAGCTGCATCCTGAAGGGACCTTGGGCCACAAGGAAGGATGGGCTGCCCACGCTGTCTGCCCACCACGGAGCATGGGACCTCCCAGGCACAGCCCTCCTGGCTGAGCTGGAGGGGGCGGGGAGGGATTTGCGGGCAGAGGGTGGACAGGGGAGAGGCTGGTGCCCCTTAGGAATCTTTGCTCTTATTTTTTTTTTTTTGCTTTTTGGGTCACACCTAGCAATGCACAGGGGTCACTCCTGGTTTTGCACTCAGAATCACTCCTGGTGGTGCTCAGGGGACCATATGGGATGCTGAGAATTGAACCCGGGTTGGCCACGTGCAAGGCAAATGCCCTACCTGCTGTGCTATCGCTCCAGCCCCAGGAGTCTTTGCTCTTGGGGCTATATCCCCTTCGTCTTTCTGAAGAGTCACATGAGTCACTATGGGACCCTCCACGGGGCCTCCTCTGACCCTGACCCTGCCTGACAAGGCCCTCTGCACTCAGAGAGCCCAGGGATGTGGTCATCGGCCGTCCCTCCACCCAGTCGTCTCCTGGACCGCAGGCAGCTCTGCTCGCTTCTGCTCTCGTGACTGTCCCCCAGACACGGGCTCTTCGGCTCAGGTGAACGTATGGACGAAGGCTGGACAAAGGCCAGGAGCAGTGAGGCAGGAGGCCATTCTGGGCCTGTCTGAGCCCTGGTGCCCTCTGCCTCCTCACTCTCCTGAGCTGGGTCTTTCTGGGCCAGACGAGACTTGGCAGAGAGTCAGGCTCCATCTACAGAGTCCCTGCTCCTGCCCTAGGCAACCAACCAACCAACTTTAAAGAGGCTTTATCAGTGGAAAAGAATTTTTAAAGAGGACAGAGGAGCTGGAGCGATAGCACAGCGGGTAGGGCGTTTTGCCTTGCACACAGCTGACCGGGTTCGATTCCCAGCATCCCATATGGTTCCCCAAGCAGCGCCAGGAGTAATTCCTGAGTGCAGAGCCAGGAGTAACCCCTGTGTATCGCTGAGTGTGACCCAAAAAGAAAAACAGAAAAGAAAAAGAGGACAGAGAGATGGTACGGATAGTGGGGTTGCCTGTGACCTTGCATGCAGCTGACCTGGTTCGGTTGCTGCCACCCTATATGGTCCCCTAAGCTCTGCCAGGAATAATCCCTGAGCGTCACCAGGTGTGATCCCCACCCCAAATAAAACAAAACCCAGAATGAAAAGTAGAAAAACAAAGTGTGTTATGAGTAGAAGGAAGTTTTATCCGGGTTTTGGTGTTGCCAGATGTTGAAATTTAGCGGCACCGGGCAGCAGACCTGGGCCCACACTGCACATGCCATCAGCAAGGGGCACTGGGCCAGTGACAGCCTTTTGGCATCAGGCCTGACCGACTCGCTGCAGGTCTCCTGCACGGGCCCCCCTGGGGAGGACAAGGGCAGCGACTGCCCCAGTAACGTGGAGAACACTCTCCCTCTCACTGCCGCCATCTTAGCCCTCACCCCTCACACCTCCAGGCTGACCATCCCCGATCCGCCTCCTTCCCCCTCACCCGGGGACAGACTTTTTGCCTTGCCCAGATGCCAGGCCCCTAGCCTCACTTCCACCTCGCATCTCAGTCGGTCCCTGGGAGAGGGCTGAGTACGGTTGTGTGAGTGTGTATGACTGTATGTGTGACTGGGGTGAGTATGGTTGTGTGGCAGGGAGTGGCAGGTCCTGTTGACACACACCAAGACGCATACCCATGACCCCCCTCTCCCCCTCCCCGGCCTGACACATACCCATGACCCTCCCCTCCCCCCCCCCGCCCTGACCTGTGCCAGTACACTGACAACAAAACCCAAACCAAAATCCATCTGCCAGTCCCCATGGTGTGAACACACGCACCGTGTCTCCCACTCCCCACAGCAGCTCAGACCCCCCCAAGAAGCACTGAACTCACCCCCGGCCTCCTCCCGCAGCGTGAATCTCCAGCAGGCAGGCCCCATCTTCTGCTTCACAGTGGACAGAGGTGGGCGGTGGGGACTCACCCCACTTTGACCCACTAATTGTGTGTGTGTGGGGGGGGCAGGCTGGGTTACACCTGGCAGTGCTCGGGACTTACTCCTGGCTCTGTGCTCAGGGGTCACTTCCGGAGGGCTTGAGAGCCCCTTGCGGTGCCCGGGGTTGAACCGGATGGGCCTCAGGGCAGGCAGGAGCCCCTCACTGTCCTCTCTCCGGCCCCTCCTTGTTTGTGTTTGCTCCTTCCTTCTGCACACAGTCCTACTCTCGCCCCCGTTTCTGGATGCCACTTCCTCTTGTTTTTTGTTTTTGTTTTATTTTCTGAAAATTTCCTTGTCTTCCTACACAGCATGTTCTCTTGCCTAAGAAAGCAAAGTCACACAGCAAACACTTTTTTTAATATTTTATTTATTTATTTGCTTTTTGAGTCACACCCAGCGATGCACAGGGGTTACTCCTGGTTCATGCACTCAGGAATGACTCCTGGCGGTGCTCGGGGGACCATATGGGATGCTGGGAATTGAACCCGGGTCGGGCCGCGTGCAAGGCAAACGCCCTACCTGCTGTGCTCTGGCTCTGTCTCCTTCCTTCAGAGCCAAGCTCTGTGCAAGTGTTTTCTGCGACCAGTTTCTACCTGCTGGTCTCCGTCCAGCCCCTGCAGCCCAACTGAGCTCCCTCTACAGTGCTCGATCAGAGTGCATTGTGGGTCCCCTGGGACTGACTGTCTTCTTGCCCAGTAGTGTGCATTCCTCACTGCTTCTCCTGCAGCCTTAGAGACTGAGCCAACCACCACAGCCATGGCTGTGACGTTCTTGGCTTCTCTGCTTCCGGGTCAGCATCCGCCATCCTGCCAGCCTTCTCCAGGCCTCCGGCCAAATCCAATGGCCCATAGGCCTCTCACAGCCACCAGCTAAAACCCGAGCTCAGATTTCTGGTGTGAGCGGAGTCGGGGCCGGAAGAACCCAGCGGGGAAATGATGGTTCAGACTCGGAATGGGTCAGTTCCCAGATGTTCTGCTCCCCAGCAACCTGGCCAGTTCCACCTCTCTCCGGTCAGTTTCCCCGTGTGTGAATTTAAGTGTGATCAACAGTCAAACAAATATCAGGGACCTTACATATAGGACAGGGTTTAAGGTGCTTGGCTTGCACGCAGCTGGCCCAGGTTCAAACCTCAGCACCACATTTGGTCCCCTGAGCCTGCCGGGAGTGAGCCCTAAATGCAAGCCAGGAGTAAGCCCTGGGCGTCTCTGGGTGAGGCCCCAACCCTCCCAGCCCCCCAGAGTATCCCTAAGAACTGTCAGTCACCATTCCAACACCCCTTGTCTCCCCCTTTCTCTTGCTCCGCCTCCTTCCAGTCTCCTGACTTGGTTCTCAGGGTGACGGCAGGGGCCGGCCTCCATGGACACACATAGACACAAGCCTCCCATCCACCCTCGGTTTTAAAGTTCTTTAGATCTCTTTGTGACTCTCCTGGTGAATTACTCGCATGGCTCTGCTCTCAGCCGCCCTGGGAACGCCCCGAGAAGTGGCACACGGAGCCCATCTCGTTCATGCCTGTCTTTGCACATGTCACTCTCCCTGATGAATTTCTTCCTGCTGTCCCTTCCTTTGCCCGGTCGAGGTGGTTCCGAGGGGAGCGGCAGACCAGTGAGGGGTGGGGGCAGGGTCCCTCAGAGCCCAGCCCTCGTGGAGGCTTCCTGTGTATTCCTGTGACTGTTTCCGCGTGCCCCTCGCAGACAAGCCTGTTCTCCCCACAGCTGCGGATCCCATCCCCCTGTCCCGCGGAGACTCGGCTGGGACCACAGGCTGCACCAGGGACCAGGCTGTCCAGGACCGGTTAGACGTCCTGGAGGAGGTAAACTGTGTGATCCAGGACCCGTGGCTTTATCACGCTCAGACCCAACTTTCCTGGGAATAGGGAAACTCCGGCTGATCCTGCCCTGCTGCGTCCAGCCCCTTCTCCCCTGAGGGAATGACTGCATGGACCAGACCCCAACAGGACCTGCCACTCCCTGGCCTTCCTCCAATGGCTGGACGAAGTGGAAGCTGGCCGTTTTTGTTGTTGTTGTTGTTTTGTTTTGCTTTTTGGGTCACACCCGGCGATGCACAGGGTTACTCCTGGCTCTGCACTCAGGAATTACTCCTGGCGGTGCTTGGGGGACCATGTGGGATGCTGGGGATCGAACCCTGATCGGCCGCATGCAAGGCAAACGCCCTACCCGCTGTGCTATCGCTCCAGCCCCAAAGCTGACAGTTTTTTGTGACAAGCACAGTTTATAACCAGGGATTCAGAACCGTCAGGGGTGGAGGAGGGTTCCATTTTGTCTGCACAAACCCTTGTCTGAAGCATCACCTTTTCACTGATAAAAACCACACTGATTTTCACAGTATCATGGCGGGTATCACTAGGAAAAATTTCACTCCATCGTGGCTGTTATTCTCAGAGCTAGCTGGCATATCACTTTTTCTCATCAGTATGACAAACCTATAACAGCAATTTTAGGTTAATGTTTGATCATGTTATATGGTGGCAATCAGCGTATACTTTTATATTTAGATACTTTTATAGTAGAATATTTTAATTTTTCTTGTGACCACCCCTTGAAGTGCTCAAAGTTTAGTACTTGCTCTGTGATCGGGGTCACTCGTGGCAGGGCTCAGGGTCCACATGGGGTGCAGGGGATTGCATCTGAGTCAGCTGCGTGCAACGCAAGCGCCCCACCCCCTGCACTATCTCTCTGGCTTATGATGGATTATTTTAATGCCACCAGTGTTGCTGGGGCTCCTCTGAGCTCCTTCTCAGCTGAACCATTCTTCTAAGAAGGAATCCGCAGCTTTCACCAACCTGGTAACGGTCCAAGACACTCAGAACCCTGGAAATGCCTGGCTGCAAAGCTGTTGCTGGCAGAGCGGCCACCAGGGGGCAGGGCAGCAGAGGAGATGTGGGCGCCCACCAGGGCAAGACCCAAAGGGACAAGAGGGACCCTGGGGTGGCCCCACGCTCAGAGCCAGGCACAGACGCCGGGATTTTGTCATCTGGAGGATCTGGGCCTCCCACTCCGCTCCCATTTCTGACTAGGAGGTCTAGGCATGCCTGGGGAGGCGGCTTAGCCCTCCCCTCCCTCTCCGTCCTGTCCCTGCCCAGACGGTGGAGAAGACCGTGGAGCAGCTGGAGGCGGAAGTGAAGGACCTGCTGGACCTGCTGGAGGCGATCGGGCCGCTGGCCCCTGCCCTGAGCCCAGCCCCGGACCTCCTGGGAGGCAGCGAGCAGTTCAAGTAGGCTGACCGCAGTGGGGCTGCAGGGGCTCACTGGGCACCCGCATGGCCCCGTGCCCCTCCCCCGGCACAGAGGGGGTCGGCTGGGCTCACCGGGGTCGCCCCTTTTCTTTCAGGTCGCTTCTCAGTGCAGGCTGTGAGGAGGGGCCGGGCTGCGGGGAGTGACGCCCTTTCCCGTCCCGCCGCTTCGGGCCCCCGCAATGAAGACGTCTCCTGTCCCGGAGCCTCCTGAGGGGGTTCTGGGCCCCCATCCGGAAAGCTGCTGCAGCAGGGCTGGCCTGCGTGACCACCACGGGCAGCGCCACTGCTGGCACTTGGCGGGAAGTGGAGACTCAGACCCACGGATCTGCCGGGAACCAACACTCTGGTGGGGTCGCAGGGGCCACAGGACGCGCCCCCAAACCCAGCGCCACCCTCAAGGCTCCTCCAGCGGCTCTGTGGCACCTGATGTGAGCCCCCCAAAGCCTGTGCCTCGGCCCACCCCTTCCCCACCCTGACGTCTCCAGGGCTCTGCTGGTTCTGCACCTCATAAACATAAACGCCAGCCTCGTCTGTCTCCCCGGCCCGGCCCACCGTGGCACACCCTCGGCTGCCCTCAGACTCCGACAAGCTTTCGCTCTGTTCACACCTTTTGCCTATTAGGAATAATGAGGCAGAGAATGCGCTAAAAAGTTTTGTTCTGTTTTTGGTTTTTGGCGCACGGCTGGCAGTGCTCAGGGCTTACTCCAGGCTCTGTGCTCGGGACCATATGGGGTGCAGGGATGGAACGTGGGTTGGGATGTGCAAGGCAAATGCCTCCGCACTTACTATTGCTTGGACCCCTTTTCCCTTTTGGGGGGCAATTACCAAGTGGCGCTGGGGGCCGTTCCGGGCAGTGCTTGGGGACCATGAGGAGGTGGGGCGCAGAGCCGTACTCTCGAGTGCTCATGCCCTTTGAGCCACCCCCTGGTCTGGAGTCTGGGGGGATTTGGTGAGGGGCAGGGGGCTGGACCAACCTGGAGGCAGGGCCTGGCTCAAACCTGGGACGGCTGCTACGAAACAAACACCTTCCCCTGGGACTAGGTTTCTATGAGGACCCCGAGATCCTTTCTCCAGGGTCTGGGCCTGGGGCTGGAGCTGGGCGGGAACAAGTAACCTAGGAGCAGTTTCTGAGGACAGGCTAAACAGTTCCCCGCTGTCCCACCCCACACAGGTCGAGTGTCCACAGGAGATCTCCAGGGTCCCCATTTTCTCATTTTTTGCTGTTCCATGTCACTGGCAATTTGTGGCTCTCTTTTTTTTTTGCTTTTTGGGTCATACCCGGCAATGCTCAGGAATCACTCCTGGCAGTGCTCAGGGAACCAGATGGGATGCTGGGCAAACGCCCTCCCCACTGTGCTATCGCTGGGGCCTCGTGTGTGTCTTTTGTGAAGAAACATCTGGTCAAGTGTTCTGCCCATTTGAAAACTGGACCTTTTTTTTTTTTACTGAGTCGCTATAGGTTATTTACGGTTTGCAAATATTCGTCCCAGTTACCAACCTTGACTTTGAAACTCTTTTGCACTGATGAAGTCTAACTTTTCGGTTACTGTGGCCGCATGGTCTCATTTCAGGATCCACTGTTGCCTGTGTTTATGGGCCTTTTCCCCCTAAGGTTTTTACAACCTACTTTTAACCCTTTCTTTAGTTCTTTGACCTACTGTGTTTAGTTTGGTATATGGTTGAGGTAGAGACTTTGATGCCTTTGCTAGTAAACTTTTTCTATTTTCTCTTTTTGTGTTTCTGGACATACCTGGCAAAGCTCAGGGCTTCTGGCTTTATGTTCAGAGGTCACTCCTGGCAGGGATCAGGTGACCATATGGGGAGTGAACCAGGGTCAGCTTGCATAAGACAAGTCCTCTACCCACTGGGCCACCTCTCCAGTGCTGGACTACTTTTCAATCTTTACTTAGATCTATGAGATACACAGTCACAAAGCAGTTCAAGATCAGGTTTCAGTCTTACAATATTTGTACACTGACCAGTGCACACTTCCACCACTGATGTCCCCACCTTTTTCTTTTTAGGGGGTGGGGGCCACACCCAGCAGTGCTCAGAGCTAACCCTGGGCAAGATGGGGGGGGTGCATATGGGATGCTGGGATTTGAGCCCAGGTTGCCACATGTAAGGCTGACATTACTGCTGTATCATCGATCACGATCATGACCACGACCATGATCATCCTGTTGTTTGTCGATTGCCTCGAGCAGGCCCCAGTAACATCTCCTTCGTCCTAGCCCTGAGATTCTAAAAAGTGCCACATTCAAGGCGCTTTCAGGGTTAGGAGAATGAGACCCATCATTGTTACTGGTATTTGGCACATCGGGTACACCACGGGGAGGTTGCCAGACTCTGCCGTGCAGGCAGGTAACATTCGGTAGCCTCCCAGGTTGTCCAAATGAGATAATAAGATTGTATGAACTTCGATCAATCACCAAACACCCATCCCTTCACCAGTGCACATTTTTCACCACCAAAATTCCCAGTATCCCCGCCGCCCCCCCCCCCATTGCACACCTCCCCCTGCCTGTGTGGCAGACAATCTGCACAATACTCTTTCCCTACTTTGGGTACCTTCCATATTTCAAGCCTAGTCCCACCTGCAGAAAAGGCAATGCTAGACAACGTGTTTTGTATTGCTTGTTATGGACACAATATAATGTCGCTCGGCACAAGAGCAGCCCCGCGTGCTCTAGGAATTCTAAAATTTTACTAATTAGGTTCTGACGAGATCACTGCTGCAAGTTGCTCGCGTCTGAGCTACGCAGGGATTTTTAGGTATTTCTGGATGACTCTCCCTGACCCCAGCTGTCATTCCCACATCCCTCTCACCAGGCTCCTCCGGCCAGTCCCAGGGTGACACTCTTTCCCGCTTGCCTCCCTGGGTCCCTGCACCCTGCGGGATTTCTACGGCTGCATTTCCAGGTTCTGATAGCCTATGGGGCCCCATAGGCTGCTGAGATGTTTTCCTGGGCACAAACATACACTCAAGGGCATCGGCTTCTCTGGCTACGGAGGCCGGGTTCTCTCTGCCACGGGGCAGAACCATGTACAAGAAAACAAGCTGCATCAGGGATGTTTTCAGGACTTTGCAGCACCAGCTGCCTTTAATTGACAAATGGCTTTTGGCGATCAACATTCTCGTTTAAGGCACATACCAAGTAGCCGGAGCCCGGTGCTGGCGGCAGCTGTGCATGGAGCAAGGGGGGCACTCGTGGCTGTCTGGTGGCGGTGCTTGTGGAAAGCGGTGGTTGTGGCGATCCTGCCTGCCTGGCACTCGCCACCCAGCACCATCCACGCCACGCCCCCGTTGTGCCCCGTGTGGACACAGCAGAGACATTGCTTGCCTCTGTCTCCTGGTGACTAGAAAAGAGTGACCCAACAGAAACACAAAATTGCAGGACGGAAATGAAGCCGCGACTTGGCCACAAGAGGAAGGGGCGGCGTGAGTTACTCTCGTCTAAGTGGGCAGCAGGGGCCGCGGGTGGGGCGGGGGAGTCCTGAGACAGTGCTCGCCTGGCCAGCGGGACAGGGGCCAGGCAGCCGGGGTGGCTCGGGGGGACAGTGAGGGGCACATAAGCCTTCTGCCAGTGTCCACTCTGCCAGCGGGTGGACAGGAGCAGCCCCGTAGCGCTCAGTCATTGCCTCCACAGATCTTGAGTAGGATCTTCCGGTAATCCCCCGAAGTGTCTCCCTGCCACGCGGAGATGGGGGCTCAGATGAGGGTGCCTGCACGGGACCCTCCTGGATCAAGCTGGCGGCCGTCTCCACGCGGCTCCTGCTCGTCGGACCCCAAAGGTCTCACGGTCCCCAAACCCAGGAAAGCCCCAGGGTCGAGGCTAGAGTCTCTGTGTCTCTGTCTGTATCACATTCTCTCTCTCTCTCTCTTTCTCTCTCTCTCTCTCTCTCTCTCTCTCTCTCTCTCTCTCTCTCTCTTATCCAGGGCTATCGCAGACAGACGTACACAGCACACGAAACCAACACCCACCGTCCCCACAGCCTGGGTGACTCAGAGCCTAGTACCCACACTCTCCCTGCACTGGCCCTGCAGAGGCCCTGGGCGACAGCAGCTGTGCTGAGACACGTGTGGGCCCGGAACACCCAGCTCTCCTGTTTCAAACAAGCCAGGCCTGGGCAGTGCTCAGGCATCCTCTCCCGATGCCCCTGTGGGCTCACTGTGTGGGTAGCAGGCGTGAGGTGGGGAGGGGCGTGTCAGGAGGTGAGGAGGGACATGGCGGGGAGGGGCACGGTGGGGAGGCCACTTCTCCCAGCGATGTGCAAGCAGAGGCCCCGGTGTCCTGTGAGGGGCTGTGGGCCTTGGCAGCTAGTGGCCTGTGTTGATGACCACGGCATGTGACATGTGTGGGCCATGCACCCACAAAGCTCACCTGGCTGGGCAGGGGTGCTGTGACCTCACACTAGGGGTCGGCGGGGGTCTGTGACCCTCACACTAGGGGTGGGTGGGGGTCTGTGACCCTCACACTAGGGGTGGGTGGGAGTCTGTGACCCTAACACTAGGGGTGAGTGGGGGTCTGTGACCTCACACTAGGGGTGGGTGGGGGTCTGTGTCCCTCACACTAGGGGTGGGTGGGGGTCTGTGACCCTCACACTAGGGGTGGGGGTCTGTGACCTCACACTAGGGGTGGCGGGGGTGTGTGACCTCACACTAGGGGTTTGGGGGGTCTGTGACCTCACACTAGGGGTGGGCGGGGGTCTGTGACCCTCACACTAGGGGTGGGCGGGGGTCTGTGACCCTCACACTAGGGGTGGGCGGGGGTTTGTGACCTCACATTAGGGGCGGGCGGGGGTTTGTGACCTCACACTAGGGGTGGGGGGTCTGTGACCTCACATTAGGGGTGGGCGGGGGTGTGTGACCCTCACACTAGGGGTGGGCGGGAGTCTGTGACCCTCACACTAGGGGTGGGCAGGGTAGGTGACCCTCACACTAGGGGTGGGCGGGAGTCTATGACCCTCACACTAGGGGTGGGTGGGGGTCTGTGACCCTCACACTTGGGGTGGGCGGGAGTCTGTGACCCTCACATTCGGGGTGGGTGGGGGTCTGTGACCTCACACTAGGGGTGGGCAGGGGTCTGTGACCTCACACTAGGGGTGGGCAGGGGTCTGTGACCTCACACTAGGGGTGGGGGGGTCTGTGACCTCACATTAGGGGTGGGCGGGGGTCTGCGACCCTCACACTAGGGGTGGGCGGGGGTCTGTGACCTCACACTAGGGGTGGGGGGTCTGTGACCTCACATTAGGGGTGGGCGGGGGTCTGCGACCCTCACACTAGGGGTGGGCGGGGGTCTGTGACCCTCACACTAGGGGTGGGTGGGAGTCTGTGACCCTAACACTAGGGGTGAGCGGGGGTCTGTGACCTCACACTAGGGGTGGGTGGGGGTCTGTGTCCCTCACACTAGGGGTGGGTGGGGGTCTGTGACCCTAACACTAGGGGTGAGCGGGGGTCTGTGACCTCACACTAGGGGTGGGTGGGGGTCTGTGTCCCTCACACTAGGGGTGGGTGGGGGTCTGTGACCCTCACACTAGGGGTGGGGGTCTGTGACCTCACACTAGGGGTGGGGGGGGGTCTGTGACCTCACATTAGGGGTGGGCGGGGGTCTGCGACCCTCACACTAGGGGTGGGCGGGGGTCTGTGACCTCACACTCGGGGTGGGCGGGGGTCTGTGACCTCACACTAGGGGTGGGGGGTCTGTGACCTCACATTAGGGGTGGGCAGGGGTAGTGACCCTCACACTAGGGGAGGGCGGGGGTCTGTGACCCTCACACTAGGGGTGGTAGGGGTGAGGGGTCTGTGACCTCACGCCAGGCGTGGGCCCAGGCCTTGGGAACCCGAAGCCCCTGATCCCCGGCACACACAGTGGGCCGAACCTGGGCCCAGGGCCTGGGGGCTCTGCCCACTGCCTCGAGTCACAGGCTCCCTGGATCAGCCAAGAGGCTGATGCCTGACCTGCCCCCCCACCCCCAGGGGATGTGTCAGCCTCTGGGGGCTCAGGCAGGGGCGCCAGGACTGGCCTGACCTCCCACGGGGAATCGACTGTCAGCTGGGCTGAGCAGGTGAGGCTGGGGTGGGCGTCCCTAGGGCAGGGGGCCTTACCGTGATGTCGTGGTACAGAGACTTGCCGTACAGACGCTTGTACTCGGCTCTGATGTCCAGAAGGTCGATCTCACTGCGTGATACCATGATGCGGATGAGGGTTCGGTCCTTCGTCCCCGCGCCCTGAGGGGCCACACACAACAGAAGTTTGAGCTGCGGCCCAGGGGCTCCCATGGTGACCCTCCTTCCCAAGCCCTGGGATGCGGTTGGGGGGAAGGGGGGATTGCGTACCCTCATGGCCTTGTTGAGTCTCTCAGCAAAGAAGGCCGGTGTGTTCTTGAGACACTTCACTGCAAGAGACAAGCTCTGGTGAGCTGGTCTGCACCGGGGGTGAGCCCTTGGGGGTGGGGGGTGGGGGGCTGGAGCCAGACCACTGACCCTCTCTGCACCCCTTCCCCTCCGAATGTGGGAATGGGGAATGCTGTGGGAATGGGGAATGCGTCCCCTCAGGTATGCTTTGTTGTTGCAGAAAGCTGTCCTGCAAGGAGCTGCAGAGGGAAGGGAGGGAGCTGGGACGGAGCCAGGGCAGAGCTGGGGCAAGGGCGGGGGCTGTCACGAGTGCTGAGTGTGAGTGCCGGAAGCAGAGCCCAGAGCCCCTGCAGGAGATGCAGCTGCCCCAGAGGGGGTCTGTATGAGAGGCCAGAAGAGCCCCTTGGGAGCCCCCCGGAGAGTGGACACGAGCAGCTAGGGGCCGCTCCAGAGCTGAGCCCGTGCCCTCAGCCAGCTGCCCTGCTGTTTCCATCACAAACACCAGCCTGGCTCGCAGCAGTGTATTTTTAGAGGAAACTTGGCAGGATGTGAGTCAGCGGCCTTGGGGGGGAGGGGTGTATGTGGGGGGTGCGGGCAACGCCCTCCCTGAAGGGAGCCGGAAAAACAGGCAAGAGGCATCCGGGCCAGCTTTGGGGACCACCCAGCCTGCGGCCACCTACCCACGGCCAGCATGCCGTGCTCCAGGTCCCCGGACATCTCCCGGCAGATGCTCTTCTCGATGTCCCGGCCGGTCATCCGCTGGTACTCATTGAAGACTAGGGGGAAGACCAGCACCCGTCAATGTCCTGAAATCAGCCCTGCCCCCAAGTCCTACGTGGGAGCCCTTGACCTGCCGGAAGTCAGACGCAGGAGAACCACTGCCCCGACCTGCCCCTGCCCCAGCCCACTGGGCCCCGCCCCCAGCGTCTGACTTCCAAGAGCTCTGCCCTCCCGTGGCGATTTGTCTTGTTTTGCTTTGTCTGGGGACACACATGGCAGCGCTCCAGGGCCATCCCTAGCTGTGCTTAGACAGGACCACGTGTGATGCCAGGACTCGAACAGGATGGGTGGAAAGCGACTGCAACCCCAATCCCTGTGCGGTCTGTCTGTCCCCTGCTCCACCTGTGCCTGTCCCTTACAGGTAGAGTCCCTGATACGGACCCTCCCTGGCCTCCCCCTGACGTGCGTGAGTCAGGGGGAGTGAGTCAGCCCATCGCTGAGAGGGCTAATGGTGGTCGAGCCGGACCCTGGCCTGCCCTGAGCACATGGGCAGCCTGCAGTGCTGAGTTATTTTCAAGCCAGTTTGGGACACGCTGGGTCACCACAGAGAAGCCTGACTCGCCACAGTCCAGCACACTGCCCCACCCCACCTTTGCTTCCCCAGACCACAAGACCTGCAGCACTCAGAAACTCCGAGTTTCTCCTTAATTATCCCGGGGCTCTTCTAGGGCACGAGCCCCATTCCCTGGGGGCCTCACCTGCCACCAGGTGGGCCCGGCTCCTGGCGCACAGGATCGCGTTGAACTTGGACTCGTCTGTGCCCAGGCGGTTCTCCCCGGCCGCGTACAGCTCCTGGACGGGGAGAGGGCATGCAGAGCGTCCACCCCAATGGTAGGCCAGGCCTTTCTGGTCGATGGCTCGGCTGGCCCCTCCCCTGAGCAGGGACCCGCTGAGAGGTGCCCAGGGCGGGGGCAGCAGGAGAGGTCTAGCAGCCTCCCAGCCGGCTTCTCTGCTGCCGCCTGCCCCGGGCCTGCGCTGGCCTTCTGTGAACCTTCTTCAAAGACAGACTTGTATATTCAGGGTCACTACTGAGGGCCCGGAGTGGCCAGCTGGGTACCCTGACGAGGGGACCTGGCCAAACTCCAACAGAGCACAGCCCCCACCGAGCCTCAGGGCTCCGATGCAGGGAATTTAGGCGGGCACACGCCCCCAGGCCCACGTGCCCCCAGGCCCACCTGCCGCACTGCAGGCCTGAGTCCAGTCTCAGCCCCAACCCCAGGCCTCAGAGAGCCACTATCAGGCCCAAAATGATACCTAGGGTCAAAGGTGACAAGAGAGCTCAGAGACCCAGCAGGCAGGCGAGGAACCAGAAACACGGGTGGGAGCAGCCTCAGGGAAACGGGAGGTGGGGGGAGTAAGAGGCAGCTCGGGACACCCAACCCGGCCGAGAACTGCCGGGAGCCCATGGGAGGGGCCCGGGCCAGGCCTCGGCTCTGCTGGACAGGCCACCAGTCTGGCCCTGGGTCTGGCTCTGCTACTGGCGCACCTGACCACTCCCTAAAGGCCAGAGTCACTGGACCAGACTCGCTGCTGGACAGGCAGGCAGGACTGTCAGAGTGGCCCCCACCGGGCCTGTGGTGGGGACAGGGGGCAGACTCCAGGCCGCGCAGCGGAGGGACGGCTGGTCGCTAGGCTCAGGCCTCCAGGTGTGGCCGGCAGTCACCCACGGGGAACACAGCCTATCGGGCCACAGCCCCGGCCACTCTGCTCCTGTGTGCAGCAGGGTAGGGGCGGCAGAGTCGCCGGCACCACCCCGTGCCGCCTCTCGAGATGCCGGGCAGCGCCCACCTGGCCCCCTCGGCTGGTCAGTCACACTCACCTGGACATCTCTCTGGACGAGTGACATGTCCACGTTGGTGCTCTCGTCTCGGTTTCCCTGAAAGCAAGTGACCGTCAGGCCCCGCTCTGCCCTGCCCGTGCCCACGCCCGGCCAGCCGGACACACCTGTGCCAGGGAGATGAGCAGCCGCTGGAAGTGGCCGGACGTCTCGCTGCGGATGGCCTCCTCGAGGGTCTTGTGGAACTCTGAGGAGAACCAGGAGGGTCGCCCTGGAGCCGGGGGCCAGGCTGCCGGGGCCGGGCAGGGGCGGGAGGGACGAGGCTCACGGCACTGTGCTCAGGGCCCCGATTCCCGCACGCCCTCAGTGAGTAGCAGGCGGGAGGGGAAGGTGGGGGGGGGAGGGGGCACGTGTCCGGACCGGCTCACCTGCCCTGTAGGCCACGTTCAGGTCTCGGATGTGGTCGTTGCCGCGGGAGGCGAGGATCTCAATCAGGCAGGCCTCATCCGTGCCGGCCCCCTGATGGGCAGAGCAGGTGGCTCAGGGACAGCGGGGCCGGGCCGCACCTGGGTCCGGAGCACGGCTGCCCGCAGCAAGGAGCAGGACCCGGATGCGACTCGGAGAGAGGCCACGTGGGGCCCCACACAAAGGGCCACCCTGACCCTCGCCAGACGCCATGGACACAGGCGGGCGCCCTGCCGAGGCTCCAGGTGGGGCCTGGTTCTGCCTGACGCCGAGTTCAGCCCACATGAGAAAGACTGGGAGCATGGTTAAAGAGCGGGGTATGGGCACTCGGTCAGGACCCGCTGGGGACACTGAGGCAGCGGAAGGCAGAGAAGCAGGGGCGGGCCGTGACCTTGCTGTGTGACACAGGCATGACCCAGGCTCTGTGAGCGACACATGTGAGATCAGCACCTGTCTCCCCATCAGCTGGGTCCTGTGTGTGAATGAGGCAGAGTCCCCTCGGGGATAGGGTGGGGCTGCTGGCCCTGCTGTCATCCTGGGTGGGGGTGACCTTGGCCCCATGGGCAGGGAGTGGCCAGAGGCCAGGAGCCAAGTCTGTGGACACAGGCTCAGGTCACGCCCTCAGCAAAATCTACCCCAGTTCCAGCTGCTCACTGCCTCAGTCACCCTGGTCTGAGCCCGGAAACCAGGGCAGGCGTCCACTCTGCCCTCTGCGCTCGGCCTCCCTCCTGCTGGGCTGCTCAACTCTTCACAGCTCCCCTCAAGGGGCCGTGTCCTGTCCCTAGCCACAACATCTGCTCCCGACACGCACAGGGAGCTGCAGCCACATGCATGTGGGCAGAAGCTCGGCACAGGCCGCTGGGCCCCGTCAGCTGAGTGCAGGTGACATGCCCTGTCGTTGATTCTTCTCTGCTGTGTAGTGGGGCCCTGGAGGCCACCAGGGCCGCCCCTGACCCACACACAGCCAATCACAGCCCTCCTTGCCGAGGGGTCAGGGGTCCTCCTGTGACCGAGCTGGCCCTGCCCCGGGTCACCCGTCAGTGCCCCTGGCTGCCCTCGCTCTGCGTGGCAGGCTTCCTCACCAGCTCCCAATGCGGTTGGGGCGGGGGGGGGGGGGGGGGCGCGGCGTGGCTTGGTGTTGGGAGCCTCATCCCCCCTCCCCCCCTTGTCGCTGCCGTGACCAGGGCTGTACCTGGGATCACACATAGACATCACCGCGCGTGGTGGGGAAGATCAGACTCCCCTACGGAGCCAGGAAGCATGCACGCGAGCCGTTAGCAAGAGGCTGGAGAGACAGAGAGTAGCCTTCCCCTGGGCATACACAGGTGCGCTCACACACACACACACACTCACACCCACACTTACACCTACCACCTACTCACCCACACACACTACTCCCCCATCCCCCCACACACATTCTCACACTCACACTCTCACACCTACTCACCCCACACCCAGTCTCCAATCCCCCACATACACGCACCCACTCACATTCACACCCGCACATTCACACTCACACCTCCCACACCTACCCCCCCCCCCCCACACACACCTTGATGGCCTCCTTTATCTCGTAGACATCAAAAAGGATGGGGGTTTTCATTAGAGCCAAGATGGTCTTCTCAAAGTTCCCTGACAGCTCAGACTTCAGGTCTTTGATCAGATCCTGATGGGACAGACATGTGGGTTGTTAGGATCCAGAGGCTGACCAACAGGACAATAGCCCAAGGCAGAGGAAGCCACAGAGGCAGCGACAGGGCCCAGTGGGCTCCAGACCCCAGCCTCTGCCAGACCCCCAGGAAGGCTTGGGGTGCCCCAGAGCCAGGAACCCCAGGACTGGCCCATGAGCAGCTCCCATAGTCCCCCGATGTCCCCCTCGCGAAGGCCCGGAAGCCCCCCACTTTGAAGTGTGCAGGCCCCCCCTTGCCCTAGACTTCAGGCTGTTTCCTTGCAAGCTGGCAAGCTCCTCTCCTGGGAACCGTGAGTGGGCAAGGACAGGTGTCGGCCACGAGGGGCCCACAGGGGCAGCGCTGGGGAAAGGACCTGGCACCCGGCGGGGGCTGGATTCTGACTCCAGAGGAGCTGGACGGGCAGCAGAAAATGCAATCCCAGCGGCTGAAGCCCACCAGACCCCAAGGACAGTGGTGGGCTGGGACGCTCACCTTCCCGTAGGCCGTCTTGAAGGACAGAAGAATCTGCTGGCGCTGCTTGTTGGAGCGGCTGCCCAGGCAGTCGATAATGGCCTGCTCGTCAGTTCCTGTGGGGGGACAGGGACGGCTGGTCAGTCTCTGGGGGTGGGGGGACAGGGATGGGGACCGGGCTCTGTCTCTGTGATGCTGGGGATCACACCCAGGTCGGCCGTGTGCGGGCAAGCCCCTTCCGGGCTGTTCCATCTCTCAGCCTGAGCCCTCCAGTTCTCCTGGGCATCCTCAATGCACCCCCATGCCCACCTCCTCTTCCTCCCGACCCACTGAGCCACTGTGGAAACACTGAGGAGGGGGCCAAGGGAAGGAGAGGGTCCCTCCATAGTTACTCACCAAAGCCTTTCATGGCCTTGCGAAGGACCTCAGCATCCCGCATAGCGTCAAAGCCAGAAGCATCCATGATGGTCCCTCGGTTTCCAAACTTCAGACAGACAGACAGACAGACAGAGAGGTCAGATGCTGTGGCGCCGGCTCTGGAAGGGGTTCGGGGGAGCCCAAGGTCTCGCACCCAGTGGCCTGGCCCTCAGGATCAGTCCTGAAGCCCACCTCCCACTGAACGGGACACTACAGAGTGCTCCTGCTTCAGGCGGGCACTGGCCAAGCCACCACGGCTGAGAGTGGACTCAGGGTCCTCCCAGTGGCACCGCTAGCTGCAAACCACCTCTGTGCCTCAGAGGCGTCAGGGGCAGAGTGAGGCCCAATAGTCACGGCATCCAGCGTGGGCCTGGGGCACAGCTCTGCCAGGGCTGCCCAGTGTCCTGGTGGCCTGGCACTGTCCTGAAGCTCCAGCAGCATGGGCATCCCAGCCATCCTGCTGCGCCCTGACCCTGGGTCCACCTTAGCTGTGGGCCCTGCGTCCCCCACACAGCAAACCCGAGTTTCCTTTTGAACTTCCTCCTGCTGTTCAGTTAAGGGGTGAGTGCCGAGGTGAGGTGGGAGGCAGAGCAGAAGGAAGGAAGGAATGTGTGGGGGGAGGGACCCTCTGGCTGAGAGCCATTGGCACATACCACGGTGGGGCGGGGTGGCCACGTGGCCATGCCACAAATCCTGGACTCTCCCAAGTGAGCCACTGTGGGCCCTGAAGGAACCACCAAGAACAGTTGTCCCCGAGGAGGCCTCTGGGGCCCCTGCAGACAGCCTGTGGGGCCACAACTGGGCTGAAGCCCCAGGGCTGGGTCGGACACGGTGACCTGAGGGCTCCTGCCTGGGAGCAAAGGGCTGAGAGGGATGAAGGGCCCGTGGCCGGGCGCTGGGACCCCACCATGACAGGGAAACGGTGGGAGGAGCTGTTCCATCCAGGCGACAGGCTGGGCAGGGGGGCATGGGGCCGGCACTTACCTGGGCAGGGGGCACGGCAGGGGTGACGGGCCCAGATGCCTGGTATCCTGGGTAGCTTGGCACAGGCTGCTGCTGGCTGGGAGGTGGCACGGGGGTCTGCCCAGGGTAAGCTGTTGGCACCTGGCCGGGATAGGCTCCCGGAGGCTGCTGTCCAGGCACCGGGGCCCCTGGATAGGGCGGGTATGCAGGCATGGCAGAAGGCGGGTTCCCCCCAGGGGGCGGGTACATGCCGAATGGAGGGACGGGCTGCTGGGCAGGAGGGGGCTGCCCAAATCCCCCAGGGGGGATGGGCGGGTAACCGCCCCCAGGGGCTGGCGGGTACAGGTTAGGGACGTTGGCGCCTCCGAAGGTCCCCGCCATGTTGTTGGCCTAGAAAAATTCACAAAGCAGAGTGAGATGAACAGTGTTTATGGGGAAGAGAGCAAGGTGTGGTGCCCCCGGGGGAGAGTGGGTGTGGGGCACAGCTGGACAATGATGCGCCCTGCCTGGTACAGGCCCTGGACCCCCGCCTGATCCCTGTGGTGACAGGGACCTGGGGGTCCACAGGCCCCAGGATACCCGCCCCCCACAAGGAAACAAAAGGGCCCCAGGTCAGCGAGCTCCGAGAGGCTCTGTCCGGGGACTGTGCCCAGGTGCCCACAAAGCCCAGAAGCAGTAGCCCAGTTCCTGGGCACTCACCATCCCCGAGAGGTAGTCCTGGTTGAACTGCCCCGAGTAGTTGGCCACGTTGTCCAGACCGATGGGAGGCATGGTGGACGGTGGGTAGGCCGCCCCTCCCCAGGCGCCACCTGCAACATCCCTGCTGTAAGGTGCCGTCCCTGCCCTGCGGGGCTGGGCCAGGTGCCCCCCCAGGAGGGTCTGAGGGACTCTGCTGCCCGTGACCCAGGGGCTCCTCCTGGCTCGAGTAGGGCAGGGGGACCGGGCAGGGGGCTGGGCAGTGCTGGGGGACTGTGGGCTGCTCGCTCTGTCCAATCTGGGAGAGGCAGGAGAAGCCGGGGAGGTGGCCAGAATCAAGTCAGACCGTACCTTCCTGACCAGGGGGTGACACTGCTGGACATACTTCAAACTACCGAGACAAGGCCTGAGTGCACCGCATGGACAGGCAGGGCCACCAAAGCTGGCCAGGCGGTGGCCAGCACGAAGCTGGACAGCAGTGCAGGCTGTGATGCGGACGGCAGGACCTGGGCTCCTGCTGTGGGGACAGCGTCCCTGACACGTGTGTGGCACGGCCCAGCACCTCCCGTGTCCTCCCTTGTGGACAGGAAGCAGGGACCCAAATGGCCCTGGGCTGCCGCGACTCAGTCTGAAGCCACTTCGCAGTGGCTCCCAGGTGGGTCTGTGCAGCTGCAGGACCCGTGTGACCCACTGTCCCCTCCCTCCTGGGGGGACCAAACTATAGTTGGCAGGAGCCAGGCAGAGCAGGGCCAGGCGGGCTCTGCCCTCCTCCGCCCAGACCTGACCCCGGCAGTTGCCCTCATTGCCCTGGCCGGGGGAGGGCTCAGAGCAGGGGACAGTGCATGCTCCTGGCTGGCCTCCAGCACAGCCTCCACCCCGCACCCCTGCCAGACCCGACCTCTCACCTGGAGCAGCGGGCGGGTAGCCTCCTGCGGGTGGCGGGTAGCCGGGGTAGCTCATGGCTGAGTCTGGAAGGAAGGAGGAAAAGCTCAGAGACTCGGACCGCCACGGGCTTTGGACAGCTCTCAGGAGACCGGCAAATGCGGAAGGTTCTGGGTCAGGCTCAGATCCGGCTCCAGAGGCCCCAGTCCGACAGCAGGGGGTCCCGGAACACCCCCGTGCCCAGCTTCCCCTTGGGGACGAGAGCGTGGCTCAGTGGCACTGTCCCCTCAGCTCTGGTCCAGAGTACATGGCCCTGCTCTTGGGGGTCAGACCCCTCTGCCAGGCTACTGGCCATCGTCCACTGCGACCAAGGGACCAGAGGTGTGGACTTCCTGGGCCCAAACCAGGCAGCACAGATGGGCCCCGGGGAGGGCAGGAGGAAGTGGGGGAGGCCTGCATGCTTCCCAACGGGGTTGCTGGGATGCCCACCATTGCTCTGTACACAGACAACTAGGCTGCCTGGGAGGGACACATGGCCGCACCCTGGCCACCGTGTCTGCTGGCGACAGCTGCAGGCTCTACGGAGGCCCGGCGGAGGCTGTGAGCCAGCACCCTGCTGTCCTGGGTGGCCCAGTTCTCTGTGGTATCAGGCCCGGGACCTGGAGCTGCACCATGCATCAGGGTCACATTGGGCAGCACCCCGGCTGAGTCACAAGGGCCAGGATCTGCACTTTCTCCTCTGGGCTGTGCCACACGCAGGCTCTGCCTGTTTCAAGCCATAACAGTCTCCAAACGGGGTTCTGAGCTCACTGGGGCCGCAGAGGCCAACCGTGGCCTTCCAGGGTTCAAACAACTCACACTGGCTCCAATCAGCCAGGCCGTGGCCGCACCATGCCATAAGCACCCATGGACGCCCGCCTGCCCCCTGGCAGCCCCCAGGCGTGCTGCGAGCGAGAACCTGTCTCTTTGTGGAGCCGCATCCATCCCACCAGCCCCCCACCCCAAGGAGGGAGAGGAACTCCAGCCCAATGCTCATCTTCCCGTGGGGCGTCCTTCTGGGAACACAGAAGTCCCTAGTAGAGGGAGGTCCACGGGACCATCCCCGGGCAGAAGGCACGGGGACACCACCCTGGCAGGCCACACAAGAATGGACGCTCTTGTTGTTCGGTGTCGGGCTTGGGGGCCACACCTGACTGCTCAGGGCTGTCTCCTGGCTCTGAGCAGGAATCACTCCAGGTGGGGCAGGGGGTAAAAGCCGATCCCCTGCAGTGCCCTGCTCAGTTTGCTTTTCTGTTCCAAGCTTTGTGGATGCTTTGTTCATGTATGGCGAATGAATACTTTCTCCATTCAGTGGAGTGGCTTTATTTTAGGCCTCATTTATTTCTCCTGCAGAAGTTCTTTACTTTGGTGTGGTCCCATTTGTTTGTTTCTGCTTCGGTTTCTTCCTCAGTAGGGAGGTCTCACTGAAACCCCTCCAGTCTGCGCCCTGGACAGTTCTGCCTGCTTCCCACAATGTATCTTATGCACTGAATACATCTTACGTTAGACAGTGTATCCCCTACATCCTGTGCATCTTAGACACTGGATACATGATACTTTATACATCTTAAATTCTTTGTACCTTGTACATTATATAATGTATGCAGCTATAGCACAGACTTGCACACGGTCTAGCTGGGTTCGATTCCTCCGTCCCTCTCAAAGAGCCCGACAAACTACTGAGAGTATCCCGCCCGCACGGCAGAGCCTGGCAAGCTACCTGTGGTATATTTGATATGCCAAAAACAGTAACAAGTCTCACAAGGGAGACGTTACTAGTGCCCACTCAAGCAAATCGATGAAAAGTGGGAGAACAGTGCAGTGTTCCAGTGCATGTTATACATTCAATGCATCTCATCTCAAGTTCTTTGATCCGTTTTGTTCTTGTTTTGTTGCTGCTTTTATTTTGGGGCCACACCCCACAGTGTTCAGGGCTGACTCCTGGCTCTACAATCAGGATCACTCGAACTGGGTGGGCTACCACTCCAACCTCCTTTTGTAGGACTTTGATCTTATTTTCTGTCTGTCTGGGGGCCACACCCGGCTATGCTCAGGAGTTGCTCCTCGCTCTACACTCAGGGATCACTCAGGGTGGTGCTTGCAGGACCATATGGAATGCTGGGGATTGAACCTGGGTCAGCCGCCAGCCACGTCCCTCCCTGCTGCACTCTCTCCAGCCCCCGATCTAGTTTCTTTTCTTTTTTTTATTTTTTACTTTTTTGCTTTTTGGGTCACACCCAGCGATGCACAGGGGTTACTCCTGGCTCTGCACTCAGGAGTTACTCCTGGCAGTGCTCAGGGGACCCTATGGGATGCTGGGAATCGAACCCGGGTCGGCCGCGTGCAAGGCAAACGCCCTCCCCACTGTGCTATTGCTCCAGCCCCTCTAGTTTCTTTTAAAAGCTTCTTGCACCGTCTGTTGAGGAGACTTTCCTTCCACTTCACGCACCCAGCTCCTTCCAGCTGAGGGGTCACTGGTGGGCTCTCAGCTCTAGTCCGCTGGTATGTAGGTCTGTCGCTATCACAGCACCACCCAGCTCTGATTACAGCTTTCACAGCCTCCATCCTCTTTGTTCTCAGAATTGCCTTGGCTATTTGGGGAGTTTTACGGTCTTTATGAACGTCAGAAATCGGATATTTCGCTCCATGTCCTTGAAGAAGGCCATGGGAATTTGGGCGGAGACTGCGCTGAACGCCTATGGCCCTTTAGGTAGTTAAGTCGTGTAAACACATGACTCCTTCCTTTCACTCCATGAAAATAAGAATGTGTTTCCATTTCTATATGGCTTTCATTTTTTCAATTGTTCCAGTAGTAATTTATAGTTTCACTATAAATCTTTCACCTCTTTTGTTAAATTGATTTCTAGGTATTTTACTATTCTTGGACATGATTATACATGGAATTTAAAAATTTCTTTCTTGGGACCAGAGTTATAGTAGAGCAGGTAGGGTGCTCACCTTGCATGCAGTGACCTGAGTTCGATCCTCTGCATCCCATATGACCCCTGAGCACTGCCAGGAGTGAGTCCTGGGTGTAGACAGTACGGTCAGACACCAGAGCACTGACAGATGTGGCCCCCAAACAAAACAAAAATTATTTATCTTCAATGTCATTGTTTACATTTAAAGGTACAATAGATTTCTGGCCTTTTTTCCCCCTCTATGCTTTGATTTTGAAGCCTGCCAGTTTAAAGGCTTTACTGTTTCCAGGACACTCTCTCTCTCTCTCTCTCTCTGCATAAGTCTTCAGTGTTTTTTATGTATAATGCCATGTCATCAGTAAATAGTGGAAGTTCAACTTCTTTGCCAATTTGAATCCCTTTCTTTTCCCTTCCCTCCTGCACTGTCAGCAGTAACCCCTGAGAACACTGTCAACTGTGTCCTCCACCCCAACACAAGCTTTACTAGCAGAAGCCCTGGATACCTCTGATACCATATGGTCCTCAAAGTACCACCAACTGCGACACCCTCCCCACAGCATCACCAGGTGTGCCCCAAAATAAACAAAGATATGCAGATAGCAGATCAGCGCATGGAAAGATTCTCAACATCAAACACTACCAGGGAACTGGAAATGAAAATAATATACTGAACTTAATATACGGCCAAAGTCCAGAAGAGAGACAGCTACCAAGGCTGCAGCATAGTCCCTGTCATGTGGGTAGAAATGCAAAATGGTACAGGCCCTGTGGCAGACAGCCTGCCAACTCCTCCCTCCCTCCCTCTTTCTTTCCTTCCTTTTAGGACCACACTACGCTGTATTCAGGACTTTTACTCCTGGTTCTGCACTCACGGATCATTTGTGATGGGGCTCGGTGACCATATGGGGTGCCAGGGATTAAATCTGGATAGGCCACCGGAAAGGCAAGCGCCCTCCCCACAGTACTATCGCTCCAAGACCAAACTGCCAATTCCTTATCAAACTTAATAGACTTGTTTGCATGATGCAGACACCAGCTGAAGGAACCAAAAACTTACAGCCACGCAAACATGCACTCCACAGGGGTGCATACAAATGTACTCATAGCTGCTCAAACTCGGCAACGGCAGAGATGCATTTCCGTGGATGAACGGATAAATAAACCAAACCTGGAGTGTTACTCCATGAGGGAAGGGGAGGAGCTCTCCCTCAGCCCACGCAGGGCGTGGAGGCACGGCAGAGGCATGCTGCCATGTGGAGAGCCAGCGCCAAGAGGCCACGTGAGCTGTGGGCAAGGCAGGGGGAGCGGGGGGAAGGGGACAGCCGGAAGTTACAGGATGAGCGGAGGGAAGCTCTTCTAGAAGTTTGTTTGGTTTATTTTTGCTTGCTTTATTTTGGGGGGAACCAATGTTCAGGACTTACTCCTGGTTCTGCACTCAGGAATCCCTCCTGGCAGGCTCAGGGACCTTATGGGATGCCGGGGATGGAACCTGGGTCGGCTGCATGCAAGGCAAACATCCTACCTGCTGTATGATCGCTTTGGGCCCTGAAGCTCTTTCAGATGATCCCAAACCTGGGAAGGCACTTGCACGCCAGCAAAAGCTCCCTGAGGTGCTTGCTTCCATCAATGGAGAACCAAAGCTGAGCAGGCCGAGCTGGGAGGGGTGCAGAGAGTACACGGGAGATCTGCACTGGCCACTCACTCCCCCCACCCACACTTTTTATTGATTCACCGTGAGGTACAGTAACAACTTTCATGTTGGAACTTCGATCATCACAATCACGATCACGATCATCCTGTTGTTCGTCGACTGTCTCGAGCAGGCACCAGTGACGTCTCCTTCGTCCTGGCCCTGAGATTTTAAGAAGTGCCATATTCAAGGCTCTTTCAGGGTTAGGAGAATGAGACCCATCATTGTTACTGGTATTTGGCACATCGGGTACACCACGGGGAGTTTGCCAGACTCTGCCGTGCAGGCAGGTAACATTCGGTAGCCTCCCAGGTTGTCCAAATGAGATAATAAGATTGTATGAACTCCGATCAATCACCAAACACCCATCCCTTCACCAGTGCACATTTTTCACCACCAAAATTCCCAGTATCCCCGCCCCCCCCATTGCACACCTCCCCCTGCCTGTGTGGCAGACAATCTGCACAATACTCTTTCCCTACTTTGGGTACCTTCCATATTTCAAGCCTAGTCCCACCTGCAGAAAAGGCAATGCTAGACAACGTGTTTTGTATTGCTTGTTATGGACACAATATAATGTCGCTCGGCACAAGAGCAGCCCCGCGTGCTCTAGGAATTCTAAAATTTTACTAATTAGGTTCTGACGAGATCACTGCAGCAAGTTGCTCGGGTCTGAGATTCGTTTGTGTTGTCTCTGGATCGTGGCCGTGTGGGAGCTTAAGTAGACGGTGGCTGGATGTGGGCATCATCTCAGAGTCCCATCAGGGGGAAGGGGGTAATGAGAAGGGCCGATTCCTCCCCTGTCCCATGAGGCCTGGAGTTTGCCGCCACTGTCATCCGTACCTGGAGCTTTTTGCTGAGTTCTAGAATGCCACTCACTTTTGATGTGACCCTGAATTGTTCTAAGAATTAGTTACGCTGGAAAATAGAAAAACAGGGGCCAGAGCAATAGCTCTTGCCTTGCAGGTGGTCAATCCGGGTTTGAATCCCCGTCCTGCATATGGTCCCTCAAGCACCAGCAAGAGTGACCACTGTGTACAGAAAAAGCCTCAAGTAGCTGAGCGTGGTCCCAACCCCCTCACCCTCCCTTTAAAATTAAAAAGGGGCCGAGAGAAAGAGAGAGAGAGAGAGAGAGAGAGAGAGAGAGAGAGAGAGAACACAACAGGGAGGGTGTTTGCCTTGCATGTGGAAGACCTGGGTTTGGTCCCCAGCATTCCATATGGCCCAAGTCCACCAGGAGTGATTCCTGAATGCAGAGCCAGGAGTGAGCCCTGAGCACTGAGAGGTATGACCCAAAAAACAAAAAGAAAAAAGAATTACTCCTGGCAGTACTTGAGGGACCACATGGGATGCCAGGGATCAAACCCAGATTTGCCTTGAGCAAGGCAAGAGCCTTACCACTGTGTTATCGCTCTGGTCTGTATGTTAAAAAAATCGTAGTACTGACATATAAAAATTTTCCCCCTCCAACCTTAGATCTAAATGTCTTCTCAGAGTAACTTTTTGTGAATTGAAGTCCACAGAAATTTGCAAGTCTGAGAGCAGAGCCCAGAGTAACCCCTGAGCATTGCAGAGTATGGTCCAACAAACAAAATAAAATCAATTTTTTTCTAATATGCAAACAGAAAGAAAACAAAACCTAGCAGGAGAGGATTTTATTCATGTTTTTTTCTTTCAGCTGAAAATGGCGTGTGTGTTAATTGTGTATCTGAGCCTGTTAATATGTCAATAAATTTTCTCTGTTAAAATGGAAAAAAAAAGAAAAAAGAATTTAAGTATACTTTCAGAAAACACAATGAACATAAGCCCACCAGGAGTGAGTCAATTAGAAAACAACAGCTCCTCTCTCCCCTCAAGCCCCACCCAAAGGGCAACACTGAGCTGTGATTTTAAACAAATAAGTGCACACGTGTGTGCGCGTGGCTGACGTATAGTCTTAGAAAAGGGCTGGAGGCCCCGAGTGATGGCGCAGTGGGAAGGTGCTTGCCTGGGCACACACACCCAGCTTTGTCCTCCAAGCCCATCAGGAGTGAGCCCTGAGACCAAAACAGAAGAGTTTGTTTAAAGCTAGCCGTGTTTCGTGTCCACACACTCTCGCCAAGTGAGCAGCAGGCCCATACCGACCCATCCACATTCCTGCCTGTGACAGTTCCTGGCTCGATTCGGGGAGATGAAGAGTGAGCCAGTCCACAGCTTCCGCGTGCCACCCTGGGAGCCCTGGACATTCCTGTCCAGGTCACTGGACCGGAACGTGGAGGCCGTGATAAGAGCAGAGTTGAAACTGGGCTCAAGGCAAGAGAGAGTCTGCAGAGAGAGGGGTCTGGTCTGGAGATCCCACAGACAGGAGCCAGGTCCCGCTCCTGCTGCCCGGGGGGTCTCACCACCTCCACAAGAGGCCACCCGAGCGGAGACTCACAGTCGCCTCAAAGGCGGGTTGCTGGACAGTCGTGATGATGACCTTGTTTCCCTGGGCCAGGGAGGGTGCTCACCTTGTATGGCGCCTACCCAGGTCTGATCCCCAGCACCTCGTATGGCTGCCACCCCCCCACCCTGAGACCCGTCGGGGGGGTCCCTGAGTGCAGAACCAGGAGTCAGTCCTGAACAAAGCCAGGTGGGACCCCAAAGAAAACAAAACAAAATAAAACAAAATGTTGAAATTCGGGGTCTATGCTAGCAGAGCGCCTGGAGTCAGCTGGAGCGCTGAAAGGAGCCCTTCTCCCTGGAAGGGGCTGGTCAGCCAGGCCCCCACCACCCCAAATCACTGTGTGGTCGCAAGCACTGTGGCTGCTGAACTCTGAGCAATGGTGATGCTCCAACTGGGAAGGCTGTTTTCTAGAACGCTGGTCTCGTGGAGGCAGAGGCCTATGAGTCAGTTACCCGACATCCAATCAGCTGCATACTTTATGAACACAGACAACTCAAGTAGGAAAACGCATGGCGGTCTGGGGCTGGCTCCTGCTTGGCCAACCTCCTCCCCAACTGGCACCTCTGATCACTCGAAAACCACAGCCGGCGACTAACGGGCGCATCTGCGTGGGCATGAGCAGGGGAGGCACACTGAGTGCTCACAGAGGCAGACTCTGAGGCTCCCTGCAGGGCGCACCCGCCCAGCACCTGGCCCAACGCAGCGATGGGCACTGGGCAGCAGCGTGTCCTCCCCCCAAGCCCTCTGCGGGCGCCACGTCTGTGCACACCTACTATAAACAGGCCTCCTCCCTTCTCACCACCAAGTCACCAGCCTCAGGCCAGGAGATCTCAGAGGGCCCAGAGTGGGCCCTTCCCCAGCACCACCCAGCATGGCTGTGGTGCCCCCCAAGGGCCACCACTTCTCGGGACCTAAGCTCTGGCCACTCAAAGCCACAGCACTGGGCTGAGTATAGCGGGAGTGGCCCCTGGTGTCCAGACACTCCCCGCGCCCAAAGACAGGCGCAATCCCTGCTGACCAGCTGGAAGCCGTCTCCTCTCCCAGTGCAGTGGAAAGGATGGAGTGACCCAACCAGCTCAGAGCTCCTGGAGCCGCAGATTTCACTGCACCCAACCAGAGGGCAGGAGAGAAATCAGGTACCACCAAACATTGGAACTGCTGCCTGTGGGGTCGGAGAGGCAGTACAGTGAGGAGGGCATTTGTCTTGCAGCCAAGTTTGATTCCCAGCCTCCCATATGCTTCCCTGAGCACTCCCAGGAGCAGATTCCTGAGTGCAGAGCCAGGAGTCACCCCTGAGCATCACCAAATGTAGCCCCAAACAAACCAACCAAAAGCTGCCTGCTCCACCCTGAGGGGAAGTATCACCCAAGAGCTGAGGGACACGCTGGCAGTCTCATGGAAAGGAACCCCCCGGGGCCTGCCACCTCCCGCTGGCCAGGCCTGCCCCTCACCTGTCCAAGACAAGTACTTTCTGTGGGGATCATGGGGGGAGGGGAGACCCCAGACACCTGGCTGCAGACTGCCGCCCAGTCACTGCCAGGGGCCTGTGGGCAGAACCTCGGCCCTCCCTTCCCCTCTAACTAAGCCCAGAGGGGCCGAGGGGGTCCCACTCCCACTTTCAGGGTGACAAGCATGCACAGGCGATCAAGGTCCCACCAGGCCTCCCCGGCACTGGCTGCAATCCCGGGTGCGTCTCAGGAGCGAGAGTCCCTGGATTCCCACGGAGGAGGCCCGGGGTCAGGGGGCCTAGGGGCTGTCTCCTGCCACACCCGCTCACAGGCAGACACAGGAAAAGTCTCTCCAAGTCGTCCCCTCCACCCCCCGCCCGGTGTGGCCAGGATACAAGTTTTTAGCACTTCTTGGGGGAGCTGCCGCCAACAGCCAGTGGCACCTGGTGGAAGGCTCCTCCCAAGATGAAGCAGGGGGCCCGGAAATGCTCGCAAGCCCCCCAACACCTCTCACTTCGCTCTAAGCTGCAAGGACCAGCCCGAGCAACGTGCCAGGAATCAACTCGCCCTGACCATAGCACACGGGCCAACATGCCATCTGCCGCTCACCCGCCCGCACGCCCCTCCGCACCTCACTCCTGCAGTTCCTCCTCCCGCCCCTGCCCCCAACCAAGGGCCACAAACACCCTGGCACTGTCAAGGGGCACTTCTGGTGCTTGGGGTCAGGGAAGGCCCGGGTCTGGACTCGAGGACAGTGACTCCAGGGTGAGCACTACCACTCACTGTGTGACCCTGGGCGTGTGGCTTGACCTCTGCATAAAGGATTCTGTATGCACAACGGAATACCACTCGGCCAAAAGAACGAGATCCTGAGATCCGTGGACAGGCCTGGGAGTCTCCTGCCGGGTGGAGGGAGGCAGGGGGAGAGGGAGAGGGATACAGAGTGGTCTCTCGTAGGTGGGCTACGAAGAAACACAGTGGAGGAAAAACAAGGGCCCAAAGGGAGCAGAAGCTGAGAGCTGGTCTGTAAAAGGACACCTGGGGAGGGGGAAGATGGGGTGAGTAGCACAGGGAGCGACCCTCTGGGATGATTTCTGCAAGAGAGCTGACGGTAAACAATGCTGTCAACCACGTGGCCTAGGGTGAGAACCTTTGACAATCTGAAACAGTCCCCAACCCTCTTACGTGACAAAGGGGATCTGCAAGTGACTTAGGCTGCCAACCCTGAGGTGGGAGAGGGGGGCAGAGTGCTGGCTGTGTCGGGCACCACACACCTAGAGACTCCAGCCCAGCACAAACATCGCTGTTGCACGCACCGAGAAGCCAGACTTGCTGTGTCCACGAAGCCTCTGAGGTGTGTCTGTCTGAGAACCGTCAAAGGGAGACAGAAAGCAGAACTCGGCTGCCTGGGGCTGCCGACGGGCCGGGGCTACTGGCTGATGTCTGCTCGGGGAGGTCCTGTCCCCCTCTGGGAGGACGGAAGGAAGAGTTGTGTCATGACGTGCAAGCTTGTACCCGCAGAACTGAGCAACTGAAACCACCTGAGATGGTAATGGCCGTTACGTTTTCCATCCAAAAGGTACTACGCAGCTGTAGCTGCAGGACGACGCAAACACATGCCGTGGCCATTGCTTCCCTCCCTTCCAGATCCTTCCACGGTGTTAGCTTGGAAGGGACTCTGCTGAGAGTGCGCTCACAAAGGACCCCTGACATGGAGCCAAGGCCCGTGCACAAAGGAAGCCATAAACCCAGACTGCCGCCAACATCCAGGGAGAAAGGCAGGCCCAGAGGCTGGCTTCAGCCGGCAGGGCTGGGAACTCTGTACTAAGCCTGGTCAGTGACTCTGCCCAGAGTCACCGAGACTGGGGCAGGGAGTTCCAGGTGGCCGGGCAGACACACCCAGAAGGCGTGGAGCTGGGAAGGACAGAGGTCGGCTGTGCGCACAGGCCCAGCAGGGCAGCCACACCCAGTGGGCAGGACCAGGGAGCTGGAACTCGGGGTTTCTCGGCCCAAAATCCCTGGTGACTCAGAGGCCGCCCTCCACACGCCACACTCCCCCACAACCAGAGAAGGGAAGGAAAACCTCGTGACGGAGGCTCCTGCCCCACGTCAAGAGTTCACTGCCCAGGAAACAGGATAAAGCAAGAGCAGGAAGGGGGACAACAGGCGGGGGGGAGAGGGGGGACTATCACTTTAGGGGTCGGGTCTGGAGATGGACACAACAGCGCTTCTTTTTAAAACAAACGAATTGGCTGCTGCCCGCCCCCACGGCCAGTCCTGGGTCTCCTGCAGCTGTAGAAGGGCGGCGGCCTGGGAGTGAAGGAACTGGGGTGAGGGGCTGACCCTGAGAGCCCCTCCGCGCCAATCTGACCCTGGGAGGCACCCAGGGCCCGACACGCTTCCTCAAGAACAGACGAAGAGGGGGTATAGGGGGGTGGGGAATACGGGGGATTTGGGTGGTGGGAAATGTGCACTGGTGAAGGGACGGGTGTTTGATGATTGTATGACCAAAGCTCAAACATGAAAGCTTTGTAACTGCACCTCACGGTGAATCAATAAAAAGGTGGGGGGGGGGGAGGGGGAGAATAATAATAAAATATTAAAATAAGATTAACATTCTGAATTTTTTAAAAAGTAATGTGGAGTTCATGCTCAATTCATCAGCTTAATCAATGGCTGTACTCCTACATTATTATAAAAAAAAAGATGAAGAAAGAGCAGGCTCCAGGGTCCGAGAAAGAGTCCAGTGGGGAAGTGCTGCCCTGGGTACCAACAGGGCCCCTTCCCTGGACCCATCAGGAGGGACCGCTGAGCACAAATCCAGGAGTAAGCCCCAAGCACTGCCACGTGTGGACCAAAAAGGAAAAATTAAAACGAGAGAGACAGGCAGACAGACAGATAGTGGCTTGAGTGGCATCTTGTCTCTCTTTTAAGGAGTCCTTGGTGTCCCCCAGTCTCCTAGGGGACAGGAGACTGAGGGGATGGAGCCCTCACAGGCAGGAAGAGTCCTACCCAAACATGACTCTTTTCTGTTTTCTGGGCCATACCCTGCAGTGCTCAGGGCTCACCTGATAAGTCATACCACATCAAGAGGCGCCAGAGCCAAGGTCACTTTCCCGGGCCTTTGGGGGCCAGGCAGAGGCCCTCATGACCAGCCAGGTCCTCACCAACCCTCACACTGGCGGACACAGGAGCCTGATTCATCCCTTCCACACCCCGGGGTGACGCCTCTTCACCACAGCTCTGCCCAGGCCCTGATCAGGCACCAAGAATCCGGGGAAGAGGCCGCAGGGAGAGGCCCTCCCTGGGCGGCCTGAGCTGGCAGGCAGCAGACTCCCTTCTGCGGGGCCCGTCCCACTGGCTGGGGGCACACGTGCCCAGAGCTGCAGGCGTGAGGTGAGCCCCAGGGTGGCTGCCCGTGACGTCCCAGGGCCTGAGTCACTGTACAGAGAGAGGCGAGGTGCTCATACTGCTTGCGGCTGACCTGGGCCCCACATGTGGGCCCCCAAGCAGCTGGACACCGGCCCCACTGAGGAACTGAACTTCTGCCCGAAGACGCCTGTGAGAAACAGGCTCCTGCCTCCTCCTCATCACAGGCGCCCCCAGCCCTGAGAGGCCCAGAATCTTGTCTCCACCTCAGACACTCCCCTCCCCAGCTGGGGAATCAACCCAGGAGGGAAACCTGGGGGGAGAGGAGGAAACAGCTCTGCAGCCCTTCACAAGACTGTGTGTCTCCGGGAAGGCGGCTACAGTGCTGAGCTGAGGCCACCTGTTGGCTCTGCCCCCAGCAGGGACTCTCTCTCTCTCTCTCTCTCTCTCTCTCTCTCTCTCTCTCTCTCTCCAGGAAAGAGTCAATTCAGGGAGGGCACCGGAGAGTGAACTGGGAGGAGAAAGTGCATCAGCGTTCCCTCCCGGCCCAGGAGACTGCAGCAGGAAGGGCACTTGCCTGGCATGTGGCCGACACGATTCAATCCCTGGCACAGTGGCATATGGTCCCCTGGGCCAGCCAGGAGTGACCCTGAGGGCACAGCCAGAAGGAGGCCCCGAGCGAGCACTATTCGCTGGGGATGGCCCAAACAAAGAGAGAAAAAGCAGAGAGCTTCCTGCATTCTCTCCGAAGCAGTCACTGTCACGTGCTGGTTCCCAGAGAGACACTTTTAAGTAAATGAAACGTTAGGTTGAAAATGAAATGAAAAGGTCATCTAGGTAAGTGCAAAGGAACGACAGTATTGTTGTTTTCCTTTGCAAAGAAAACACAAATACTAATACTGCACACGGTGAGTCTGTATAACAACCCTCCCCGGACGATTTCTAGCCGTTTGTTTTTATCCGGAAACACAGAACTTGGAAAATTACTCACTGGATTTCACAGTCCAAGAGGCTAAAGCCATTCCCGTCCCCTGCAATAATTTATGTAACATAACTTATTGTTTATATAACACGGCAGAGCCTGGCAAGCTCCCCGTGACGTATTTGATGTGCCAAACACAGTAACAACAAATCTCACGATGGAGACGTTACTGGGCCCGCTCGAGCAAATCGATGAACAACGGGAGGACTGTGGCTGTGACCGTAACATAAATTTATGTCACAAATTATTTATGACCATAAGCAGAGTCCCCAAAGAGAGACGGGGGCATGGGAGGGAGCACACCCGCCTTGCACGCAGGGGGGGACTGCTGCGGCCATGACTCGGGTTGAACCTCCGGCCCCACATTCGCGCTGCGAGGGGGTCTGCTGACACAGAGCCAGGACTAAGCCCGGAACCCCACAAGACGTACATGACCCCAAAACAAAACCGAAACCTCACAAGCACAGGGCCAGCAAGCGCTGAACCAGCTACAGCACATGCTTCGCAGGCTGCCAGTCCTGGTTCCATCCAACCCAGGCACCTGATGGCTCAGTGAGCACTGCTGGGAGGGACCCCACCTCCCCAGCGCTGAGCCAGGAGTAGCCCTGAGCATTGTTGTGTGTGACCTCAAGATTAAAAAATTAAAAGTACAGAAAAAAAAAAGAAGGGGACGAAGCAATAGCATAGTAGGTAGGGCATTTGCCTTGCATGCAGCCGACCCGGGTTCGATTCCCAGCATCCCATATGGTCTCTGAGCACTGCCAGGAGTGAGTCCTGAGTGCAGAGCCAGGAGTAACCCCTGTGCATTGCTGGGTGTGACCCAAAAAGCAAAAAAAAAAAAAAGAATTAAAAGTACGATAATAAACTCAGAAGCACAGCAAAGGGCAGTCAGAAATAATCTGGGCTGCTCAGAATGCAGAGAATGTCTCCTTACCCTGGCTTCCCCTAAGGGCTAGGGGCCTGAACTGCCAACCCCCGGACCTCCCTCTTCCCTACGCATCCCTTGATGTTTGGGCCCTTGGAGCAGCTGAGGAGTCAGACATTGGCGGTTTGCCCTGTCCATTTTTTCATTTCATTTCATCATCCTGTTATTCGTCGATTGCCTCGAGCAGGCCCCAGTAACGTCTCTTTCATCCTAGCCCTGAGATTATATTCAAGGCTCTTTAGGAGAATGAGACCCATCATTGTTACTGGTATTTGGCATATTTGGTACGCCAGGGGGAGTTTGCCAGACTCTGCCCTGTGGGCAGGCTACATTTGATAGCCTGCAAGTTTGTCCAAAGTAGGAATGAGACAATAAGATGTCATTAAAAAAAGTTTTGATAAGGTCTTCTACCATGCTGAGACCACTCTCCGCACACATGTAGGTACTGGCAGAGGGACAAAGCCACGCGGGATCCGGGGCCGAGACCTCCAAGCCTACTCGGATTGGAGTCGAGCATCTTCCATCCAGATCCTCCAAATTCCAGTAGGCGGGGGTCACACCCACCACCTGGCCCCCTGGCGCCGTGTAATCCCATCAGCGGCCAAGACTCAGAGACTATAAAATCCAGATCCCGGACGAGAACAGTGCAGTCTTCTGCCCTGTCCATAACGTGCCCTTATTTGTTCACTTTCGGGCCGGAAAGAAGACAAGATTCTCCTAGATCCTTTGTTAATATTCTCCCGATGTGCAGATAACTCGGTTGTAAGGCCAAAGGCAATAAGGTGCAAAGTTCAACCCACAAAGATAAGCTCGAGGAACACCGAACGTGAAAGCCAAGTTCCGAGTAGAACCTGACTTCAAAAATTCTAGCGTAGGGGCAGCGGACCCAGGTCCCACGCCCAGCACCCCATATGGTTCCCCCAAGCACACCAGGCGCGATCCCTGAGCACAAAGCCAGGAGTCAGCCCAGAGCACCGCTGGGTTTGGCCCCCTCCACAACAAATGAGAAACGATGCAAGTGAATAACCAACAACAGAAAACAAAAGTAGAACACAGAAACATTCCGCAGCATCCGTAGCACTGTCCTCCCGTTGTGCATCGATTTGCTCGAGCGGGCACCAGTAACGTCTCCATTGTGAGACTTGTCGTTACTGTGTTTGGCATATCAAATACATCACAGTTAGCTTGCCAGGCTTTGCCATGCAGGCGAGATACTCTCGGTAGCTTGCCGGGCTCCGAGAGGGGTGGAGGAATCGAACTAGTCCAGATAAGACGCAGGCTCTCCTCCCTGACTGGGAAAACTATGACAAATATGCCAGCTATTCCTTAGAAGCAAGAACATCCATAACACGCCAGTCAGGGTCCCAGCAGTGGTCTCCACCAGGGTTTCCTAAACTTTTCCACGGTAACCTCCGGCCTGGAATGCAGCCCGAGAGCGCACCACCAGGAACACTTCGGATCCGTGACTGATGCACTTTGAATTGATTTTTGGTCGGAGCTTGTTCAGAAACCTTTCACTGTGGCCAGGGTTTTTTTGTTTTGTTTTGTTTTCCTTTTTTTAAGACACCCCCCCACGCCCTCCCCTTCATTTTACGAAGCTGGAGTCTGGGCTGCTAAGAACGGGCTCTTCCTGGCAGTCAGGAGCAGGCCAGCCCCCCAGCTGGACCCCTGTGCCAACACTGGTCTCAGTGGCCACCACTGCGGGGGAAGGTGGGGCAGGCAGCAAGCTGCCGCAGAACGTCCCAAGGGGCCGCTGCCCCGTCGAGGCGCTGGGGTGTGGGACGCAGTGGCAGCCGGCGAGGGAGCAGGGCCAGCTCCCTGCACCCCTCGGCCCCTCCCGCCAGCAGCTTCTGCTTCGTTCTCCCACCAACAGGCCCACAGCTAAGGGGCCACTTGGCCAAGCTGACCATGCACCCCACTGCAGTGATTAGAGCTCAGTACTGGGAGCGTGGTACTGAGAACTCAGTACTGAGCGTTTGGTACTGAGAGCTGAGGACTGAGACCCAGTGGGGTCCCTGCTTCCTCCTGCCATCCCTCAGCCCTGGCCCTCCGATACAGCCTAGGCAGAAATATCCCCAGCACTGTGGCCAGACCCCCCCCAAGCCCCCTCAAGCTGATGTCCCAGGCTGTCTGGAACCCACAGGTCTGTGGGGTGGGTGGGGATGGGGTGGCCACCACTGCTTGGGGGCATGGGCAGCCCGTGCTGAGTTCAACACAAACATGCCCGGTCACCCACTAAGAATAGCGGTGACCTTTTAGGGGGACGAAGCAAGCCCTGCTCTCGCCACACGCCTTCCCCTCCCCAGGCCCCTCCCTGTCCCTGCCCAGTGTCGCCGAGAGTCCCAGGGGCCCAAGTAACATTATCACCCATCAGCAGTGATGCCACCTCACTGCTTAGAGAGCACCCATGAATTTCAGTAACTCCTTCGGTCCCCGGCACCCCACAGGATCCCCCAAGCCCATCAGGAGTGACCCCGGAGTGAAGAGTCAAGAGTGAGCTCTGAGCACCCCTCATTGTGACTCTAAAACCAAATTAATGAATTAACAAAGTAAAAAAAAATGCAAGTCCACATCGAGGAAGCACCTTCCTCCCTCGTGTCCTCGGAATGCCTGTTCTCAGGGCTGGGACAAGGATGCAGAAGAGGAACGTGATGGGGATGAGCCCATGAAGAGTCAGGCCGAGCACCAAGGGGGCTGGTGCTGGGGCCCCGCGTCAGGTCTCAGGAGAGAGGGCAGCCGCAGAGGAAGGGGCAGGTTACCTCGAGAGGCCCTTCAGGGGCGAGTCCCCACCACCCACAATATGGGCTTCCTCTGCTCTCGTCTGACGTCCCCGGGCCCACAGCTGCCACTCAGCTCTCACCGACGCCCACTGTCCACCCTCCCTATCGGTGACCACATGACGGTGCCCGGCTTTTCGACAGTGGCTCCCGTCGCCCTTGCCCCACCCAAACTGAGTTGGGCTTCTCGGTCGACCCAGGTTGCCTTCACTTTTCCGCTTTTCCCTCCTGCTTATCTTGCCTATCCAAACCAGCCTTCAAAGTGCAGAGGTTTGGTGCTGGAGCGATAGCACAGCAGGTAGGGCGTTTGCCTTGCACGCGACCGACCTGGGTTCGAGTCCCAGCAACCATATGGTCCCCTGAGCACCGCCAGGAGTAATTCCTGTGCATCGCCAGGTGTGGCCCAAAAAAAAGCAAAAAAAAAAAAAAAGTGCAGTGGTTTGCTTTTGTTGGGGGCCCACAACTGGCAGTGCTCAGGGGTGAGTCCTGGGGGGCTCGGGGACCCGCAGGGCACCCATAGGGGACAGACACAAGCACCCACCCACTGTACAATGTTCCAGGTGCCCTAAGGGACAATACTTTTAATAGAGGGTGATCTTGGGCCAGTCTCTTTCATTCGACTGACATCTGCTGAGTTCCGAGGCCCCTCTGGGGACACTGAGAGCAGAGCAGGGAGCAACCAGGCCCACCCTCCAGGGACAAAGGACAGGGCGGGGATAAGAGCCACCACTCCCGTAGCTGCACTGAGCGAGAACTGACTTGCGCAGCACCAAAGGCGGAGGCCGGGGGAAGAACTCACTGCCACCTGTCCCCACATGGGAACTTCCGGCTGCGGGGGGAGGAGGGGGTGGGAATAAGGGCAACAATGGGCGGGGGAACAGGCTTTCCAGGAGGGCTGGACAGCACCAGCCAAGATAGACAGGACAGATGGACCTTCCATGTCAGCCTGACAGGAGTGATCAGTCATTACTGCTGCTACCAGAATTCCAACGAGATGCTTCCAGGGATGAGCCAGACTCTGCTGTTAGCCTAGGTCCACCTGGGCACCATCCTCCCGGGTACACAGGTGGGGCTCCCCAGGTCCCGAGTGGCTCAGCTCAGCAGCTAACTCTATTAATCATTTCCTCCTTCCAGTGGCCCGTGGGTGGTAGCTATGATCACTGCTTCCATTTTACAGATGGAGACACCCAGGGCCAGAGCCTAGTAGGAGAGGAGGGGGCAGGGCAGCCAACACCAGGCCCGCCTAGCCGGGGGAACCTTCCAGCATACACAGTGCCTTGCGGGAAGAGGCTAATCCCTCTGGAATCCCCAGCAACTGACTGACTGGAGCAAGAAGGAAGGAAGGAACAGGAGGGCCAGTGAGGGGAGCAACTGGCCAGTCCCCCCCTCCCGAAAGCCTGGCCCTCCCTCCAGGCAGTCAAGCCTGCTATGTGTTTGGAGGGGGGCTGGCCCCAAACAGGGGCTCCCCGGAGGAGCAGGGACAGAACCGGCCCTGGGCAAGCCGAGGGCTGGCCACGGGAAAGGCCAGAGGGGCGGGACAGGAATGTCCCTGCAGGGACCGGCGGCCGGCAGCTTGCTAACCTCTGCCTCCGTTTTTTTATGTTTTATTTTGCATAAGGGCCACACCCTACGGTGCTGAGGGGCCACAGTGTCACGGGGCGGGGGGGGGGGGGGGGGAGGGCGGGGCAGCGTCCCCGGGACGGAAGTCAGGCCCCAGCCTGGCGCTCAACCACTTCAACTCTCCTGTCCAAGACTTCAGTGGACAGCTAAGCAATTGTCCTCTAACGCCTGCAAGCCCGCGTCTAACGTTTATGCAGCCTTCCTAGGGCTGGGCTGAGGCCAGGCAAGAGGAAACGTCCAGAAGCCGTTCCCTTCCGCAAGCCCCAAGGCGGAGAAACCGGAAGGGAGCGGCCAGGCGCGGTGGACACGCAGGTGTCCTCGGGCCCTGGGGTGGGCCCTGGCCAGCCCCGGAGAAATCAGGTGGGGTGCTCTGCGCTGCCCGTCGCGCGGGCGAACGCTCCCGCAGGCCAGCCTGGACGGCGTCTCGGGCCGCTGCCCCCACCCAGGACCCGCGGGCGGCCCCACTCACCTGCAGCGGCGGGGTCGGCGGAGCTCGGGGGACACAGCGGCGGGCTCGGCCTCCGGCTCTCACGCGCACTGACGCCCGCGGCGCGGCAGCCGCTCAGGCCGGGCTGGGAGAGGAGCCTCCGGGCGGAGCCAATCGGAGAGCCGGGGCGGGGCGGGCTGGAGTGGCGGGCCAACCGGCGGGGCGGGGCGGGCTGGTGGGCGGGGTAAGTGGGCGGGGCGGGCTGGCGGGCGGGGCCAGTCGGCGGAGCGGGCGGGGGCGGGGCCATCCCGAGTCGGGGGCGGGTCCCGCGCTCGGCCCGCCCTCAGGTGAGCGCAGCCCCCACCCGAGGGGAGCGGCTGTCCCCGGCGCCCGAGCGCGGGGGCCCGGCTGGGCGTGACGCCCCTCTTCCAGCCCGGGTGCCCGCCCGTCCCGTTTCTCCAGGCGAGTCCTGCGCACCGTCCGGAGAGGGGTCCCCGCAGTGTCTGTCGCCTGGGGTGGGAGCCGGCGCGTTTGTGACTCGGTGGGATTTCCCCCGCCAACGCCCCGGCGGCCCCAAGTCTCCGGGTCCTACTGGACGCTGCGGGTTCCCACCGGCTCCGGGACTCCCCGGGCCCAGGATCGGGCTGGTTTGCACCGGCTCTGCCTGCAGGGTCTTTCGCTGGAGAACAGCACGAGGCGAATGCCAACTGAGGGCCAGTTTATAAAACACCCGAAAAACAATCTTCGGAGTTGTCAAGGTCATGGGAAAGAAGGAAAATCTGTGACACACCCAGCTAAGCCTGAGAAAACGTGGAAGTTCAGTGTAAGTGGGCTCCTGCGAGGGGAACACTAGTTAGAAGCAAGGACGTCTGGACAAGGCGTTGATTTGTTTCATGATGGTGAACTGATACTGGCCCATTCCTTGCAGCAACAGCACCCGTGATTTATGTGAATGCTGTGTTAACAGCACTGTAATTTATGTACCGGTTGTGTGAACGGCACAGCTCTCCTGGTAGTCTAAAACGACCCATTACACAAAATGAGATTTTTGTGGTGCTTTTGTTCTGTTTTGTTTGCAGTGCCAGATAGAACCCTGGGCCTCACACGTGGAGTGCTCTCCTGCAACTGAGCCATACCCAGGCCCTCAAACTACAACAATAATAGGAAAGAACTGTTGTGGGCTTGGGGCCACACCTGACAGTGCGTAGGGGTCACTCTTAGCCATCCTGGGGACCATATGCTGGGCTGGGGATCAAACTCAAATTTATTTCCTAAGAAAGGTTATATCGCAATATGAAGGCGTTGTAAGATTTTTCTAGACCTGAGATTCACTCCACTTCCTCCACGTGTTTGGGCTCAGATTCATGTACCATCAGGCACCATGGGTGCATACATTGTGTGTGCCTGTATAAGCATGAAGGTGCATAGTTTACAAAATTTGTGTTTTCTGCCAAGCTTTTTCATTCACTGCATGGACCCCGTGTTCCTCCAGGCTTCTTGTTAGCTGCCTCTGCTCCCTCCCTGAGACTGTGGTGTTTGAGTGGTCAAAGCGAACCGCTCCGCCTGCTCTGTCTGCAGTTAAAATGCCTTCCAACTCAAGCACTGTGCCGGGGAGGTACAGTTCTGCTGGACCCGGGTCCGGGTCCAGGGTGTAGATCCCTGCTGGCAGCCTTCAGTCAGGCTTGGGGAACGGTGGAGGTGTCTGGGGGCCTCGACTGTGCTGACCTGCCCCTCTCGTGCGGGTCTTTTTCCGAACAGAATGCTTTCAGGGGAGAGGAAATGGGAGTGTGGGTGCAGCTTGGGCCAAGGGGAGGCCAAAAGCTCTGGCAGGCCAACCATTCATCTGAGGTGGCACAGGCAATGGGAACAGGTGCCCGAGGAGTCCCCTGCAGTTGCAAGAAGCTCTGACTGCTGGGGGCTCTCTCAACAGAGCTTTCCGGAGAAGATCACCTGGAAGCCACCCAGACCCTCTGCCAAGATGCTGAGTGAGTAACGTACATGCACACACATTCACACATACATGCTTATGTATACAGCAACACATACAAGCACATGCATTCACATTTACAGAAAAATACACTCAAATATACATCTAGACACAAATATACATATTTTCTCACACTTATACACACATACACACTCTCAAGTACATACAACTCTCACATGCACACACATGTATACACACTCAATCTCCTATTCACATATATACACATTTCTCACACTCTTACACACGTGTGCTCATACACTCTAATCACATATATACACACAGAGTCACACATACATGCTCACATGCTCTCACACCATTACACATTCTATCAACATCCTCTCCCACACACACACTCACTCATATGCACACAGTCACACACACTCACATACATATACACTCATACGCAGTGACCAAGAAAGTGAGCTTCTTTGTTTATTAGAAAAATATCATTTTAATAGACAATTCTTTATCTTACATAGGAGCATGATAGAATGCAAGAAGAACCTTCCAGAGTTATGCGAGTGAGAGGAGGAAGTGCAGAGGGCCACTGTGATTGATCATCATGACTGCAGAGACCAAGTCCTTGGCATGAGTGTTCACGTAGGTTGATTAGCTGTAGGGTGATTGACTCAAACAAGAATCTGAAAGCAGATCTGGAGAGGAGAAGAAAGAGTAGGTGGGACTGGCTAGTGTGGGGGCTCTTAGGTTCTGTCAGTGCCTTAGAAATAGCAAATTAAAGAGTAGAATGAGTGCTGGGGTTAGAGTCTCTAAAAGATGCGCTCATGGAGGAAATCTGACACACTCAGACAAGCTGGTTGCTTAACGTTTACTCACCAGGTGTGTGAGGAAATCTGAGAAATCCTCAGCAACCACCATGGATTCGCATGGATTCTCGGATTAGTGTTTCTCTCTCTCTCTCTCTCTCTCTCTCTCTCTCTCTCTCTCTCTCTCTCTCTCTCATACACACACACACATGCGCATGCGCACGCACACACCAGTGCTGGCAGTTGTAAGATAACATTGGTCCTTTCTCATTTGTCACAAGGAGCCTAGGTTTATTGGGTTACACCCATCGCAGTGTACCTGGGGCGCTCCCATTCCTCTGTGTTTATCTTTAACCTCTCCTTTGTGTTCTGCTTCCCCTATCGTGAATCACTTATATCCCCAAATCAAACCTTGTGACTTGTAAGTTCAGATGCTTTCCAAGGGACTCTGGATTTTGTATTTGTAAGTGAAATGTTGCTTTTCTCTTTCCTTTATGTCCTTTGCATGGTTTACTTGAGAGCAATGTCCTTTTTGTATAGACACAGGAAGACAGTTAATGCTCTGCTGTTGTGACTTGGGAGTTAATTGACTCTGAATAATATTTACCCCTGGGCATCTCTCATATTTACTCTACTTATGCCTCAGTTGTCCTTAGTACCTAGCACCCCAGATGCAGGGTCTCAACAAAGGGACTGAATGGACCAGGACAAACTGTGAGCTCCCCTGGCACCAAAACAGGCCAAGTGCCACAAAACTTATAATAAGTTAAGAGCATGGTCATGGACAAATTCTGTCATGACCCAAAGAGAAGTGACTGGACAAGGACCCTGCTTGGCTTGTGACATAGGAAGGACTTGGCATAGGAAGGACTATCTGGCCTGAGGATTGTAGTCTGGGATCTATAGTGAGATGTCCCCAGTCACCCTATAAGCTTAACATATCTCTTACTGTGTCCATACAAATCGACTAGAAAGATTATTAAGAAGTAAACCTAAGGGGGCTGGAGTGATAGCACAGTGGGGAGGGTGTTTGCCTTGTGCACACGGCTGACCCGGGTTCAAGTCCCAGCATCCCATATGGTCCCCTGAACTCCGCCAGGAGTAATTCCTGAGTTCAGAGCCAGGAGTAACCCCTGTGCTGGGTGTGACCCAAAAAGCAAAAATAAAAAAGAAGTAAATCTAAGATGATTGTTTATAGACTAAGGAAAGGAGAAATATGTCCTTAGATGAAAACACACACCCTAGGGCAGAAGAGACCGTTGTCTGAGAAGAGCTTCTCTGGAAGGGAAGGAAGCGCTTTCTCTTGATTGTGCTCTCTCACCTGGGCGTAGTTGCTACCCTCACCCTTGGAGGTCGGACTTTTGACTAAGGGCCAAGAAAGGTGCAGGGAGGCTAGCATGAGGGACAGGAGGAGACGGGAATGAGGGGCAGTGTGAGACTGGAGTGGGGCTCTGTGAGATTGGAATAGGAGCAGGGAATGGGATAAATGGTGGGACGGAGATTGGAATAAAGGGCAACCGATCACCACCCTGCTTAGCGGCCCTCTTTCACGCACTCTTTCATGCTTCTGTTGGCAGTGGCAGACCAGGGCGGGGAAGCGACTCGTGGCCACCAAATGCATGTGGTGAGTGCCCACGCACAATTTGTGAACACACAGACGGTGATCACATCAGTTTGTAGAAAGAACAAAGAAAAAAGTCAGTGAGGGGCCTGGAGAGGTAGAATACCGGGTAGGGGGCTCGCCTTGCTTGTGACCTACCCATAGTGTCCCCTGAACCTTGAAATGAATACTCCCTGAGAACTACTGGGTGTGCCCACCCCACCCCCTGCCAGAAAAAAATGAATGAAAGAAAAGGGAGTGACACAAAAGCTAGAAATGAGCGTAGGACACAAAGACTGCTTTTCTGGGACTCCCTCACCTGGACAGCAATTTTTAAACATTGTACAAGACACCCATAGATGTTCTCCAGGTGGGCTAACGGCTCAGAGCAGCACAAAAACACTTGTTTCAAAGTCAAGGTAGTTTAAAGACAAAGTCAGGGATTTTGAGAAGATGTTTTATACACACTCAGGGCCGGTTATGAATTATTCATTCAGTGATATGGCGACACATCATTACGTCTATGAAAGGAAATAAGCAAAATCCACCTCTTCAGGCGAGCTGCTCTGAATGACTCGCCTTTTCCCTGGTTCAGGGTGTGCATCTTTAAATACCACAGTTAAAAAATAGGAACTGGTTCAGGGTGGATTCCTTCTGGCTGTGCCACACATGCGTTCCTGACCCAAACAAGCTCTTCAAGTTGCAAATGATGAATAGAGAGCACTGTGTTCATCTTTAAAAACGGGGCTTCAACTATTTCTTTTCCCCGAGGCATGCTGGTCTCCAGCGTTGTGGGAACACAGTGGACAGGCGAGGGGATACAGGACAGCATTCACACATCGACAGGCCCCATCAGTTCTGCCATTTCAGCATGAGAATTTCTCTCCGCCTTCTTTTTTTTTTTATGCCCTATAAAATCTTTAGAAGAACTGGAGGGTTGCTCAAAGGTCCAGAGCACATGTTTTGTATGGAGGTGCCCTGATCCTACCCCCAGCACTGCATAGTCCTCTAGCACTGCCTGGAGTTGCCCCCAGAGCACCACCAGGTCTGTTCATAAACATGTAAAAGACCATTAGATGAGCTTCATTGCTTATTTACTTCACTGCTGCATCAAAGGAGGTCAGAGCAAGCCAGTACTTTGGGAAAGGGTCTCAGCAATAGAGCAAGGCTTCTCAGATGTTTTTCATTTGTGACCCCGTGAACCCAGAAATTTGTACATGACCCTTATATATAAAGTAAGTATGCAAATTAAAATTTTACTGGCAAGAGGCTGGAGTGATGGCGCAGTGGGTAGGGCGTTTGCCTTGCACGCAGCCAACATGGCCAACACAGGTTCGATTCCCAGCACCCCATATGGTCCCCTGAGCACCGCCAGGAGCAGTTCCTGAGTGCATGAGCCAAGAGTAACCCCTGAGCATCGCCGGGTGTGACCCAAAAAGCAAAAAAAATAAAATAAAATAAAATTTTACTGGCAATAAGTTTTGCATTCATTTCACTTGAAGGAGAGGAGTGTTTGGGCCACACCCAGCAGTGCTCAGGGCTCTGTGCTCAGGGATCTCTCCTGGCAGTGCTCTAGGACCCTATGCAGTGCTGAGCATCAAACCAGGGATGCATGAAAAGCAAGTACCCTGCCTGCTGAATTGTCTCTCAGGCTCTAAATTTATTTAAATTCCCTTTAGTTTGTTTTGTTTGAGGGCTACACCCTGTGGTGCTCAAGGCTTACTCCAGGGGTCATTCCTGCAGGGCTATGGGGACCATACGGAATGCCTGGGATCAAACAGAGAATGGCTGTATGCAAGGTAAGCGCCTTCCCTGCTGTATTTTCTCTTTGGTCTAGCGGGCACCAGTAATGACTCCATTCATCCCTGTCGCATGCTAGTGTAACCCAATGGCATCTGCTCACTCCAGGAACATAAAGAGCCTCAAACCGCTTGTTAGGGTTTTGACGAAGAAGTCAGACCATCTTGTAGGTGGGCAGCCACATGTCCTTTTAACGTCCCGGGGAATGTAACAGCTCTAGTTCAGCGGTTGTCACTAAATCGCATTATGTGTCCGGCCCATCTGATTTTCAACACCTTGGCAAACGAGACAGCATCCTTTATTCTTGATCGTTGATGGAGGTCTGAACTCCAGATTCCTTCTCTCACTTGAGTGAAACGTGATATTCTAAGCATAGCTCTTTTGATTCCTCTTTAGGATACCCAAATAGCGTTCTCGTCCTCTTCGCATAGGGCCCAGGTCTCTGAGGCATATGTTAGTGCAGGAAGAACGGTAAAGTCCAAGAGATGTGCCCAGAGCTAGAGGTTCTTAGTCCTCTTAACAACTTCTTCGACGCTCTTGAAGGCGTCCCACGCCGCTCTCTTCCTCCTGCACAGTTCTGGCAACAAGTCATTCGTCATGTGTAGTTCTCGACCCAGGTACACATAGCTGCTGCATTCAGAGATGTTCATTCCCTTGAGAGCAAATGGAACATCAGGGACTAGTTCATTTTTCATGAATATTTTTTTCGTGAGATTCAGCTGTAGTCCAACCTTTTCACACTCATGATCGAAGTCAGCCAACATTTGTGCCGCTTGGCTAATGTTTGGTGTTATTAGAATGATATCAGCAAAGCGGAGGTGGTGTAGTTGCCGACCATCTATCTTCACCCCCATTTCTTCCCATTCCAGTCATCGCATGATGTTCTTGAGGGTGGCACTGAAGAGTTTCTTCAGTGAAATGGTATCACCCTGCCGAACCCCTCTCTTTATGTCAATGATCACTTCCTTGTAGAATGGTGAGATCCTGATGGTGAATCCGCAATACAGCTCAAGGAGGATCCTGAGGTACTGAGTTTGAATGCCCTGTTTGGCTCGGGCTTCGATGACTGCTTCAGTCTCAACAGAATCAAAAACCTTCTTTAAATTGATGAACTTTAGACAGAGCAGCATCTTGAACTCTCGTGAAACCTCAGTGAACTTGGTCACCGTGTGGATATGGTCAATCATGCTGAATCCTTTTTGGAACCCGGCTTGCTCTCATGGTTGTCCTTTGCCTAGTGTTCTGCCTATTCTATTCAGGATGACTCAAGTGAGCAACTCGTAGACGACAGACAACAGGAAGATCGGGTGATGGTTGCTAATGTCATGGATGTCTCCTTTCTTGTACAACAGAACGGTCCTGCTGGTTTTCCATTGGGATGGAACCTTGCATTCAGACAGGTAGCGTGTGAAGAGCCAAGCCAGTGTATTGACGAGTACTGGCAGCAGATTCTTCAGGTGTTCAGATCTGATCTTGTCTGGATCAGGTGCTATTCGCTTCTTTACCCATGAAATGGCGTGTCAGATTTCGGAAGGGAGAACGTTGGGAACGACATATCCATCCTATGGAATTTGGTATGTGGGCAGGTGGACATGGCTATCGAAGAGATCTGAGTAGAAGTCGTGGATAATCTTCTCCATTGCCCTTCTGGAAGATGTGACAGATCCATCAGGATGTAGGAGAGCAGTTATCTTAGCCTTATAGTTGGTGATGAACAGGCGAGCGTTGTGAATACTTTTCCTGGCTTCTGCCACATCGGCAAACTCTGCTGTTCTTCTCTCTTTGAGGTCTTCTTTTATCGCTTCTCTGCACAGCTTTGTGTGCTCAGACATTAGCTTGTGATTGTCTGAGGCTTGCGCCAAACCACATTGGCGAATGAGTTCGAGAGTTTCCGAAACCATTTCTCCCCACTCCATGAAGTAGAATTTTGCATGAAGGAGACAATGATCCAATCTCGTTTGGAATTTGGGACAACAGCGACATCGGTTAGGCAAAACAGTTGATTGAATATGATGTGGTCAGTTTCATTGTGGAACTGTCCACCGGAAGACTCCTGTGTCCAACGTCTAGATTTGGCCATCTGGAACTGTGAGTTACCATGGGTGGTCTTGGTCAACATGATGAACTCAGACAGTTTGTCATATAGTTCAGTTTAGCCTGTTCTAAAGGCATCACATAATCAGATGAGCATTGCCTTTCACTCTAGATTTTGAGGTGGATTTAGGGATAATGATGCTATATCCAGTTATCCGAAAGACCCTCCAGAAATTCAGGCTACAAATCAAATGAATCTGGAATCAGAGTTGGAAAATTGGAGCAGGTACAAGAAATATTTAGGGGAAAATCCACACAGGGGTAATTTTCTAACAGGGTTTGTTTTCTTTAGATGGAGCAGAAAGATAAAAATTTCCTACTATGGGACTGGAGCAATAGCACAGCAGGTAGGGCATTTGCCTTGCACGCGGCCAACCCGCGTTCGATTCCCAGCATCCCATATGGTCCCCTGAGCACCACCAGGGGTGATTCCTGAGTGCAGAGCCAGGAGTAACCCCTGTGCATTGCTGGATGTGACCCAAAAAGCAAAAAAAAAAATTTCTACTATGATAATATGTTTTTATAGAATTGCAAAAGTGAGTTCCAGTTACCATTGGAAATATTGTGCAATTTTTCATGGCAGTCTCATGTACGAGAAATAAAATTTCAGAGCATTTTAAGTTTTCTTGGCAGTGTCTAGTCTTAAATTCTTGAACCAATTTATTTCAGGAAGATAGGGAGGCCCCTCGTAATGAACTTTTGAGAAACAATAAAATTTAAGATAAAATTGTCTAGACCTGAAGTAGCCCAAAGGCATGAAGACCACATCTTTTTGTTCGGTTTTGGGCCATGCCCAGCTGTGCTCAGGGGTTATTCCTGGCCCTGCACTCAGTAATCACTCCTGGTGGGCTCTGGGGATCAAATGGGGTACTGGGGATCGAACCTGGGTGATACGGTGCAAGGCAAGTGCCCAAGCTGCTCTGCCATCTCTCCGGCCCAAAGGTCTCTGACATGCAGAACCTGAGCTTTTTGGGTATGTAGAAACTGAGGTACCACCCAGAGAAGGGCGGGCCCCTAAGAAGAGCACCAGCTACCGGAGACCAATGTCTTGATGATATCATAAAAGGACGATCAACATGCAAGGCCTGCCCTGGGAAACTCCCGTGAAAGCTTTTATGAGTGCAGAAAAGTCCTGGCCAAGACCACTGGGAGGAATTTATAGCATTTCCTCCCAAAACCCTTTGAGGCTTGATCTTTGTGGCCCCTGTGCTCTCAGGAATATGTACGTCTCTTTCTCCCTTTTCCCCTCTCTGGGATAATCCATGGTCTCTCTTGAACACTGTTCCTCACTTTTCTCTCATATCTCATAAGTAAATTTTGTTCAACAAAAATCCTGTCACTGTATCACTGTCATCCCATTGTTCATCGATTAACTCGAGCTGGCACCAGTAACGTCTCCATTCATCCCGGCCCTGAGATTTTAGCAGCCTCTCCTTACTCGTCTTTCCCAACGCTGCCATATTGGAGGCTCTTTCGGGGTCAGGGGAAGGAGACCTGTCATCGTTACTGTTTTTGGCATATCGAATACACCATGGCTAGCATGATAACAGAGAGGGTGGAAAGCGGCCTGGAGAGTGGCAGTTGTTGGGTAGTGGAGGTCGGCTGCTGGGACTGGGTCCCTTAGGGTAGGTTTTGGGGTGAAAACAGCCTGGCTAGGAGTCCAGTGGCATGGTTATGGGGGCCTCATTTTATGCCCCTCATTTTATGGGAGCTTCATTTTAACAAAAATGCTATCTTCACTATTTCTCCTCCTCCTGAAGTTCTTTTCTTCAGAGGGAAGGCGACAGAGCCAGAACGCCTGTGCTGAGGCAAGGACTGGCTTTCCTTTCCTGCAGAGAGCAATTCCTGCTCCAGCCTGAGTCCATGGCTCGCCAAGAACTTGGGCAAAGGGCCAGCACAAGTGGAAACTGGGTGTCTTGTGGGGCTGCTGAGATACAAAATTGTACTGTACAGGGGTTCCAAGCCACCTCAGCAGTCCTAGATTTCTCAGGCTTCCTTACAGGGTGACCCGAGGTGGGGATTCAGGGAACAGTGATGCCCTTCTCAGGTCGCCTCTTCCCTGCCCACTTCCTGGGAGTCACCTTGCATCCTTCTCCCGTGTGTGCCACGCTTCCCTCCAGCAAGTGACCACACTCAGCAGTGACCACAAGCAACGCACCATCGCCTGCCAAAGCCAACCTAAGTCGATCTTGGGCCTGCCTTTCCCTAACCAGACCCAGAGGTCTGGCCCCAGTAGCCTGTGGCTACTTCCTCATGAAGGGATTGAGGAAAACTAAGCTGGAAGAGAAATGGAAGCAGTAAGTGAAGTTAGTGGTGAATGCTTCGGACCCCTTCCTTGGGCCTAGGGAGATGGTACCACAGTTCAGGTGATCACCTTGCGTTTGGTTGATCAAGCTTGATCTCAAGTGTCCCACCTGATCCCTAAATCATGGCCCTGGCCCGTTCCCCACTGGTCAGTTGCTCCTGTACTCACATTCTGGACTCACTGTAACCCAAGTCACGCCTAATTACGGACCTAGCTTCCTGACTTGGGTCTAGGCTTATATCTCCTCATTCATTGGCTTTGCATTTTTTTTTTAACTCAAACAGGTTTCCTCCAATTTTGAATTGCCGACTTCCATGTCTGCTTTCTGCAAAGCAGGTGCTCAACCTGCTCTCCTATCTCTGTCCCCTCGTCACCCCCCTCCCCAGTTTAAAGCTAAAGAGCAGGTGGAGGGGCAACTGGCTTGGCACAGCAGAGGACACTCACTTGGGTCCTCTAGGGTAGAAACCAAAACGATGCCCCCCCACCCCATCTCAGAGTCTCAAAATGGCTTCACACTAGAAGATGGAACGTCCCCAGTGTAGACGTTGCAGGTGGTGCCAGTAGGCGTAGGCAGATACAAGCGGATGCAGGTGGATGCAGGTGGATGCCGGCACATGCAGGTGGATGGAGGCAATGCAGGCGGATGCAGGCGGATGCAGGTGGATGCAGGTGGATGCAGGCTGAAGGGGCACCAGCAGAAAACCTAAGTGCCCTACCCTCTCCCTTCCAGCAGACGTCACCAGTCTCTGGACAGAGGAGACGCATTTTTCCTACACACAGAGTTGCATGGACGAGAGACAAGGCATAATGGATGGGGAAGAGAAGGTCAGCAGGGGAAGAAAGGAGGAGTAAGCAAGAACAGTGCAGCAGGAGGAAGCTCGCCCAGCACACAGCAACACGGGCCCACCCCTGCACCTCTGGCACCCTCAGGCCCTGCCAGGAGTGATCCCTGAGCACAGACCCAGGAGTAAACTCTGAGCACCAATGGGTGTGGTCCCCAAACAAAACAGAAGCCAAGTTAACATTTGCACAGAAGACTACGGGACCCGTCCAGGGAGTCACCTCAATTTTTTTTTCTTTTTTGAGTCACTCCCGGCGATGCTCAGGGGTTGCTCCTGACTCTGCACTCAGGAATTACTCCTGGCGGTGCTCGGGAGAGCGTCTGGGATGTTTGGAATCGAACCCAGATCAGCTGCATGCAAGGCAAATACCCTACCCGTAGTACTATCGCTCCAGTCCACGTCACCTCATTTATAGTCCACATGCAGGGCCCGGGGGGGGGGGGGGGCGTGTGAGCTGGACAGTGCTGTGGGGGACCGAGTGGGTTCAGGGTTCAAGAGCAGTCTGGGCTGGAAACGGGGACCCCGAGTGTAAAGCGGAGCCATGGACAGGGTGCAGCCCTGCAGCTGCTGGGCAACCCCAGCCCACAGGCGCTGAGCTGACCACAGCCACAGTGAGGAACACGGGCCGCAACCCAAAGGAAGCCTCGCCCCTGCCTGCTACATATAGCGATAGCCTATAGCTTCCCAAGGCTTTAGGCAAATGGATTAGATTATGCCCAGGTCTCTGTGATGTAGGTAGGGAAAGGCCCTATGAAATAGGTCAGCAAAACTTCTAGGGGAAATTCCAAGGCTGATCCACTTTGTGGATGCGGATTATCCTTGAACAGCAGATCCTGAGGAGATTGGACCCCTCTCCATGAAGACAATTCCTCGAATACTCCAACTTTAGTGATTCAGCCCAGAGAAGAATCCAGAATGTTCCAGACCAAGACTACCCAAGAAAAGTCCATAAAACCCAGCCCAAAAGCCCATTCAAACCTCTCTTCGCCCTTGGAGAAGCCCACGTTCTCTCTTGAGCGCGTTACTCTCTCTCTCTCTTTCACCCTCTCTCCCTCCACACCTCAAAACCCTCCAAATAAAATCTGTTTCACTTCACTGCTTGTTTACTCCAGAAATTCTTTTCTGAGAGCGAGAAAAGAACCCCCAAAACCCTGGGTAAGGCCTGGGACTGGCCTCTCCTTTCCTGCAAAGAGCAAACAAATCCTCGCCCCGGCCTCAGGGGCTCCCTGAGAAACCAGCTGGTGGGGGTCAACTCCCATGCCTGGCAGACCAAGTGGACTTCAGGTGTGTCCTGACGGCTACCGGGTGGGGCTGGGGGGGCTCAGGCCCAGCTGAGCAGGGGCTCATTGCAGACTCTAACAGTCCTAGTCTGCCCAGCAGAACCGGGGAGGGAGGGACGGTGGGGGGAGGGGCAGAGGCAGATGGGGAGAAAGTGGGCATCTTTCCTCCCAACTCACGTGAGCCACCATGTCGTGGAGTCCACCGACATCATCTGGACCATAAGGAGGCCGAGAGCTGTGGACGGTCTGTCCCAGGGCCAACAGTCAAAGGAGTCGGAATATCCAAACACTGAGGAACAATGAACGCCTGCTGCCTCAGCAGCCTATCAGGGAAAATGAGACGTTAGACGTAAAATCTTAACAATAGGGAAATGAAGAGGGACCCTCTCTTGCTTTTCAACGACCCAATCACTTGATAAGGAACAATCTCAGTTTTTTATCCCCTGCCCCCCTGCAGGACTAGAAGTAGTAAAGAGAGTACAGCCAACCTAGTTTAACTGCTAACTTCCTCCCTGAGAGCTTCCTTCATTTCTACTTTTCAGTGAAAGTTTCTCTTTCTGAGTCTGAGCATCTTTTATCACTCGATATTTTCACTCCTGAAAAAATTGAAGAATCTGGGAGTGGTGATTATGTACCTCCACATCTTACTTTTCCACAGAGAATAGAGCTCAGCACGTTGATGGATGCAAATGACCAATGACTGCTTTGGATAGCCTGGACATGTTGTGTGAGATGATCTTAAAGATGCAAATGAACTGCTTTGGGTATCCTGAATGTGTGTGTGTGTGTGTGTATGTGTGTGTGTGTGTGTGAGAGAGAGAGAGAGAGAGACAGACAGACAGACAGACAGGCAGACAGAGGATCTTAAACAGACTTTTGAGGGATGGAGCAAAAGTATAGCGGAGTGGGCAGGGTATTTATCTGCATATGGTCGACTTATGTTCGATCCCCGGCACCCCATAAGGCCCCCCAGATCCCCACCAGGAGTGATCCCTGAATACAGAATCAGGAGCCAGCCCTGATGCCACTGGCTATAGCCCGAACATCAAAAAGGAAAAGAAGAAAATAGATATCAAGATGGTCATCTATTTACCACCAGGCTTATTGATATGACTTTCTCTTTTCAAACAGACATCCTGCAACTTTAGGGACATTTATTTCTAGAAAATAGAGGTGGTAAATGACCTTTCTAAGTTACTTTGGGGGCATTTCACACGCAGCTGCCCCTCCAAGGACACAGCCTCAGCAGGTGTGGCCTCTGGGTGTATGATTACACACACCTGCTGGTGGTTTCCCCAGGTGAATGAGGTCCCGAGAGTTGCAGGGTGAGGTGAGCTGTGGGGAGGGCTGAGTTTCTACAACTGCATTCTTAGGGAACTCGCAAAGCCTCCCTCTCCCCCCCACCCCCCCGGAAATCTTGGTTCCGCCAGCTGGATGCACTTCAGAGGTGGGGAGGGGCCTTTCCTTTTGGAAAAGTGACAAGGTGGTGTCTGGATTTCCCTAGAGTCATGTTGATGTAGGCAGGTAGACAGGGAAAAGCCCTTGGCAATTAAACTTAGGTCAACAGAAATTCTAAGGCTGATACACCCGCTGGATACTGAAAACAGAGACCTGATAAGACCTTCAGCAGCGGACCCTGAGGAGATTGGACCCCTCCCCCATGAAGTTCCTCAAACCCTGGGACCTCTTCCTTAATTTGATTAACTTTAGTGATTCAGCCCCGAGAAGACTCTAGAACTTCCGATCAAGACAACCGAGAAGAGCCTCTAAAAGCCACCTTGAACAAAGGAAGGGCGCGAGCCCGTGTGCTGCTTGTGCCTGCGTGGCCGAGTACATGTGGCGTCCGAGCATGTGTGTTGCCTGCATCTCCCCTCTTGAGAAGCGTACTTTCATGTCTAATGCTGGGGTGTGTTTTAGGGGCTCTCTCCACCCTTGGAGAAGCCCACATTCTATCTTGAGCGTGTTACTCGCCACTCTCTCCCACTTCCTCTCCCTTCCCTTCAAAACCTCCCAATAAAATCCATTTTACTTCACTGCTTGTCTACTCCTGAAATTCTTCTCTGCGAGTGAGATGAGAACCCAGTAACCCTGGGTCCCAGGTGGCAGAGGCGGATCGAGAGAAAGTGGCCGTCTTTTTCTCCTCCCAACTCAATGTGAGCCACCCGAGGGGTCCACCTACATCAATGTCAGGGTCATAGCTCATAATTATTGGGGGAGAAGGGTTATGGGGTGCACCTGATCTCAGGGATCACTTCTGAAAGTGCCCAGGGAGCCATAAGTAATGCCAGGGATCCGCTCAGGTGGCCACATGCAAGGCTAGTGCCCTACTGTCACTGTCCCTTTGGCTCACAGCTCCATCCCTAAGAAGGCCTGTGGCTCACTGCCTAGTTATTCTCCTCTGCCAGGCCCAGTTTCTTCAGAGCCTGAATAATCTAGGAATAGAGGTGGAATAAAAGTGGACAGCAGGCCAAGGAGAGACTCTGGCCATGTCCACTGCTTCTAAGTTGCTGCCATGGGAGACAGCACAGGACAGGTGGCGTGGCCTGCTGTCTTCCACACCCCTCTGAGGAGGACAGACAGGCACTAACTGTGTAGTCAGAGGCCAGGCCCCCATCAGAGCCATGGATCCAGCTGCCTCCTCGGCTTCAATTTACTTCTGTTAGGCATTTGGAAGTAGCAGAGAGCGCATGGCCCTGGAATGACTTCGAGTGCGTTGGTCTCTTCAACCAGTTTTCTGTGTTCTTTTTCACTTGGGGACCATGCTCAGGGCCTACTCCTGGCTCTGTGCTCAGGGATCACACCATTGAAACATTTGTGATTTGGGGCTAAAGGGATAGCACAGCAGGGAGGGCGTTTGTCTTGCATGCAGCTGTCCCGGTTTTCATCCCCAGCATTGCACATGGTTCCCTGATCCCTGCCTGGAGTGATTTCTGAGTGCAAAGCCAGGAGTAAGCCCTGAGCACTCCTGGCTATGGCCCCAAAGCAACAATGGGAATAAAATATTACAACCACCCAGCCTTTTGAAACCATCCACCATCATCAGCCATCAATACTAAAGCAAGATCCTCCACAGGCAAAAAGATTATAACCCCCTGGCATCTCAGAGGATGATCAGCCATTTCAGCCATGGTGACTTTCATATTTCTTTACTTGCTTGATTGGGGGCCATACCAGGCAGCTGTTACTCCTGGCTCTGTGCTCAGGGATCATTCCTAGTTGTGCTCAGGGGACTGTATGCAGTTTTGGGATCAAATCAGTGTCCCAGAAGAAATGGCTCTGTGTCTCCTGTTCCGTTTCTCCTGCCCCAACAATTTAAAAGTGACTTTTTAAAATGTAATGTATGAACTCTTAATATGTATACATATGTATGAATATGTAATATGTATGTATGTATAGACTACATTAGGGTGGGCCTATAACATTTTGTTTGTTTTAGGTTTGGGGGTCACACCCGGCAGTGCTCAGGGATTACTCCTGGCTCTGTGTTCAGGGATCACTCTTGGTTGTGCTAAGGACACTATATGGGGTGCTGGAATCCAACCCACGTCAGCTGCATGCAAGGCAAGCACCCTACCCTCTGTACTCGCTCCCAAGCCCACTAGAACCTATAACTTTTCTATGTGCTGGGAAAGAAAAATAGAGTCATTTGCTTTATTGTAATATTAATTTGTGGCTATAGTATGCCGCCAAACCCACCTGATCTCTAAAGTGTGCCTCTATAAAACTCTTGCTGTGCCCCTGAGCATGAAACACACCAGCACAAATGATAGTGTTGACGGTAAATGTTAATTGCTGCCTTTGCAGGGGGCGAGGCAGGTCAATCCAAAGAGCTTCAGCGAGATTTCCCAGGGCCTTGTGACAACAGAGGCCGATGTCTGTCTTTAACACAGATCCTCACGGCTGCTTGGATTTGTTGTCTGCCTGCTAAACAGTGAAAGGAAAGTCTGCATGACCTTGTTTTCTCTGGACTGAGGCTCCGTGGATTGTAGTAGCTTAATCTGTGTCCAGTCAGAAGACAGAAACTACATGTAGGTTAAGCACATAGGGATGGGGCATGTTATGTGGAAAGCACATCCGGGCTAACCACTTGGGAGTGAAGGAAGTTATTCAAAGGCCGGCCCATCCTGGTCCCAGGGCAGCCACAGAAATCAGTCCCTGCAGAGCGCCTTGGCCCTCTCGAAGGGCGGGTCTGAACAGGGCAAGGGAGCCCATGGCAGGAAAGTCCACATTGCAGCCAGGCGAGGGCCTGCTGCTGGCGAAGAGGGCAGCTCACTGAAGGTGGTACATTTGAGCTCTCCAGGGTTCCCAGCAAAAGCAACTGGATCTCCCCCGCCTCCTTATCAGGAAATGGCACTGGAGGGCAGGAACTCCCGCTCAGAACCGTGACTACGAGACCGACTGTGGTAGGAACAGGGCCCAGGACAGCCACAGGAGAAAGGAGCAGTGTTGAGCCACCAGGCTGCTCTGCTCCACACAGCCCTACTGGCAATATTCTTTGATTGATCAATCAAGGTTCTCTCTTTTTTTCTCTTTCTTGCTTTTTTTAAAAAAAAAATAATGTGGGAGTGTAAAAAACTATGCACGCAGAAGGTTGTGTGTTCGCGGGCTCTCTGGACGGCTCTATCTCACCGCCCGCGTTCGGTGCCCTAGAGCTGCTGTGTGTAGCCTGCATCGGGACGGCTGTTGGCCAAGGGCAGATGAAGGAAGAGACGAGGGCCAGGCCGGTTGATCTTAGTGGCAGTTTATTACAAGGAAGTTTATCCCATAGAAGAACTTATGTTGTGGAGGGCCTAGGTTCTCTCAAGCACATGTTCCCCTTGCTAGTCTCTCGGTAGTCCATCTTTCAGCCCTGCTCTCTCCTTCTCCAGCTCCCTTCTAGTCTGGCTGACACTCCACCCAGTCAGGTAGCCAAATCAACATAAGAAAGCCCTTCCTGAATGCTCAAGGGCAAGATACCTCTTAAGGTGTTTTTCTCTTTTCCTCAGTCCAATAAACTATCAACTATTTCTGAGGTTATGCAGGAAGGACAGAACAGTGTTATCCTACATGGGAGTACTGCTATTTGTTCAGCCATTGATTAAGCTGATTAAATTGGGCATGAGCTCCACATTACTTTTTAATTTTATTGTATCACCATGAGATAGAGTTACAAAGCTTTCATGAGACTCAGCCATACAGTGACGGAACACCCATCCCTCCAGTGCGCATCCTCCACCACTGATGCTCCCAGCATCCCCGCCCCCATCCTAGTCCTCACCTTGCCTCTATGGCAGACAACCCCCAAAACTCCCTCTCTAATTTTGGGCATTATGTTTTGCTCAAATTTTCCCACCACCATTCAAACCTACCTGCTAAGGGCAGACGCTAGATAATTTATTTTCCATTGCTCATTTTAATGTTAGTGGGCCCCACGGGTGACTTATGTGAAGCAGGGAGGAGAGAGACGGTCACTTTCTCCCCAACTGCCTCTGCCACCCGGGACCCAGGGTTACTGGCCATTGGGATTCCATCTGAAGTAGGCAGAGAGACTGCACCTGCTCCATCTGGGTACCCTGGTGAAATCGGCTAGGTATGGGGCCCAGAGAGATCTCTGGCGCTATGGTATCTTCTGGGATGTGCCTCTGTGTCTCTGGGCCAGGGCTATTGGTGTGCTAAGATCCACACTGCAACATTTTCAGCAGATTATATCATGGTGAGGTCCATCCTGAGACAGTGGAGTCAGGCTGGTGGTATGGTGGCGATTTTGGATTGTGGAAACAAGTTGTTGCTGGGGACTCTATTTGGGGGGAGGCACAGGCCAACACTCTCCCCTCCAGTTTACTCCAGTCTGCTCAGCCATGCATGAGTCTGAGCTTAACTGTGGCTTTGGCTTTTGATCTCTTTCGAGATTTATTTAGGGGTTTCTGAAGCAAGCTCTGTAGTAGAGCTTACAGGGTGGGGCTGGAGTTGGTTGTGGGGGTGACTGCCAGTGCTTCCATGTGTATTGGCAGGTGGGGGGAGGTAGCCCATCCCAACCCTGAGAAAGCCTGGACATTTCCATCACAAAACCCACATACCAGAATTTTCAGCAGATTATATCTTGGTGAGGTCCATCCTGAGATGGTGAAGTCAGGCCAGAGGTATGGCGGTGTTTTTGGTTTATGCAAGCAAGAGGCTGCTGGGGGCTCTGCTTGGGCAGGCCATCAGGCCAACCTGCCTCCCTCTGATTTACCCCAGTCTGTTCAGCCATGCACGGGTCCAAGATTTATCTATGGGTCTCTGAAATAAAGCAAATAAATGAGCTTGCATAGCTGAGCCAGAGGTGGTTTGTGGGTGTGGCTCCCACATACCTAACTTTTGGCCGTTTAATTTCTTGGTAAACTTGGTCCCAAGTTGTTGGGTTCTGGCCAAAGGCACAGCGGCAGTTTTGGGGTATCAGGAAGCCTGAAGGCACCATCAGGTTGCTGATGCACTCACCCCGCAGGTACATTGGCCACACCATGCCCCCTAAGGTTCTCTCTTTAGGAGGTTCCAGGAACACCTGGCAGTGCTCAGGGTTTACTACTGACAGTGTTTGGGGGTCCCTATGGGGTGCCTTGGATCGAACCCTGTAGGTAACATGCAAGGCAAGCGCCCTACCCTCTGTACTACCGCTCCAGGCCCTCAAGGTTATTTCTTATCTCTCCATTGCCATCCCCCACTCCTAATTTTACCTCAAGGTCATAGAAACATAGAATTTCCACACTAAAATCACAGCGCCACCTACAGGAAAACCAAAGAAACCCAATCGAGTAAGCAGAAAAATTCTACAGACAATTGTGAAAGTTTTAAGGACAAAGCCTTTTCCTTGAAATTCCTCAAGTGACAAATCTCCATGGGTCAAACTTAAGGATGCAAAATTAGAGGAAGTTCCAGAGAAAGAGTGAGAAAAGCCATGATGATGAACGTAAAGAACCTCAACGGAACACAAAACAAAGCCCTGAGGGGCTACAGAGCACAAGAAGGTCTTGAAGTGGTTAAGGAAGATTTTCAAACAGTGTTAGGACCAACGTAGACAGAGAACTGCCATGACAGGCTTTGTGGCCTTCTGAATGACCTAGGCTTCTTCCAGGAACAAGAAAAGCAGAAAAAAAAAGATGCTTTTGTCAAAGATTACATCTCCGGAATAAGACTAGGCCTCGGGAATGTAACTGTCAGGGCCGGATATTGCAGTTCAAAACAACAACAAAATACAACAAAATGTTGTATAGGTAATAGAAAATTGCTGAGTAATGCTTACTTGCCAAAATGAAAGTATAAGAACTTGCTGAACCTGGTGCTTGGGGTCCTTGTTGAAACCTTCTGCGTTGGGCGGATACTTGGACCCCAGCTAGCTGGAACAAGAAACCTCTCTATGTGTTTTGCATTATTGGCTCTATTTTCTGTCCTTGGGAGGTGGTCGACTCCACACTCTAACAACGGGATTGGAGATAAAATCTCTTTGGGGTCTAGAGAGATAGAAACGTGGATAGGCACTTGCCTGGCATATGGATAGCTAGGGTTTGATTCCTGGAACCCCAGATGGTCCGCCCAAGCACCACCAGGAGTAATCTCTAAGTGTAAAGCAGAGTAAGCAAGGCATAGTCTGGTATGGACCAAAAATCAAAAACAAACAGACAATAAAATCTTTTTTAAAAAATAACTTCAGTGATTCAAGTGGAAGAGGAGAAATCAGAGCTGGAAAAATGACTGAAAACTAAAAGAGAAATATGAAAGTCGTTTTGGCAGGAAAACACCAGAAAGTGAAAACTGAGAGATACCGCAATCAAAGAAACAGTGCTGATCACTTCCAAAGCCTGTGCGAGAGAGACTAGAGCAATGGTAGAGTGAATAGAGCACTTGCCTTGCATGCTGCTGGCCCGGGGTTAATCCCAACACCCCATGCTGAAGTCAGTGACTTAGGAGAGGCAGGGAGGAGAGAGACAGTCACTTTCTCCCAATCCGCTTCTGCCACTCAGGACTAACTGGGAAGCCTAGGACTTAGAAAGTCTGTGTTGAGCCCCTGCATTGCACAGGCCAGAGCCCTGCCAGCCCTACCGGGTGGCCATCCTGACGTCTGCTTGGTCTTCTAGGTACGGACTTGATCCCCACCACCTGATTACTCAGGGGCCACAGACTCAGGTTGGAGCGAGGATTTGCTCTTTGCAGGAAAGGAAAGTCAGTCCCAGGCCTCACCCTGGGTTTCGGGGTTCTTGTCTCACCTCACAGAAAAGAGTTTCAGGACTAGATGAGCAGTGAAGTAAAATAGATTTTATTTGTTTAGGATGGGGAACGAGGGACTGAAAGTAGTGCACTCAAGAGAGAACGTGGGCTTCTCCACAGGTGGAGACAGCCCCTACACATTTCCCAGCATTAGATATGAAGGCATGAAAGTACATCTCTCCATAGGTGCTTGGATAGCACATGTGCTTGGCCACGTGGGCACAAGCAGCACGTGGACTTGGGCAGCATATGTGCCCTTCCTTTGTGCATATATATATGGATATATATTAGATATATATATATATGCACACAAGCCTCAAACATGTTACAAACCTCTTATACAAGGGCTTAATGGTTCCAGAGTAAAATACAACAATCTTCACACACTTTCCTCTAAGGAAAACCTTTGGACCATTTTTGGAGGATTATTCATAACAAGCAATACAAAATTAATTACTCTGGTTCTGTTTTGGGGATATGATTTGGGATTTGGGGGAAAACATTCGAAATATGGTGGTGGGAAGTTGCGATGGTGGTGGGATTGGTGTTCAAATATTAAATGTAATGAATTCTTGTTAACAGCTTTATAAAAATAAAATAAATTTTTTTAAAAAGAAAGGAAGATCATTAAATATAGAGCAAAAAAAAGAAATTGTGATACAGTAACAAACATGACCAAGTTATAGGAGAGCGATAGTTATAAAAGACAAAAGACAAAAGAGGAGGAAGAAAAGAACAAACTTGCCACAGTCAAATGAAGATGAATTGGTATCAGCACAGACACAAAAAGACTAAAGAAAGTGTGATACTTGGGGGCTGGAGCTATAGTACAGTGGGTAGGGCATTTGCCTTGCATGCAGCTGACCTGGGTTCGATCCCCAGCATCCCATATGGTCCCCTGAGCACCGCCAGGAGTATTTCTGAATGCAAAGCCAAGAGTAACACCTGTGCATCACGAGGTGTGACCCAAAAAGCCAAAAATAAAATAAAAAAATGCAACTGTCACTATATCACCATATCACTGTCATCCTGTTGTTCATCGATTTACTCAAGCGGGTGCCAGTAACGTCTCCATTCATCCCAGATCTGAGATTTTAGCAGCCTCTCCTTACTCATCTTTCCCAACGCTGCCGTGTTGGAGGCTCTTTGAGGGTCAGTAGAATGAGACCTGTTATTGTTACTGTTTTTGACATATCGAGTATGCCATGAGTAGCTATGCCACGGGCAGCTTGCTAGGCTCTATCAGAAAAAAAACAAAAGAAAGAAAGAGAGAGAAAGAGAAAGAAAGTGTTATACCAACTCCCTGTAATAAACAAAAACGTGAAGCAGACACAGAAGGTAAAAAGGACAGAAATAGAATCACCAGGAACCAGAGTTATAGAACAGCAGGTAGAGGGCATTTTCATTGCACGTGGCTGACCTGGGTTCTATCCCCATCACCCCATATGGTCCCCAGAGCCTGCCGAGAGTGACACCTAAGCACAGAGCCAAGAGTCACCCTTGAGCACCACCAGGTGTGCCCCCGCCCCTGCCAAAAAAATCACCAGAAAAAACCAGTCACATGAAAAAACAAATGGGATTGAGGGAGACCAGAAATATTTTTTAAAATACAGAAAACAAAGGTTTAGGAGGGATAGTATAATGGTCAGGGACTTGCATGGTTCATGGCCAACCCAAGTTTCATCTCTGGATCTACATACAGTAGAGTAGTAGGGTCTACCTCCAGGATAGATTCCTGAGCACAGAGACAGGAGTAAGATCTGAGCATCAGAACTTAAAAAGAAAGAAGGAAAGAAAGGAAGGAAGGAAGGAAGGAAGGAAGGAAGGAAGGAAGAAAATGTGACTGCAAATTGTTTTAAAACCCCACAGAAAACAAAAGAAAAAATAGTAATGAATAAGCCCCATAGATCAGTAACTACCCTGAACATGAATGGTCTTTACAAGTCGGGACATAGGGTGGAGTTAGGGATGTGTCATACCTGCAAAGCACATGGCCTATAGTGTGAGGCCCGGGGTTCAAGCCCCAACTCCATATGACTGCCTCATCACAGCAGAAAGTGGCCCCACAAAATAAAAATAGATAAATGTCTCACAGATTTGCAGTTTTAAATTTCTACTTTAAAAATTGGGGGAGGGTGGCTGGAGCAATTTTACAGTGGGTAGGGCATTTGCCTTGCAAGTGGCCAACCTGGGTTCGATCCCCAGCACCCCATATGGTCCCCCAAGCACCACCAGGAGTAATTCCTGAGTGCAGAGCCAGGAGTAACCCCTGAGCATCACTGGGTGTGCCCCAAAAAGCAAAAAATTATTAGGGGCGGTAGTTCAAAGGGAGCTGGGTTTATAGTCTCTGGGTCTTGGCCATTGATGGGATTACACAGCGCCGGGGGCAGTTGGTGAGTGTAACACCTATATACTGGAAGATGGGGGATCTGGGTGGAGGAGGCCCAGTCCCAATCCGAGCAGGCTTGGAGATCTACACCTCGGGTCCCGCACACCTGGGTTCCTCTGCTGGTTCCTTCATGCGTGAGGCTCGTCCGAACGTGTGGAAGGTGATCTTAAGCATGGCTGTGGCTGGAACCAGAGGTCTTTAGCTGCTGGGGCTCTGCTCAGGTTGAAACTCAACCCACCCTCCTCCAAGGGGCCCCAGAGAGGACAGCCAGGCACGGAGACTATCTAATTCTTACTCTGGAGAACCTGGCAGGCTACCAAAAGTATCCTGCCCACACAGCAGAGTCTGGCAAACTTCCTGTGTCATATTCAATATACCAAAAACCAGTAACAATGATGGGTCTCATTCTCCTGACCCTGAAAGAGCTTCGAATGTGGCACTTTCTAAAATCTCAGGGCTAGTGAGATAAATACCAGGAGGTTTACTCCATGGCTTGGAGGCCAGCCACACACTCTAGGGGTAAAGACAGCTCAGATAGAGAACAGAGCACCAAATAAAGGGTATTGGGAAGATCCACCCAGGATGGGAAATGCATGCTGAAAGTAGACGATAGACTGAACATGATTGCCACTCAATTCCTCTTTTACAGGTCACATCACGCCGTTTTTGACACTGGAGAACTGTTCCTTGGAACATGGGACAAAAGAGGTGTCGTTGGCGTTGGTGTCCTTGTCAATACAAACTTGGCCATAAACATTGATTCATTAGAATCCCTAACAACCCAAATCAGACTATTACACTTGAATAGATGTGGCTTACTGCCGGCAGTTTCTATCTTCGTTGTCTACGTACCAACATCCAATTATGATGAAGGAGAAATTGAGAAGTTCTACATGAAGCTGGAGAAGTTCAATAAAGACCACATCTTCTACGAGATCATTTTTGCTGATTTTAATGCCAAGATAGGATCGAGAAGATCAGTCGAAGAACTCCACATCAGGACCCATGGCCTAGAATGGAACGAACAGGGTGAGAAAGTGTCTGAGTTCACCATGTTGACCAAGACCATCCATGGTAACTCACAGTTGCAGAAGTCCAAATCTAAATGTTGGACATGGGAGTCTTCCAGTGAACAGTTCCACAATGAAATTGACTACATCATATTCAATTGACAGTTTTGCCTGATTGATGTTGCTGTTGTCCCAAAATTCCAAAGGGATCGACCACTCTCTCCTTCATGCAAAATTCTACTTCACAGAGCAGGGAGAAAGGGCTGCAAAGTTTAAGAAGAGAACTCCCAGAACCACCACCAACTGGGAGCTCTTTGGCACTATTGTGGCAACATGGGAAGATGCCGTCATTGACAACATTGACAAGGAATACGATCCACTGGTTCAGCACCTCCATGACTGTGCGAAGAACGCTGAGAGAGATAGCCACAAAAAGACACCTGTCTTCGAAAACTCTCGAGCCCACTTTCATCAATGGGCAAATAATCTAGACAAAATATTAATAAGGAAAGAATAAACTAATGAAGTAATCAAGGAGATGGACTTAACAGCTATTTAGAGAAACTTCCACCTCCAAGGAAATAAATGCACACATTCTTCTCAAGCATACATGGAATGTTATCAAGGGCAGATCATCTGTTGGAATGCAAAAGAAGTCTCATCATTTCATGAAGATCTACATCATATCAAGCATTGTTCCCAGTTACACAAGAATATGGGACTAGAAACCAACAATAAAAAGACAGGAAAATCCAAATATATGAGAATACACCGTATACTACTCAATAACTCTAGCACAATGAAGAACTTAAAGAAGAGGGAAAAATTTACCTGAAAAACAACAAAAACAAGGAGGGGAGCAGAGGCTGTCCACTGCCATGGGGGGTCTCACCATAAGCAAGAAAAGTCTAAAATAAATACTCTAGTCTTGTGCATGAAAGAACTAGAAAAGGAGAGACAAGAGGGAAAAGGAAGGACATCATCATCATCGTCATCATCATCAAACTTAAATAAGCCAAAAAGAAACACAGAATATCAATGAAGCCAAGAGTCAGTTCTTTACCACGAAACTGACAAACTCCTTGCTGGCTCACTGAGAAAGTGGCTCTCAATGGTACAGAAATAGAACAATACAAAAAGATCAATCAAACACAGAATCCTTTTTTTTCTATTTCTTTTCCCATCACATGGGTGTTGTGTCAAATTTGTAACAAGATTTAAGAGGGGCACATGTCACAGAAGTGTGTGAATACCCGATCATAATACTTAAGAACTGGAAGAGGATCCAGAACCATTTTTTAATAGTAAATAAAATCAATAAACCCTTAGAATAATAAAGGAAACCTCCTCCCTGAAAACTCTCAACAAAACGCATTAGTAATGGAAAGGGACAAATCGTAGCAGATACATCATAAATACAAACCATCACAAGAGATGAGTAGGAGAAAAAGTTCAACCCAAAACTGGACAGTTGAGAAGAGTCGGGTGAAGTTGATCAATCACAAAATATCCTAAGACCGAATAAGAAGAAGTTAGAAAACTTATACAAAACAATTACTAGTAAGAAAACAGTAATAAACAATTTTCCCCCAAATAAAGCCCCAGGAATGGTAGATTGCCACAGTTAGGCCAAGTGGACTGACAGTTTTGACCTCCGCCCAGTGGAGCCAGTCACAAAGGAGACAGACTGGGGGCCCATCCAGGTCACAAGCCTCCAACTGCCCCAGAGGCTCCTCGGCCTGTCACTGGGTTCGACATCCACTTTTCTCCACCCTCTCACGACGGGCACCACTTGCTGTGCGTTATACGTGCACAGAACAAAGGGCAAACTTAGGTCAGCGGGGGTGGCGATGTGGCAGGCAGACATTCACCTTGGAACTGGGGTTTCTCACTCTCCTGGACGGGCCTCTCCCTGCAGGGCTGCCTGGATTATGCCCCATAAGTCTGCTGAAGCCTGTGCTCTCCCCACAGGATGTGTCCTGCATGGACCACACTTTCCCTCTCAGGATGTGTCCTGCTGAGGCCTGTCCCTTAGCACGTTCCCTGCTAAACCTGTGCTGTCCTGACCAGGATGTTTTCTGCTTGGGTGTTTTCTCTTAAGTTTACTTAACCCGGGATACTTGCCCCTATCTTAGGGCCTGCGTTTACAGGACGATTGCCTCACCAGGTCCAAAAGTTCTACTGACTCTTGAACAAGGACCTAGTACCGAGCTGCTCTTTTCAAACTCTCTCAGAGACTCAGAAAAACAGCAATTCTTTGTAATAGCATCTAGAGGTCAACTTCCATTCAGAAACATTCAGACCAATGTTGCTGGGGAACACAGAGGCAAAACTGAACTCAACAGTGCACAGAAAGGGCTCTCCACCCCGTCTAGTAAGAGTCATGCTTCCTGGGTTCTAATAAGGACATCAGAATGAGGCACATAGTGCAGGGGTAGAGTGCAAGCCTGCTCCCGACACCCCATACGGTCCCTGAGCACTGCTGGGAGTGAGCCCTGAGCAGGAGGCTCACCAAATCCTCACTAAAGCTTGTTGCATTTAGTATTTGTATCAGCCACCCTGGAGATTCAGGCACACAGATCATTTCATTTCATAGCAGTAAATGCCCACAGAGCTCGACACAGCTCTCTGCTCTGGGCCTTGACCTCCCGACAGCATAGAACACCCACCAAATAACAGTTAATGGACTTATTGGTTCAAACCTTTAGTAAATGCAAACAAAGGGATGAAGCAGCAACCCAAAGCACCTCTCATGCCCTTTGCTCTCCTGTTACCATCTTCCCATCAAGCCTCACCCACAAGTCTTTTCCATACTGGTTTATTCCAGAATCAGCAGCTTCAGAGAGTGGGAGATGGTTGGGTTGGTTCCTTTGGCAGTGAATCAGGAAACCATAAAACCTAGAAGTATGCAGAGGGACAAGATAATCTCTAAAACGAAGGCATCCTTGAGCTGACGCAGCCAGCTGAAGACAAGGCCGAGCCCCCGCCAGAGATAACTGGGAAGACGGAAAGAATGAAGAGAACAGGGGGCCATAAGACCCTTCTACTTGACAAAGGCCAAGCAAAGATAATTCTCTGCACAGGAGCCCAGGCTGAAGCAACTTTCCAACATTTCCAAAGCAAGTCAGGGCATCCATTTGGAGCTCCCGACAGGCCTCTCCTGCTCTGGGCTCTGCTCTCCCTGGAGAAGCCCGCATTCTCCCTGGGACATGTACAGGCCTGGGGCCGGAGTGATGGTACGGTGGGTCGATGCTTGCCTTGCACAGTGCTGAATCTGGTTCAATCCACAGCATCCTATATGATCTCCCAAGCATCTCCAGGAGCGATCTCTGAGTGCCGCGCCAGAAGCCCTTAGCAACAACCAGAAGGTGTGACCCCTCTTCCGTAAAAAACACCCTGCGTATCAGCCCTTAGTAAAACCCTTGCTTCACTGTTTGTCTTCTCCTGAAATTCTTTTCTGCCACAAAAGACAAGGACCTGGACATCCAATGGAGACTCTCCTTTCCTCACCTGGGCCTGAGAACCTGGGTCCCAGGGATGAATTCATAGGCTGGGCAGTGCAGGTGGAGTGGGTCTTGGGTGCTGTATCATGCAAGAATCACACAAATTTCCCTAGTCCTGATCTCCCCGGACTCACATCAGGAGGCAAGAGCCTCGGCTTTGGAAGCAGATAGCTTTGGGTGCCTGACATTGCACCTATGAGAGTCTTACTTCTGTTCCTTAGTTTTGTTTATTTGTGAGCTATATTGTCAATGGAAGTGCGGGTGTGTAAGGGCTGAGTGTGTCTGGAACATAGTAAGGATACAACAGACCGTAGCGTCTATGGAGCAAGGTAAGAAGAGCAAATAGTGTTCACCTCATGTCCTGTTGGCTGACAGAGCATTTGCTGAAATGCATGATGGGAGCTGAGCTCAGGCAGAGCTCAGAGAACAGGGGTCAACATAGCCCTGGCATATGAGGTCCCTCAGACTCACCGGGAGTGATCCCTGAGCTCATAGCATGGAGCAGACCCTGAGTACAGTCGGGTGTACAAGAAAATGCCTGTGATTTGTTAATAATGTCTGCCAGGGCATGCAAGGAAATGCAGGACAAAGGAGAGTGGCAGGGGAGGCTGCATGCTGGCCCCCTGATCCAGACCCCCCCCCGCCACACACACACACACACACACACACACACACACCTGCTTCTTTGCTTAGTTTGCTTGTTTAAGGCTCCTCTCTTCCCAGAGAGGCTTTTCTGACCTCAGAGTCCTTGTATGGTCCCTCCCTGGTGTCAGGGGCAGCGCGGGGGTTGGAGCACATGCTTTGCCTGTGGGAGCCCAGGGCAGTCCCAGAGCTACTACACCCCAGTCTGGTTCAAAGACACACAAACAGAAGGTGCTTTTTTCCTCCTCTGATCCCTAACATGGTTTTCTCTGTCATTCCTTTATTGCTCAGAATAGAAAAAAATTTGTAACTTTCAAATCTGTCTGCCTGGCTAGGTGAAAATGCATCCAAGGTGGATCTTTGCCTTTCGGAACTAATGCAGTGAAATTAACGTGACAGTGGGGCCCGCAGAGAGGACATTTACCTTACATGCATCCAGCTGGATTCCCTCCCCAGCATAACATACAGTTGCCTGATCCCCTCCAGGATTGATCCCTGAGTGCAGGGCCAGGTCTAAGCCTTGAGAACCACTTGGTGTGCTCCCATCCCCAAACAAAACAGAACAAAAACAAGTAACACGATGCAATGTGTTAGCAGTAAAATAATTTGATCTTGCTGTGTGACTGTGAGCACACCATTTTGCCTCTCTGAGCCTCAGCCACCCCAAGTGAACGCGGGAGTCTCGCTTCCACTGTAGCACAAACCGAAAAGCCAGAATTTTGTGTGTGGAGAGAAAGTTTCAATATTTTGTTGCATGAACCTAATACCCAATACCATGTTAAAAGTGGCAGCTTCTAAAGACATCCAGAATGGTTCTGTTTGTTCATTTGTGTTTTCAGCAAAGGATGAGGATGAGTGCGCATGTGGCAATGGCATTCAGGACACGGTGGCAGAATGTGGAAAAAGGGAAAAATAAACCAGCTTTTTGAGTCATTCATAGAGGCAGGCTGATGGGTGGGAAACAGGGGACACCGGTGGAGGGATTGGTGTGAGAATATTGTATGACCGAGACTCAGCAGTAAATGACTTTGTTATCCACAGTGACTAAATAAAATTAAGGGGAAAAAAAAGCAAAAAAACAACTTTTCTCCCCGCAAACCAACTAAATTAGAAATTAGGGCAACTAAATGCTGCCCTCTGCTGGTTAGTGTACGCACACACGTGTGTGTGTGTGTGTGTGTGTGTGTGTGTGTGTGTGTCTGTGTCTGTGTGTGTCTGTGTATGTATGTGTGAGTATGCACGTGTGTAGGCAGAATCCAAACATTATTTCACAGCTAAGGACATGGAGAGGCCTTAGCAGCAGTGGGCACTCTCTGATTGAAGGAGACTGCCTCTAAGGGAGCTGTGAGTGGGCGCGGATGATTAGACACTCGCCCATCGATCTGTGCCAACCAGAGCTCACGACTCCAGAGGCCACGGTTCCCTCTCCATGGCGACAGCCTCCACATTCTTCCACCTCTCTGAACTGCAGTTTCATCTGGGGACGAACTAGGATGACCCTTGAGAGGGGGGTGTTGCTGGGGGCCATGAGGGAAGAGGGAGGCTGCGGCCAAGGCGGGCAGGGAGGGAAGGTCCACGAGAAGCTCCCACATGCATCCCCTGGTGCCCAAGGCTGGGCTCTGGCTCTCCAGGCGTCTGCCCTCTTCTGGGTCTGCTCATGGTGAACACATGAAGGAAGAATGAAGGCAGCTTTGGGGAGTAGGTCCGGGCGGAGGGCAGCAAGGAGCTGGAAGCTTTCCCCTGTGGGCAGTGCTCCTGGTGCGGTCCACCACTGCGGGCCCAGCACTGCCATGCGCCCCTCGGTCCACAAGACACTGGGTCCACACAGCCCCCCTGGGCCCACACAGTCCCCCTGGGTCCACACAGCATCCCTGGGTGCATTACAGCCTTGGGCCCATATGGCACCCCCTGGTCCACACAACACCCCTGGGTCCACACAGCACCCCTGGGTCTACACAGCACCCCTGGGTCCACACAGCACCCCTGGGTCTACACAGTTCCCCTGCACCTACACAGACCCCTGGGCCCACACAGGCCCCTGGTCCACACAGCACCCTGGGTCCACACAGCACTGTCTCATCAGGCCCTTAGCATCCACACAGGCAGGTTGAGTACTGGTAGGAGGGGTCCTCAGACTCCCTGAGTATTTGGGAGCCCCCAAAGAAGTAAAAGCTATGAATTGTTTCATTATTATTACTGTTACTTCTGGTCTGGGGGCAATATCTGGCAGTGCTCAGGGGTTACTCATGTCTCTGCACTCAGGAATACCTGGTGGTATTCGAGGAACTGGAAATTGAACCTAGGTCAGTCGCTTCGAAGGCAAGTGCCCTCCCCGCTGTACTATTACTCAGGCCCTGCTATTTTATTATCAAATATAATTTATTTACACATTCTATTTTTGACACTTGAATGTTTCCCATTTTGCCTGACTTGGACACCCAAGAATACAGGTTTCTGTCGAGAATTATCCCAGGGCTGAAATTGGACTGTAAACCATGTGCATTGTCAACTTCCAATTTAATTGTAATGTATGTAATACTGTTAGCACTGTTCTCCCATTGTTCATCAATTTGCTCGAGTGGGTACCAGTAACGTCTCCATTGCGAGACTTGCTGTAACTGTTTTTGGCGTATCGAATACACCACAGGAAGCTTGCGAGACTCTGCCATGCAGGCGAGATACTCTCGGTAGCTTGCCGGCCCTCCGAGAGGGACGGAGGAATTGAACCTGGGTTGGCCGCATGCAAGGCAAACGCCTTACCTGCTGTGCTACCGGCTGGAGTGATTGCACAGCTGGTAGGGCAGTTGCCTTGCATGTGGCTGACCCGGCCAACCCAAGTTCGATTCCTCTGCCCCTCTTGGAGAGACCGGCAAGCTGCCGAGAGTATCTCGCCTGCACGGCAAAGCCTGGCAAGCTACCTGTGTTCAATATGCCAAACACAGTAACAACAAGTCTTACAATGCTACTGGGCCTGTTCAAGCAAACGGATGGACAACGGGAGGACAGTGCTACAGTACATGTAAATGCATTGTAATCGTCACATCACGAGGAGACATCCCTGGCATCAGTGCCTGTGTGGTCTCAGCGTACCATTACCAGGTGTGAACCCAGCCCCCACAGCAGCCCAGGGAAGGTGCAGTGTACACTCTGGACATGGACCCTGTGTCGCTGGTGCGTGTGGACCCCAGGACGCCGCCTGCTGCCGCCACGTCTGCACAGTCGGGACGTCTCAGAACAGCCGTCATGAGGAGCTTGTTTTCCTGTGCAGATGAGTTACCTCGACAGTATACTGCAATCTAGTACATGTATGGTCACATGGGTCCTTAAAATGTCACTGTGCGATCTAGTACATGTATGTCACATAGGTCCTTAAAATGTCACTGTCACTGTCACTGTTCTCCCGTTGTTCATCGATTTGCTCGAGCGGGCCCAGTAACGTCTCCGTCATGAGACTTGTTGTTACTGTGTTTGGCATATCAAATACGTCACGGGGAGCTTGCCAGGCTTTGCGGTGCAGGCGAGATACTCTCGGTAGCTTGCCGGGCTCTCCAAGAGGGACGGAGGAATCGAACTCGGGTCGGTCATGTTGGCTGTGTGCAAGGCTAACGCCCTACCCTCTGTGTTATCGCTCCAGTCCCCTTAAAATGTACATATTTAAAATTAAAATATCATTGAAAAGTGCAAAGAATCATCTTGTTTGACTTTGGATTGCCGCAGCTTTTGCTTTGAAAAAAAAAAAAAAGGTGGTTGGAGCCATAGGACAGCAGGTTGGGCGCTGGCCTCGAATGTGATTGACCCAGGTCGGATTCCCCGCACCTTGTATGGTTCCCCAAACCTGCCAGAGTGATCCCGGCTATGCGCACAGCTGAGTGTGCCCCCGAGACAAACAAAACAAAAACATAGAGGCAGGACTGATAGGACAGTGGGTAGGTAGGGCATTTGCTGAGCCAGGTTTGATCCCCCGTATTCCATATGGTCCCTTCGAGCTCCGCCAGGAGTGATCCCTGAGTGCAGAGCCAGAAGTAACCCCTGAGCACAGCTGGGTGTGGCCCCCAAACTAAAACATACATAAATAAATCATGGTATGAGGTAAAGGACTTGCCCTGCACATGGTTGAGTACATCCAATCCCTGGCACAGTAAAGGAGTGAGCCCTGAGCACAGAGCCAAGAGTGGGCCCTGAGCACAGGCCCAGGAGTGATCCCAGAGCACAGAGCTGGTAGTAAGCTCTGAGCCCAGCTGGATGTGGCATAAAACGAAACAAAATTGAAAAATAAAGGAAAAAATAAAGGCTTATAAAGCCCAGCACAATCAAATAAAGTGCCCATATCTTGTAAAGCTTTTGATCTTCTGTAGCTGCCCTTCCACTTTCTTGGGGTCTTTTCTCGGGGAGGGGCCACACTCAGTTGCGCTCAGGACCTGCTCTTGGTCTCTGCTTGGGGGTCACTCCTGACGATGCTAGGGGTCAGACACATGCAAGGAAAGCGCCTTGCCCACTGCTGTCTCACAGTCCCCTCAGACGGAGTCTTTTGAAAGCGGAAACACTAATTCCATGCAGAATTTTCTTGGGTGCCTCTCAGATGCCTCTGGGCCTGTGAGAAAGACCTGAGTGTGGTCGGTGGCCGGTCACTTGGTTACAGCTCGTGCCAAAGAAGTTTCCACATGACTGCACTGGCTCGCTCACTCAGCAACATTACCCAGCGGGGACTGAAGAAGTCACAGGAACTCTTCAGGGCTCGACTAGAAATCAGGGACAGACTGGGAGAGCCAAAGTACAAGAAAGTTGGCAGGCCTCGGGGCCAGGACACTTCCCTGCACGCGCCTGATGGGGTTCCATCTCCAGCACCTCATATGGTCCCCCGAGCACTGCCAGGAGTAAGTCCTGAGCATCACCAGGTGTGGCCCCGGTGCAGACTCTAGCTCGAACCTCTTTTGTGCACCGTCTCTATGTCCTTGGGCTGCTTCTCTGTGTCCTTATTTGCCAACTAGATAAGGGGGAAAATGAAAGGCGGTTAAGGAGAAAATTAGGTGAGCTTCTGGACCAGGAGGCTAGGGAGGCTAGGAGCAGAGGGGCAGTGAGCTGGGGGCTGGAGTTGGCTCTAGTGGCTCAGCACCTGCCTGAGTTGGGGCTCTGGCTCTGCACGGCCTCCTGAGCACTGCTGGGCCTGAGCACTGCTGGACACTCTGAGAGCGAGTGAGCAAGTGAACATGATGGTACGCAGTCAGGGCATTTGTCTTTATGTGGACAGCCTGGGTTCTGCTTTGGCACCCAGATGGTGCCCTGAGCAGTCAAGAGAGACCCTTGGAGCCTTGCAGAGGGGAGGTGGCATTTACAAACCCGCAGAGATGGGCGCTGAACCCGTGGAATTCCACAATATTTTAGGCTGAGGACAAATCACTGATAAATATTCCAAATTTATAAAAAGAAAGAGAGAGACACCGTTGGCGCATTGGTGCCGGTTACTGATCTGTGGCAGGCTGTTAACCCATTTGTCCTCTCTCAACAGTTTCCTCTTAGGGAAAGAACCATCAGTTTTAAATTCTTTTTCTATGTTCATGAAACGTTTTAGTTCTAAGATTATTTTAAAAGGTAAAGGTAAAGGCCCTCCCGTTGATCGTCGATTTGCTCGAGCGGGCCCAGTAACGTCTCCATTGGAGACTTTGTTGTTACTGTGTCTGGCATATCCAATACTCTCGGTAGCTTGCCGGGCTCTCCGAGAGGGGCGGAGGAATCGAACTCGGGTCGGCCATGTTGGCCGCTTGTAAGGCGAACACCCTACCCGCTGTGCTATCGCTCCAGCCCTAAGATTATTTTATTCTTTTTAATTCTTTGAAATGAATTCTTTTCAAAGAATTAAATAATCTTAGAATCTGTTTAGATTCTTTTAAAAATGTCAACTGTAGATTTAACCTAATTTGTCTTTTAGTGCTCAATTTTAGAACTAGAAATTTTTGAGCTACTATATTATCATGAAGATAATAATTAATAGTGATTCCTATTAGACTTCTGGGTAACTGCTCAAATAAAATATGCTGAGTGGATATAACAAAAATTAGAAAGGAGTGATCCTTGGACACAGAGCCAGGAGTAAGTCCTGAGCACCAATGGGTGTGTCCCCCATTAAAAGAGAGAGCGACAGAGACAGAGATAAAGGAGAGAGAGAGAAAGGAGAGAGAAAGGAGAGAAAGGAAAGAGAGAAAGGAGAGAAAGGAAAGAGAGAAAGGAGAGAAAGAGAAAGGAGAGAGAAAGGAGAGAGTTTTGCAAACCACAGCACCCAAAAGGAGAGAGAGAACAAAAGGGAATGCCCTGCCACGGGGTGGGGCGGGATGGGGGGTGGGGGGTGGGAGGGATGCTGGGAGCATTGGGGGTGGGGAATGGGCACTGGTGGAGGGAGGGGTACTCGATCATTGTGTAACTGAAATCCAAGCACAAAAATTTGTAAGGCTACAACTGTACCTCATGGTGTTTCACTAATAAAAATTAGAGAGAGAGAGAGAGAGAGAAAGAGAGAGAGAGAGAGAGAGAGAGAGAGAGAGAGAGAGAGAGAGAGAGCTTCGCACACAACAAACGTGTGTGCCCTCTCAAGAGCTCCTCTGCAAGAGGGCCCTGCACCTGCAGAGGAGTTCGTGTGCACATGCCAGACCTTGGCGCCGCAGAGAAGGTATCCCGGGCTCAGCATCCTGGGAGGCAGCTGGAGAAGCATTTAGGGGTGAACCCAGCAGAGGCTGAGAGGTGACTTGGGAAGCCGAGGAACAAAGGGGTGGGCAGGGCGGATGCGACCCCACACTTCAAAGCTGGGGCCCGGGTTTCTGGCCAAAGGAAGCAAGAGCAGCAGGAGTTGCGACTCCTTGCTGCCCGCGAGGGGCCTCGCGCCCCGCTCCCTGCCACTTCAGAGGCCGGTCGGCTGTGGGAGCCTTCTGGCCTCTGGCCAGGCCTGGGGGGAGGAGAGCTGGCGGTGGGGAGGGAGGAAGCCACGCAGCTGTTCCTGAACCCGCTCAGAAATCTGAGCCGGCGGCCGCCAGGCAGGAGGGGCCTGAACTGCACTTGGAGGCGCTGGCCCAGCCCAGCAGCCGGATTAGCCCACCGCCTTCCCTGGGCTCTGAACATCTGCAGCCTGCAGTCCCCGGCCCTCCCCCACCCCCGGGGCAGCCCCCGGGGATGGGGGCCGGGGGAGCAGACAGCTGCAACCTGAAGGGGGCTGGGAGGGTTGGTGGGGACGGGCCCCGACAGGCCTCGGACTCGGAATCAGACACAGCAGCAGAGACGCCTCATTCCAGAAATGCCTTCGTCCCCCCTCGCCCGTCGGGTGGGCCACAGGGAGGGGAGACTTGAAGGCGAGAAATCCCATCTGCGAGGTCCACGACCCCGGGGCACGCTCCCGGGCCTGCTGGCACGCCTTGTCTGGGCAACCGGGCCCAGGAGTGGCTGCTCCCAACCAGGTCCAAGCCATGCGCGCTCCTGACTGCCAGCCCTAAGCTGGGCGAGGTGGAGCGGCGGCTCCCACGCCAAGCGGAGCCCCAGCAGCACTGAGACCTGCCTGCGACCCCAGCCCCACCAGGTCGGAGGGCTCCGGTTCGGTCAGCAGATGGACGTGTGCCCTGGGGAGACCACCAACAAGAGGGAGGGCATGCCCGGTGTGCACCCCGGTGTGTGTGGATACCCCTGGGTCATCAGAAGCGAGGGGAAAGGTACAGGTGGACCAGGGGGAAGCTAGCCACGGAGAGAGACTTGTGGGAGCACTGGACTCAGAGCACTGGGAGGCACCAACAGATCTAGTTGCCAGAAGCAGGTGGAGTACTTGCCAGGCAGCGTCCGCTGGAGCGGCTGAGAAGCTGGGTGGTGGGTGCGCGTGCGCGTGCGCGTGACCAACCTGCGTTCAATTCCCAGTACCACACAGGGTTTCCCAAGTTCTCCCCAGAAGTGAGCACAGAGCCGGGAGTAAGCCCTGAGCACTGCTGGATGTGGCAGCCAAACCAAGAACCAAACAAAATGGAGCCAGAGCTATGGAGCCTGAAGAAGCTGATTTGGTTTTGCTTGGGGACGACACCGGGCAGTGCTCAGGGACTTCTCCCAGCTTGGTGCTCAGGAGCCACTTGTGATGGTGTTGGGGCTGGGACTGGGCCTCCTTTATGCCAAGTCCAGGCTCAGCCTGTCAGCTGTCCTTGGCTTAACAAGACTTCAGTCCATGGAAGCAGTTAGGTACAGAGATGGGGGTGGGCACTGCAGGAAGTCCCATGGGCCCTAGAACTAGGGGGTCCCTCCCCTGCTTTTTCCCATTGTTCTGGTTTGGGGCCACACCGGGTGCTCAGGGAGAACTACTGGCTTAGCACTCAGGGATCACGCCTCACGGTGCTTCTGGGGACTCTGGGTCGGCCGTGTGCAAGGCAAGCGCCCTGCCCACTGTACTATCTCACCGGCCCTTCGTGGTCCATCCTACTAACACTGTCCTTCATGCCTACCCCCTCCCTCAGGGCCACAGTGACTCAGCGGTCTAAGTGGACGAGCCTGAGGCCATCCTGGCTGCCCACGGGAAGTTCTGATTCCGCCTCCCCATGAGCCTGGGGCCCGGCCCAATCCTCAGCAGCACCCGCCCTGGCTGCTTGCCCCCCCCCTGCCCCCCCGGCATTAGTCAGCAACGGGGCAGAGCTGGGGGAGCTCTGGGCACTCGCCAGGCTGAGCCGGCCTGCCACGGCCACTGGTCTGTGGACGGAGAGTGTCCTCTCTGCTCCCCAATACGTTCCCCCTCCCCCCACCCCGCCTGACCAGTCTCTTCAGCTCAGTCCAGATGTCCCCTGGAAGCCACCAGTGTCATTTATTTATGTCTCGTGATTTTGACTTTTCCACGCAGTCACCAAAGTGGACCCTGTGGAGTGTAGCCTTTCTACTGTCTGTTGGTTTTATTTCTCATTTTCTTTGTCCGGGCCACAGCCAGCTGGCAGGGTATGGGGGACCATCTAAGGGGCTGGGGTCCAACCCAGCCTGCCCTGTGCAGGGCAGATGTGCTATCGCTACCCCGTCTCTTCTGCCGGGGCTGCTGGAGTGAAGCTTGACCAGATGAGAGAGGACATTTATTTCTTACTATTTTTAGTTTTTGGTCTTGGGGCCACACCCAGGGATGCTCAAGGCTTACTCATGACTCTGAACTCAGGAACCACCCTGGAGGCTCAGGGACCATACGGGGTGCTGGGGATAAGCCTGGGTCGGCCTCAGGCAAGAGCCGACCACTGTGCTGTAGCTCCGGCCCCTAATCAGACGTTCCCTATGTCCCAGCCCCTGGGTCACCAGGGCCCGGCTGCATTCGTGTAAGTCTTGGATATTCTAGTTTCTTCAGTAGCAGGCAGAATACCTGGCTCTGCTCGCTGATACTCCCCTGGCCTGCAGTGACATAGGAAAGAGGGTGGCAAGGGGGTGTCAGAAAAGAGAGCTGCAGGGGGCTGGAGAGGAGTCCAGCGGGCAGGGTGCTTGCCTTGCATGCGGCTGACCCAGGTTGGATTCCCGGTACCCCATACTGTCCCCTGAGCTTGCCTGAGTGCAGTCAAGAGTAAGCCCTGAGCATTCTAGGGTGTGGCCCACTAACGACAACAGAGAGCTGCAGGGCGCAGAGTGGAGGGCACAGAGCGGAGGTTGCCTTAGAAGAGAATCTGAGCCATCCAGCCGGGGTCCGGTTCCACCTGCCTTGGGGTCCTGGGGTCCAGATGTGCGCCCGACCTGCAGTACCTATTCCAGACACCAGGGGGAAGACGAGAGGCTCAGCGCTGCCAGTGCCGGGAGGAGCCGGCTCACGGCTCGGCCCCCGCGGTGTGGCCCAGACGCTGGGCCCAGCCGGACACAGCCTTTGTGGTCTGGGGGTCTGCCCTCCTGTTTCTCACCCGCTGGGCCCGTCCGCGCCCCCAGGCGGGGGCCAGCCCAGACCTGTCCGTGTTCCTTACATCGAGCAAACGGGACCCAGGCCCAAGCTTCCCGACTTACCCCGCCAGACCCTTGCCCAAGGGGCCCCTATTTCCCCGTAGCAGTTTCTGGCTGTTTCCAGCCTGGGGGAAACTCCGCGTATTTAAATCCAATTCCTGCAGGTTCCTACCTCGTTGCTCCAAACCCTGTCACAAAACCTTTGCTAGCGTCCCCCCTATTAACAGGGACCCCTTTCCCATGTCGATCACCTATTCAGATGGGGCAGAGTTGGACCACCCCACCTGTGTTCCGGCCTGGCCCCACGGTCTGCCAGGGAGTCTATCAACATGATACCCTGGCCACCCCACAACTCACACAGACAGCTGCAACGGAGCCCCCAAATCCCTACGCGACCCTAATCACACAGAGTTCTGAAACCTGTGTGGGCACCCTAGGGCCGGCTCTGGCCGCAAGGGCAGGGTGACTCCGGTGGGATCACGGAGCAGCTGGGGGCCTCTCTGCAGAAAGGGAACCCCCCTTCTTTTGGGGGGGAGACAACTAGGTGTGCTCAGGACTTACTCCTGGCTCTCTGCTCAGGGCTCTCTCCTGGAGGGATTGGGGGACCATATGGGGAGTGGGGAGTGGAACTACATCTGTGGGCATGGCAAGTGCCTTCCCTGCTGGACTAGTGTTCCCCCAAAAGGACCCAACTTTTAAAAATATTTTAGATTTCTTTCTCCCCCCGCTCCACTTTATTTAAACACCATGGTTTACAGAGTTATTCTGATGATTTTTATTGCAGGAATCCAATATTCCACAACAACCCACACTGCCTCCCTCTTCTCAACCACCGCTCACGCCTGTCCACATTGAAGGCCTATAATACTTTCTATGTTGCTTGTTACTACTAGATGGCTAGTGGAATGGGAAAAAAATACTTCAAAGAAAGAAAATAGGTGAAAGTTGTCTCTCGCCATGGGGATGGACACGAAGCCTTTGTCTGAGGGTTTATAAGCTGCGGTTGCCCGTGAAGCCTTCTGTGTCGATGCTTTCATTAGTGAAGATTAGTCACTTCTACATTACATTCTCACCCAGTCTGGTGTGCTTTTACTGGGGTGTTAGTATTGTAGAATTTGAAGACGTGACTCCAGAAAATACAGAATATTTGACTGGGCAGTCCTTCCGGAGGCAAGATGGCAGCTGTTGGGGTGTGAGTGTGACTGTGGGACTTTGGTAGGGTGGGAACACGGCTCCCCCCAAGATGCCCTGGAGGCCTCCGCCAGGAACAGGTATCCAAGACAGGTTTGCAGCTAGCTGATCTCTTTTGAGGTTGAATTATGAGTCTCTGGAGCAAGATCAGCAGGTGAGTTTACAGCGGGTGGAGGTGGGAAGGGTGAGCCCAGCCTTCGATGCCAGCCCCTGGCCTGCAAATCAGGCCCAGGGAGCAACGAACTGCTGGGCCTCTAAGGAGAAGAGATAAGCCCAATGTCAAGAAATGACACAGGGAGTTTCTGCTTTTACTGGTTACCTGTAAACATGGTCCAAGTTCACAGATGTGACTTAGCTTTTTCGAGGTGAGTTTTCTTCAAAAGGAGTATCAAGTCCATGATGGGGTCACAGCAGTAGTTCAATTCCCTTTCTGTTGGAGTCTGGGGGACACAGCTGAGGTGGCATTTACTCTGGAGAGAAGAGCCCAGCTAGACACTTTGCATTGACGTTGATGAAAACTTCAAACCCTTGAAGCCCACTGTACTGCTGGGCTGGAACCTTGGAAAGGGCTCCTCCCCCGGCTGGACTCAGCCCTGCGCCTGGCCCTGAGATCTAAGCATTGTGTGAGAGCCCTGCTAGGAAGCTGCACCAGGCTGGGACTCCAGCGACATTTCACCTCATAGCTCAAGAGAGCAAACACAATACACAAAACGAGTTGTGGTAGCAAGAATTAAATCACGGCTGGAATGGTAGCAGGGCCAGAGATACTGAAGGCCTTCCTGGAACCAGTAAATGAAAATCTGAACAAGTAGTTTGTAATAACAAATTTGATCTATGGAGCTTCAACAAGGAGGAAAGAGAGCAACATCCAGCTGGGTCCCGCAGAGAGCTCATAGGTGCCGGGATGGTGAAGCGAAAAGACCCACGTCGGACTGCAGAAGCCACATATGGAAGCAACGCACCATGCCTGGTGAGTGAAAATGGTAGCCTGAAGACTGAAGCAGAACAAACAGCTACCTAAACTCTCTCACAAGGACTTTAGAGAGGAAACATTGAGGATGTTTAATGAGTCAAAGAACAATGGAATGAGCAGCCAATAAAACACAAGAGAACACGAGACCAGAAATGCAGGAACGACAGGCGGAAGGAACCAAAGAATTTGGTAGATGAGATGACAAACTCCCTGGAAGGCTTCAGCAGAAGAGTAACAGTAGCCGAGGACAAAAATCAGTGAGCCCCAAGATGAGATACAGACAACCTCCAGGCAACAGCAAAAGATGGGGAAAAGACTCAGGATAAATGAAGAGCCAACAAGAGAACTGTGGGGTGGATTTAAGAGGGACAGAGCAAGCATCGGCAGGCTCCCAGAGGCTTAGCAAGGCAATTTCAATGAAGAAGCCAGAGAAATCATCGCTGAGAAGTTTCCAGAGTTGAAGAGATCCAAGAGACCTCAAAAGGTACCAGTTAATGGGGCTGGAGCGATAGCACAGCGGGGAGGGCGTTTACCTTGCACGCAGCCTACCCAGGTTCGGTTCCCAGCATCCCATATGGTCCCCTGGAACCGCCAGGAGTAATTACTGAGTGAAGAGCCAGGAGTAACCCCTGTGCATCGCTGGGTGTAACCCAAAAAGCAAAAAAAAAAGTACCAGTTAAAAGTGACCCCCCAAAAAACCACCCCAAGACACATTCTAATCAGAATGATGAAAGCCAAAGATAGATACAGAGAACTGAAAGCAGCGAAATCAATGATAGAAATTATACTCAAAGGAGGGTTCTCAAGATTTACAGCATATTTCTCAAATGACACCCTACAGGCCTGAATGAAGACAATAGATAAAACTAAACTAAACTAAACTAAAGACTTCAGTGAATAACTGAAGAATACCTCACTAAGAATACCTTACCCAGTTCAACTTTCATTCAATTTGAAGGAACCATAAAGAACTTAGTGGGTAAACAACAATTCAGGATCTTCATAGACTTGAAATCAACTTTACAAAAAGAACTGAAGGTGCTAATTTAAGACAAGAAAAATCTCAAACTTCTACAGAAAGATGGCACAAAACTCCATGATAATAATCTCACTCAATACAAGTAGCCTAAAAGCACCAATTAAGAGACACAGAGTTGCGGGATGAATTAGAAAATTGAATCCAGCCTTCTGCTGCCTATAAGAAACACATTTGCACAGTCAGGGCAAACACAGACTCAGAGTCAAAGGTTGAAAGACAATATTCCAAGCAAACAGCTGCTCAACCCTAGGGAGGCATACTCATCTCAGAGAACCCTGATTTCAGGTTCAAAAATTTTGTAAGAGACAGAAAGGGTCATTTCTTAGTGATTAAGGGATCTCACACTCCAAAATGTAGATGCACCTAACAAAGGGACCAGCAAAATACATGAAACAACTCCTATGACTTGAAGTAAGACATAGATAGCAACATTGAAGGTAATAATTGGAGAATTCAATGCTACCTTATCGCCTTTTGATAGAGTAATTAGAATAAAAATCACCAAGGAAATACTAGCTTTGAAGGAAGAAATGGAACAGAGGGGCATATATATATATATGCATGTATATATATGTATATATGGTTTTTCATCCCCAAACGGCCAAATACATGTTCTCAATACACATGCTGGGCCACAAAATATACCTGTGTTTGCCCTGACTGTGCAAATGAATCTCAGGTGTTCTCTCTCTGCCTGCCCCAAATGAACCCTGGCAGCCCCAAACCTCCAGAACCCAATCGCCACCACCCTCGCAGCCAATCTTCACAGGCTCATCCTGGGCCCCACATGCAATCTGCTGAAAAACCCAGGTATGTGGGACCAGTGACTGAAAACACCAGGTCTCAAGGAGTCAGGACTGGGCTGCCCCTTCCCATTTCCCTGCCCTTCCAGGGCCCTGGCTGTCACACCAATGAAATGATTCTGGTTGCGATTTAAGCACATTAACGGCCATGATCCAGAGACTCACAAATGAATCTCGGAACTAGGCAGGGATGGCTCCGGACTTCAGTTATTTAAATTTTAGAATTCCAGGAGCAGCTATGCAATATCTCATGCTATTTTTTCTTTTTTTGTTGAATCACTGTGAAATAGACCCTTACAGACATCTTTTACTATTCATAGCAAGCAATACAAAATAAATTATCTTTTGGGGCAGGCTTGAGTGGTGGTGGGAAACTTCAAAATAATGGTGGTGGGAAGATGTAATGGTGGTGGGATTGGTGTTGAAATATTGGATGTAATCAATTGTTGTGAACAACTTTATGAAACTAAAATTAAAAAATTAAAAAATATACATAATACTGGAAGTACTTGCCATAGCAATTAGGCAAGAAAAAGATGTTAAGGGCATCCAGATAGGAAAGGAAGAAGTCAAGCTTTCACTATTTGTGGATGAGAAACTACGTTTAGAAAACTCTAAAAACTTTACAATAAACCTCCTACAAACAACTATATTTGTACAGTCAAGTGATGAAATACAAATTAACATGCAAAGGTTCATTGTTTTCCTATCTGCAAACAATAAAATACAAAATCATTTTTAAAACATTCCATTCACAACTAACTGTGCCTCAGAAAATCAAGTAGCTAGGAATTGGCTTAACTAAAAAGGTGAAATACCTACACAAAGAAAACTACGAAACACACTTAATGAAAGAGAACACAAGAAAATGGGAAAACATTTCTTGCTCATAGATTGAAAAGGCTAACATCATCAAAATGGAAATATTCCCCAAAACATTACAAAGATTTAATACAGTCACTATAAGAATACCCTAGACTTTAAAAAAACATAGATCACATTCCTGAAACTCACATGGAGCAATTATACCCTCCTTCCTCCCCCCTCTCCCACTGGAATAGCCAAACAATCCTCAGGGAAAAAGAATATGGGAAGCATCCCTTTCCTCATCTTCATTTATTTATTTATTTTTTCCTTTTGGGGTCACACCCAGCAATACTCCTGGCAGTGCTCAGGGGACCATATGGGATGCTGGGGATCGAACCCGGGTTGGCCACGTGCAAGGTAAATGCCCTACCTGCTGTGCTATTGCTCCGGCCCCCCTTTCCTCATCTTCAAACTGTACTACAAAGAGGTAGAAATCCACGCAGTGTGGTACTGGAATAAAGATCTAAGACCAAGGAAATAGAACTGAAAATCCAGAGACAGATATATATAATACATATATCTGTCAGATATATATATGCATATATATATCTGACAGATATATGTATTATATATATAATTAAAAAGAACAACAACCAGTGTTGGCATGGATGCAGGACAAAGGGACCCTCATTCACTGCTGGTGGGAACGTCAACTGGGAAGGCAATATGGACATTCCTTTAAAAACTAGGACTTGAGCTTCCATACAACCCAGAAATTCCACTCCTGCGAAATATACCCCAAGAGCCCAGAACACACAGCAGAAATGCCATCAGCACACCTATGGTCACTGCTGCACTATTCACAACAGCTAAAATCTGGTAACAAGCCAAGTGTCCAAGAACGATGGCTGGATAAAGAGGGTATGGTACATCTCCACATGGAATCTTACTCAGCTATTTGAAAAGATGAAACCGTGAAATTTGCTGGTACATGCATGGATCGGAGAGTCTCAGGCTGAGTAGGAGGGAGAGGGACAGATACCGACACAGAATGACCTCTCATATGAGCCATATAAAGAAACTTTGTAGGGGAATAGCAATGTCCTGAGGCAGCAAAAACTGAGAGCTGGTCTCCGTGGAAGCTAACGTGGAAGGGATGGGATGGGGACCGGGACAATGGCGGAAGGGAGTGGGCACTGGGTGAGGGTGTGGTGCAGGGTAGTTTTCTGTTTGTTTTGTTTGGGGGCCACAGCCAGTGATGTTCAAGGGACTAGGATTATTTTATACAAAAAAAAAATCCTACCATTGACAGTATTGTAAACTATGGTGCCTTAAAAAAGAACATTTTAAAAGTTAAACGGGGGGCTGGAGCAATAGCACTGCGGGGAGGCATTTGCCTTGCACACGGCCGACTCAGGTTCGATTCCCAGCGTCCCATATGGTCCCAAGAACAGCCAGGGGTAATTCCTGAGTGCAGAGCAGGGAGTGACCCCTGAGCATGGCCAGGTGTGACCCAAAGAGAAAAAAAAAGTTAAATAGGGGCTGAAGAGATAGTACTGAAGAAGGGCACTTGCCTTACCTCTGACTCTTCCCGGGTTTGGTTCCCGGAGCCACAGATGATGCGGTGAGCCCTGCCAGGAGAGATCCCTGAGTGTACAGCCAGAAGTCAGGGCCCTCAGCATCACTGGGTGTGGTCTCAAGTCAAACAAACAAAATTAAATAAAAATCACTATAACTTTGTGGGGGGGGTGCTTTTTTTGCTCTTTTTTTCTTGTTTGTTTTGGCCTATTTGGGGGCACACTGAGCTGAGGCTCTGTGCTCAGGAATCATTCCCGGTGGAAACAGGGGATCCTCTGAGGTGCCAGGAGTAGAAGCCAGGCCGGCCGTATGGAGGGTAAACGCCCTCCTCACTGTTATTTCCAGCCCCAGAAATTACAGCCATACTTTGACACAGAGGAATGGATGGAGCTTAGAAGACCAGCCTTCTCAACATACGGTCATGGCTCAACTCTCTCGGGCAGCTGTAATATCTGGCGATTCTGCAGATGATGGGTAACCATGCACAACCAAGACTGTGCAAGCACTGCATCAAAGGTGTGCGTCTTTGAACACACAACGGAAACCAGATGGTCAGGAGGGACCACCACAGTGAGTCTGGGGAGCATCACAGCTACACACGGGGGAACCAGCACAGGGCCCATTGCACCCAGTTACCACCACAGCACTGAGAAGGGGAGGGCAGGCAATACATGAATGAGAGGAAAGGCTGGGCCGGAGCCATAGCACAGCGGGGAGGCACTGATCTTGCACACAGCCAACTCAGGTTCGATCCCCGGCCTCCCGTATGGTCCCCTCCCGTATGGTCCCGTATGGTCCCATATGGTCCCCGTATGGTACTGAGCACCACCAGGAGTGATCCCTGAGTGCAGAGCCAGGAGTTAGTCCTGAAATTTTCCAGGTGCTCCACCCCCACACCCTCTGAAAAAAAAAAGGAAAAAAAAAGTAAAGAAAAGACTCAAAGAGTGCCAGAGAGATGGTGGTTAAGGCGCGTGCCTTGAATGTGGAAGCTCCTTGCAGCAGCTTGAGTCATTCTTGAGCACTGAACCAGGAGTAACTCCTGAATACTGCCTGGTGTGGCCTTCCAAGAAGGTTGTGAAATGTGAAATGAAAGATGCCCCTCAAAGAAAATGTTCTTAGTTTATTTTACTTGATACTTAATTGATTGTTTGGATACCAGGAAGTTTTCAAAGAATTTTGAGGCCAGAGAGCTGGAACAGAAGTTAGGATACTTGCCTTGCAAGTGGCCAGTCCTGGTTTGATCTCCAACACTGCATACCATTCCCTGAGCCCCGCTAGGAGAGACCCCCTGAGCACAGAGCCAGGAGTCAGCCCTGAGCACCAGCCGGTCGTGGCCCTAAACCACTGCAATAAAATCATTAAAATAGTACAATCGGTACTATTTAGAACAATCGGTAAAAGTTGCTTTGTCCTGTTTTGAGGGGGCAGTGCTGAGAATGAACCCAGATGGCACCCCACATGGGGTCTATCCCTCAGCCCATCCTGGGCTCCAGAACAAAAGTATTCTCACTTCAAAATGGCACACTGGGAGCACATAACAGTGAACAAGACAGCTCCAAACAAATAGCGTTGCAGAGCTCACGCTTTAGAAATTGAAAATAATGTAGACATACTATGCTTGAGACACTGAAGGGTAAGGGTAAGGTCAAGCGAAACGCTAAAGAAGGCAAATGCCATCGTGGCGAGCCACCCACTCCCCGGCAGGCAGGGCTCAGCATGGTGCTATAAACTCGCTTTTATTGTTTAAAACAACCCACACAGATAAAATGTCAGTGTTAACAATCTCAACAACAGAAAAATAGAGAGTCAATGGAATACTCGACTTGGGGGACGTGGCGGATAAGTAAAACGCAATTCACGGCAGTGAACTGGGGTCCCCTTGACCAGGCCAACCCCAAAACAACTTTATTCTTTGCGAGATCTCAGTCTCATTGGTGTGAGGTGAAATCTCCTTGTTGGTTTGGTTTGTATTTCCCCGATGGTTAGTGACAGGGAGCAGTTTTCCACACACTTACTGGCCATCCGTATGTTTTCTTTGAGGAAGTTTCTGTTCATCTGCTTTTCGGTGGGACTCATTGCTCTTAAGTTTTACAAGCGCTGTATATATACCCTGGATATTAACTCTACATCAATGGAGAGGCAGCACATACTCTCTCCCAGTCTTTTTATTCTGGTAACTGTTTCTTGTATGGTACAGAAGTGTTTTAGTTTGTTGCAGTCCTGTGTGTTTATCTTGATTTCTCATTATCTGGCCAATGGCACTGAATCACTAACGATACCTCTAGATTCAAACTCCTGAGCATTACTAGGTTTGACCCCCCCCCAAAGTAAACTAACAAAAAAAGTATGCTCCCCAAAACAGAATGCAAGAACTGAGCTTCCTGTGGCAGTGAGGTGGAGAGGGGGTGTGAGGGGTTTGGGGATCGACAGGAAGGGAACCCTGAGACAATATTGGGTGAAGGGAAGTGGACCCTTCACCTCTGGGGGAGGCCAGATGCTGGAACATCGGATGCAGAAAACCCCATCATGGACAATGTCGTGAAATTGTCCACCACGGCGACTAATGTTAAGTGTATCAATAAATAAAGAATACACGGTGAGGAAAGAGGAGGGCTTCGGGGCCCAATTCTCATACAGGGTGGGTTTCGAGGGTGCTAAATAGGGCTGATAAAAGTGTAAGTGTGTTGCTTAAATGTTCAAACGTATGAAGTAGAAGGAAGAAATAGATGATAGTTAATGGGTACAGTGATAGGTGGATGACAGAAAGAGACAGAAACAGATAGATAGATAGATAGATTGATACAATAGAGAGGAAGATCAAAAGGAAGGTGTTTATGTCTACTAAATTGCCATGTTTTTTTACAGTATGGAGTCAATAGATTAGCTAAAGTCAGTAAATCTGCCCATGGGTCCCTAAGCATTTTATTTCAAGCTGTAGTGTCTCATGATCCAAAGGAACAAATATGCAAGTGGTTAAAAGAGATTGCTTCAGGGAAATGAGTCAGTCCAGGACCAACAGGACAAAGAGACTTGTTTTTCAACACACACATATATTACATTTCTTTCCTTTTAAAAAAAAAAACAGGCACACAATATATATATATTATTTTCATCATGCCCCAGTACGTAGATGGAGAAATTGAGGCACAGAAAAGTGATGTGACCTGAACACTAGGAAGGGGAGTGGGCAGAAAGGGAGCTGGGTTTGCAGGCTCCTCTGGGTGGTTCCAGAACCTTCTGCCACCTCCCTGGGTCTTGGCAGCCGCGTCCACTGTTCTGAGTCCTGTGTCTCCTCTGCCAGGTCCCTGTTCATGCTCCTCCTGGCTTTTCCCTGTTCATGCTCCCGCCCTGTAACCGGTTCTTCCTGACTGGCCCTCTCTGTCCAGCCCTGTCCCCTGTCCCTGTCTCTCTGTGGCTTGACAATCCCCTGGGCTCATGGAAAACAGCTTCTCCGCTGATCTGCCCATCTTTCTCTCTGCTGCGGGGAGACTTCCTCTCTCTCCGTCTCTGCGAGACTGGGAGTCCTTTCAGGCAGGGGGTGACCCTTCCAGCCCTGCACCCTGCTTCCTGTCCCCACAGTGCTGAGAGATTGGTGAGCGGCTGGAGCTTGCTCTGACCCAAGACTCGGCCCGAGCCCAGACCCAGACCTGGCCACAGGCCTGACAGCTGAGGAGCCCGCTGGTCCCTGGGCGACCCGTTACCTTGCCTGTCTGCCCAGCCCGCCAGGCTCCTTTCTCGCTCTCCTTGCAGCCCGGGGCTTATCTGCGGCTCTCAGCAACACCCCCCCACCACCACCACCACACACACAAACACACACACACACACACACACACACACACACACACACACACACGCCTGATGTAGGAGCCCTGGAGAGGCCATCTGGATGGAATTAAAGCCTGACAGAGTTATGTCCCCGAGGGCACAGCCCTGAGCAGGCGCTGAGGAAGTCTTTGGGGGAAGGGACCAGACCTTTTCTTCTAAGAAACAAACTCAGAAGAAAAAAATCCGGTGCTGGCCAGGCCTGCCCCAAATGGGGGGAGCGGGGAGCTGGAGGGGGCCTCGGGGCCACGGGGCGGTCCTCCCCGGCCTGTTTGCTCAGCTGGATGGGGGGGAGAGTGCAGGGTCCCTGGGGGGGACATTAGTGGGACGAGTAGGACGGAAGGGCCTGGAGGCCACTCAGCCCTGGCTCTGGGCCCTGCGCAGTCCCTGGGGGGCTGTCCTGCCTCTCCCCCGGCCCCTCCCCGCCTCACTCTCACCTTCCCCCACAACCAGCGACTCTCAACTCTTCTGGACACCTGATGAATAGTATTTCCACGTTCTAAACTCGTCGCAGGTATTGATACTTTTTGGCTTTTCAATTTTTTTCCTTTTACTTTCTCTGTCCATGTTGCAGTTGCTGGGACCGTTCACACACACTTGGCTGTGGTGCTCCCGTGCTTGGCTCTGGTGCTCCCCGGGGCCGCAGCCCTCAGCCGCTGAGGGGGGGTCACACTCCTGGCGCAAGTGCATGAACATCTTAGTGGTCGTGGTGCTCCACCCCCCCCTCCACGGCCCCTTTGGTCAGGGAGCTGCGCACATGAGGCTGGGTTTGGTGTGGCTGGAACTGCATGTGGGGTGAGCGAGCACAGACAACAGAGCTGAGGGAGCACTGGGCATGGAGCTCCAGGCACTGGATCCCAGCGAGGAGCCGACCCTGGCCAGGATTTCTTCTTCCGGCTTTCTCGTTAGCTTCCTTCCATGGCAGCTGAGCTCGCCTGTGCCCACCGCACAGACGCCCGGAGACCTCAAGCCCACCCTCTCTTCTTACCTCTCTCCCCCTCTTAACCCTTACCCCCCTCCCACCCTCCCTCTCTCCCTCTCCCCCCTCATCCCCTCATCATCTCTCTTCCCCCTCTTTCTCTCACTGGCCCTCTCTACCTCTTCCCCATCACCTGTCCCCTGTGCTGGCCCCATCCCCCCTACGGTAAGCATAAACTTTGGTATTTATTAAATTTGGCGTATTCTTAGAGCCATTTTCAGGATTCACACTTAAAGATTCTATAAACACCAACCCAGCAAAAGAAGCTCTAGTATGGTTTTTTTTTCCTCTTCTAAACAGTGCGTTTCCCTCGGGATCATTTTGTTTGATTCGTTTGAAAATTACTCCATAGCATTTTGATTTATTTTGTTTTTGGGGTCCTACCTACAGTGCTCAGGGCATACTCCTGGCTCAGTGCTCAGGGGCTACCCTGGGTGGGGCTTAGGGGGGGCCATACAGGATACCAGGGCTCAACCCCAATCAGCCACACATAAAGCAAGTGCTTCAGTACTGTCACTGCATTCCTGGCCTCTGCTCCTCGAGGGTCTCTCAGTATATGTTTCTTTCAACTGAGTTATTTTCTTTTTCAGAAAAAAATGGCACTAAAAAAAAAGAAAGAGAATAAATGAGCTATCCACCAATAATGAAGCAGACTTTTATGAAAACTGAAAAAGGGAACAGAAGGAAGGGAGAAAGGTGAAGATTAGAAGGGCCTGAGCACTCTGTGGTTCTGCCCCAGCAGGCCAGAGACCGTCACAAGATGTTTACCTATAGGGCTCTGAGTCTTCAGGGCTGTTCCCTGGGCCCCGCGGGGCATTTCAAGGACTCAGCTTGAGCTCTGAATTTTAGGAAACCCTCCAGCAGGAACATTAATCTCATAACACATTTTTCAATAAAGCTTTTATTTAATAGACTGTATTTGGAGATTGGGCTGGAGTGATAGCACAGCGGGTAGGACATTGGCCTTGCACACAACCAACCTGGGTTCAATTCCTCCATTCCTCTCAGAGAGCCTGGCAAGCTTCTGAGAGTATCCCACCCATATGGCAGAGCCTGGAAAGCTCCCCTTGGCATATTCGATACGCCAAAAACAGTAACAACAAGTCTCACAATGGAGATGTTACTGGTGCCCGCTCGAGCAAATCAGTGAAAACGGGACAGGACGACAGTGCTACAGTGGGGGAAGAAATTCATAGAAAATTTGAGCAGATGCTACCAAGAGTCTCCCTGGAACCGGCCCCTGTCTCCTACATAAAGTTCTTAAACATTAATCAAACTAAAATTTAAAAATGATAAGAGCCTGGCAAGCTCCCCATGACGTATTCGATATGCCAGACACAGTAACGACAAAGTCTCCAATGGAGACGTTACTGGGCCCGCTCGAGCAATCTACCTTGATAATGTAGATGAGAAGTAACATAAGGACTAAGGGAGGGCCTAGACCACACTGGCCGTGTGGTGCGGGGGAGCTGTCCTGACAGTAACTACCCCTCAGCAGTTCAGGGACACAGAGGCTTAGAAGGAAGATGGAGACAGAGGGGACAGGGCGGGGAGGGACCCTTGGGGTGGGAGGAGGCATCCAGCAACTTTGCACATCAAGACTATAAACTTCAATGTCAGTGTCACCTTATTACCCAAGCTATAACTTTAAGATATAAAGGGACGTGGCACAAATCGCAATGAAGTGGAAACAGGAAACTGCTGTTCACAGCACCATGGCGGGACACGGCGTATCTCACTACAGGGAATGAGTCTCAGAGAAAGAGGTAGAGCCTTCCTCTCCGTATTTGCAGGATAAAGGACCAAAACGATTTAATAATGAAAAATCTCTTAAGCTATAAGGCCAAAGTAGTAATTATTATCGGGCCGGGAGGGATGGTACAGTGGAGAGGGCCCTTGCTTTGCATGCAGCCAAACCAGGTCTGATCCCTGGCACCCCATAAGGCCCCTGAGCACTGAGAGGACTGGGTGTGACCCCAGACCTTAAAAAAATAAACAAAAATAGTGAGTAGCAGAAGGAAGGATGGTGGGGTAATGGACGAAAGGAATCAATCATGTGGTGGTGCGTGGAAACTGGAATTGACAAATGCATCATCACATATACAGATGTTGATTTATGAGGTACTATACATACCTCATGGGGATGGAGCGATAGCACAGCGGGTAGGGTGTTCGCCTTACAAGCGGCCAACATGGCCGACCCGAGTTCGATTCCTCCGCCCCTCTCGGAGAGCCCGGCAAGCTACCGAGAGTATTCGATATGCCAGACACAGTAACAACAAAGTCTCCAATGGAGACGTTACTGGGCCCGCTCGAGCAAATCGACGATCAACGGGAGGGCCTTTACCTTTATACATACCTCATGGGGATGGAGCGATAGCACAATGGTAGGGCGTTTGCCTTGCACGCAGCCAACATGGCCGACCCGAGTTCGATTCCTCTGCCCCTCTCAGAGAGCCCAGCAAGCTACCGAGAGTATCTCGCCCGCACGGCAGAGCCTGGCAAGCCACCCGTGACGTATTCGATATGCCAAACACAGTAACAACAAAGTCTCCAATGGAGACATTACTGGGCCCGCTCGAGCAAATCGATGAACAACGGGAGTACAGGAATTACAGGAATACATACCTCATATGTAGCACTGCAGCACTGCCTTCCCATTGCTCATCAATTTGCTCTAGTGGGCACCAGAAATGTCTCACAACAAATTGTGAGACTTGTTGTTACTGTTTTTTGGCATATGGAATACATCACGGGTAGCTTGCCAGGCTTTGCCATGTGGACGAGATCATCTCGGTAGCTTACTGGGCTCTCCGAGAGGGCAAGCCTATGTAAATGATAAAATAATATCATTTCAATTTAATAACTATCCAGGAACCAGAGAGATAATTGAGTGTGTTTGGGGTAATTCCTGTTTTAAAAATTAGAACTAAAATTTTGTTCTTTATTTACGTATTTGGGGGTTTTATATACCCGTATTATGGTGTACGTGTGAAAGTGAAAGGGGTTGGGGTACAAGACCCTCCCCCCATCTATCTATGGCCCCTGCTCCGTGGGAAGAAGACAGCTGAGATCAAGTAGTTTCTTTTGCCTTGACTGTTGGAGATTATGCTCATTTCTTTTCTGGGTTTTTGGCCACACCCGGTGATGCTCAGAGCTTGTTCCTGGCTCTGAACTTGGAGATCACTCCTGCTGAGATTCAGGAGACCAGATTGAACCCTGGGCAGCCACACGCCAGCCTGGCGCCCTTCCTGCTGTGTCCACACAGCCCTGCCCAGCGTTATTGCTCTGGCCCCAGACTTTGTCATTTCTAAAGTCATTTTGAGCGATACCTTTTCTCCATCCTTTCAGACTCATTCACACGTTTGTCATGCAGTTAGATTGTTTTGTCATTCTCTGTCACGCATCCCAAGATGGTTGAGAAATTGGCTCCTCCTAAATGACTTAACAAGATATTTTTTGCATGTTTCAGACGGTTGGAAGGCATGCTTTGTGTGTGGGATCTCAGGATGGTACAAAATAGTTCAGAGTCCTTGAAAAACATCCATGTTATACACAGTTATAAAACTTTCATGATCAGGTTTCAGTCACACAACACTTACCTAAAATTCACAACATTAATATCAGATAGGTATAGTCGCCTACAAAAAAGTTTTGTAATAGTGTCAAAAGTTGGTTTTCAAAATGTGATTCCTTCTTAAGCATAATAAAGCTGTATATTCTAGGGGGGTCAATTTCACTGTGGACTTGGTCAACATGATAAACTCAGTCTCTCATCCTGTTCGTTCCATTCTAGGCTGTGGGTCCCGATATGGAGTTCTTTGGGTGACCTTCTTGGTCCTATCTTGGTGTTAAAATTACTGACAATGACCTTGTAGAGACCCATCATTGTTACTAGGGTAGGACGAAGGAGACGTTACTGGGGCCTGCTCGAGGCAATCAACCTTGTAGAAGGTGTGATCTTCTTTATAGAACTACTCCAGCTCCATGTAGAACTTCTCAATTTCTTCTTTGTCATAGTTGGATGTTGCTTTATAGACTACGAAGACAGAAACTTCCAGCAATTAACCACATCTATTCAAACGTAAGCGTTCGATTCGGGTTGTTAGGCATTCGAACGAATCAATGCTTATGGCCAAGTTTGTGTTGACGAGGACACCAACACCACTGATGCCTCTACTGTCGTATGTTCCGAAGAACAGTTCTTCTCCAGTGTCAAAAACCATATGATGTGATCGATGCCTTCTCATCTTGGTCAATTCAATGACATCCTACTTGATCTTCTGTGCTTACACCATCAGGTCCTCAATAGATGCTTCTGATGCCAGTGTACGTGCATTAAAAGTGCAGACAGTCATTTTAGTCCATCTTCATTTTGTCAGCCTAGTTCAGCCCTGAGATTTTAGCAGCTTCTCCTTGCTTGTCCTTCTCAATGCTGTCATAGTGGGGTTCTTCCAGGGTCAGGGGAATGAGGCCCGTTTTTGTTACTGTTTTTGGTATATCAAATATGCCACAGGTAGCTTGCCAGGCTCTGCCATGCGGGTGGCATGTTGTAATGATCAGCACACTGACAAACATACCACACAACCTTGTGCATGGATGTGCTGCTCACGTACAGAAAGTACTGGCCGGATCGACACAGTCAATACCAGGAGTCCAGCACTGCACCTGCATGCATCTCTCGGCAGCACCTGTTGGTTCACTCTTTGCCAGTTGGTACCATTGCCACCCCCTCTCCACGATAAGGTGATGAACCATCAAGGTCGGTGAACCTTCCTACTCCTCACTTATCTATACATCATATTCAATGGATGGTTTTACCTGACTGATGGGCTGGAGCGATAGCACAGTGGTAGGGCGTTTGCCTTGCATGCAGCCAATATGGCCGACCTGAGTTCGATTCTTGCGCCCCTCTTGGAGAGCCCGGCAAGCTACCGAGAGTATCTCGCCCGCACAGCAAAGCCCGGCAAGCTACCCATGACGTACTCTATATGCCAAAAAGAGTAACAACAAGTCTTACAATTTGTTGTGATATGTTACTAGTGCCTGCTCGAGCAAATCGATGAACAACGGGACGATGGTGCTACCTGACCGATGTCACTGTTGTTCCAAAATTCCAAGCAGGATCAGACCACCATCTCCTTCATGCAAAATTCTACTTCACAGAGCAGGGAGAAAGGGCTGCAAAGTTTAAGAAGAGAACTCCCAGAACGACCACCAACTGGGAGCTCTTTGGCACTATTGTGGCAATATGGGAAGATGCCATCGTTGACAACATCGATGAGAAATATGATCAACTGGTTCAGCACCTCCATGATTATGGGAAGGATGCCAAGAGTGAGTAAGCCACAAAAAGACGCCTGTCTTCGGAAACTCTCGAGCTCATTCGCCAATGTGGTTTGGTGGGAGCCTTAGGCAATCACAAGCTAATATCCAAACTCGCAAAACTGTGCAGAGAAGCAACAAAGGAAGAACTCAAAGAGAAAAGAGTAGCAGTATTGGCTGATGTGGCCAGGAAAAGTATTCGCAACGTTCACCTGTCCTTTGCCAACTACAAGATGACTGCCCTCTGACGTCCTGATGGATCTATCACATCTTCCAAAAGGGGAATGGGAAAGGTTATCCACAACTTCTACTCGGATCTCTTCGATAGCCACATCCACCTGCCCACTTACCGAATTCCACAGGATCGATATGTCGTTCTCAGCATTCTCCCTTCTGAAATCAGACATGCCATTTCATTGGTAAAGAAGCAAACAGCACCTGGTCCAGAGAAGGTCAGACCCAAACACCTGAAGAATCTGCTGCCAGCACTCTTCAACACACTGGCTCCGCTCTTCACGCATTACCTGTCTGAATGCAAGGTCCCGTCCCAATGGAAAACTGGCAGGACCATTCTGTTGTACAAGAAAGGAGACATCCGTGACATCGGCAACTATCGCCCAATCTGCCTGTTGTCCTTCATCTGCAAGTTATTCACTCGAATCCTCCTGAATAGGATTGGCAGAACACTAAGCAAAGGACAACCATGCGAGCAAGCTGAGTTCCAAAAGGGATTCAGCACGATCAACCAGATCCACATGGTAACCAATCTTGTCGAGGTTTCTCAGGAGTTCAAGATGCCGCTCTGTCTAAAGTTCATCGATTTAAAGAAGGTCTTTGATTCTGTTGAGACTGAAGCGGTCATTGAAGCCCTAGCCAGACAGAACATTCAAACTCAGTACATCAGGATCCTCCTTGAGCGTATTACGGATTCACCACCAGGATCTCACTATTCTACAAGGAAGTGATCATCGACATAAAGAGAGGGGTTTGACAGTCGATGCCATTTCACCAAAACGCTTTAGTTCCTCCTTTGTGAACGTGATGCAATGACTGGAATGGGAAGAAATGGAAGTGAAGATAGATGGTCGGCAACTACGCCACCTCAGCTTCGTTGATGACATCATTCTAATAACACCAAAGATCAACCAAGAGGTACGAATGCTGGCCGACTTCAACTGTGAGTGTGGAAAGGTCGGACTGCAGCTGAATCTCACGAAGACAATGTTTTTAAGAATTGAACTAGTTCCTGATGCTCCCTTTGCTCTCAATGGAACGAACATCTCCAAAAGAAGCAGTTATGTGTACCTGGGTCAAGAACTACACATGACAAATGACTTGGCACCAGAATTGTTCAGGAGGAAGAGAATGGCATGGAATGCCTTCAAGATGGTTGACGAAATTGCTTGGAGGACTAAGAACCTCCAGCTCCGGGCACATCATTTTGACTCCACCATTCTTCCTGCATTAACATATGCCTCAGAGACCTGGGCCCTACAAAAACAGGATAAGAATGCTATTCAGGTATCCCAAAGAGGAATAGAAAGAGCTATGCTCGGAATATCACGATTCACTCAAGTGAGAGAAGGAATCCAGAATTCCGACCTCCATTGATGATCAAGAATCAGGGACGCTGTTTTGTTCGCCAAGGCGTTGAAAATCAGATAGGCCGGACACGTAATGCGATTTAGAGACGACCACTGGACTAGAGCTGTTACCGACTGGATTTCACAGGATGTCAAAAGAACACCTGACTGCCCACCTACGAGATGGTCAGACTTCTTCGTCAAAACCCTGAACGAACGTTTTGAGGTTCTTCGTGTTCCTGGAGCGAGCAGATGCCATTGGGCTACACTAGCCCGCGACACAGATGAATGGAGAGTTACTGGTACCCGCTTGAACAAATTGATGAGCAACTGGATGACTAATGATACAAGTGATACAAGTGATAGAAGTGATTCTAGGGGGAAAATCCACATTTTACCTTGTCCCCCCCGCCCAGTTCCTCATGATCGCTGATCTTTTATTTTCTTCTGGAGAGGGCCACACCTGGCTGTGCTCAGGGCTAACTCCTGGTTTTGTGCTCTGGGATCATTCCTGACAGTGCTCAGGGGACTGCATGTGGTGTTGGGAATAGAACCTGGGTCAGCTGCGTGTAGCCCAAGCACCCCAGCTGCCGAACTGTCTCTCCAGCCCAAATGCGATCTTTTCACTTTCTCGGTGTACTTTGGACTTCCAGAATGTCACACATTTGGACTTTTTAAATATATTTTATTTTCATAAAGTAGTTCAAAATAGTTCATTACAGATAATTCAAACACCAATCCCACCACCATAAGAGGGAAGTGTGTGAAGGTTGTTGCATTTCATTCTGGGGCCATTTAAGCCCATACATAAGAGAATACAAGCTGTCACACATTTGGAATAAGGTAGCCTGTGATCTGTTCTCTCCTTCAGGACTTGGGGGCAGATTGGGAGCACACCTGGCTGTGCCAGGCTTGCTCCTGGCTCTGTGCTCAGGGATCAATCCCGGTGGTGCTGAGGCCACACAGGGCACGCGCCTTGCCTGCGTGGCTGTCTCTCCAGCCTAGTATGGGCCTCTCAATATGGTTGTCTGCACTTAGCCATATGCACGAAGAATCCATTTCTTTCAAAATGTGAAAATGTAAGCTCTTCACAGTCTCAGAGCTTGTGTCTTGTTAACCACTCAATGTGTTTGACAGTGTGGACATGCAGTTTGTCTAACTACTCCCTACTGAAGGGCAACCTGATTGCCTCCAGTGTTGGTCAGTTATTCAAAAAGCTGCTATACCCGGGTATCTCTAAGGCATAAGTTTTTCAATCCACTGTGTAATTAAACCGACTTTTGACCTGTCGTTCTTCTTTCTGGCCCCTCCTTCACACACTTCCAGAGGAAACGGGGTGAGTGTGTGTGTGGCCTGTTCCCAAATCTTTGGGGGATGAACCCGCTGAACCCACTTGCTCCTCTGAGTTTCAGTATGTATTTATGACTCACTCCACCAGCTAAGGCACACTCTAGGTCAGCTTCCCAGCCCAAAGATCATGTGGAATCCCATCTCCTGTTCCCTTCTTTTTTGTGCCTTTTAAAAAAATTTTTTTTTGTTTTTTGGGTCACATCCGGCGATGCACAGGGGTCACTCCTGGCTCTGCACTCAGGAATTATCCCTGGCGGCACTCAGGGAACCATATGGGATGCTGGGACTCGAACCCGGGTCAGCCGCGTGCAAGGCAAACGCCCTACCCACTGTGCGATCACTCCAGCCCCATAGTGCCTTTCCTTGAATGTTCACTTTAGTGAGATATAGTCAAAGGGCTGGAGAGAGCATGTCCAGGTCGACCAGCAGGAAACTGTTTCTTGTCCTAGCCTGGCTTCATCCCACCACCTCACAGAGCGCGCTTGGCCCAGCAGCAGCAGGAGTGAGCCCTGAGCACAGGGCCAGGAGTGAGCCCTAAGCACCTCCTGGTGTGGCCCTAATGCTTTCCCCAGCAAGTTGAACAAAAAAGTCATTGTTAAACTTACTAATGTTCACCAGCAAGGCCCCCTTTCTTTATCAGCAGCTGAGGCATGATCTTCCCTGGGCGGACAGGGCTGCCCAGGGCCCTGGACGGCAAAATCCTGACTGTGGGACCCGGTTACCCGAGGAGACCCTTTACCTGGGGCCTCTGCCGCTGTGTAGCAGCCCCTGTGGGCCGGGATGATTCCTTCTTTAGGCTTCCAAAAGCCAAAGATATTTTCTTTTCTTATTATTTAAAAAAAAATTTTTTTTCCAAAAGAGAACAAAAGGGAATGCCCTGCCACAGAGGAGGGGTGGGGAAGGGGGGATGGGTAGGGGTGGTGGGAGGGCTTCTGGGATCATTGATGGTGGAAAATGGGCACTGGTAGAGGGATGAGTACTCGATCATTGTATAACTGAAACGCATGCACGAAACTTTGTAAGTATGTAATTGTACCTCACAGTGATTCACTAATAAAAAAATAAAAATTAAAAAAAATTTTTTTAAATAAAAAATTAAATTTTTTTTCCAGAAAAGCATTTTTTTCTCCTCCCACCTCTATTTTTATTGAGGTACCAGAATTTACAATGGTGTTAATTATACTTTCTATGCACCATTGTTCCAACGCCTCTCCACCTCCAGGGAGCCCTCCACCCTGACCACAGACCCCATCCAACCCACACCCATGTCATCCCATGGAAACCTGGTTCTATAGACAAAATTTTCAATTCTGGTGACTTCAACCACTTGTTGTCCCCTTACTATGCTTCTTTTTTGTCCTATATTTGGAATCGATCTATTTAGCTTTTGTTTATTTTCGCTTTATATTACTTTTTTTTATGGTGAAGGTGGTGACGCATAGCTGAGCTGAGCTGACCTGGAATTCCACATAATTATAAATCAACAACAAATTGTTAAAGTAAATTTTTTCAAAAACTCTCTTTTTTCACAGATACATAAATTTAAAAAATGGAACACTACGAATGATTCTTTGCTAATAGTATTTTTTGGGTTTTGGTTGCTTTTTTGGATCACACTCAGCTACGCTCAGGGCTTACTCCTGGCTCTGCACTCAGGGATTACTCCTGGCGGTGCTTGGGATACGGGGTGCTGGGATTGAACCCGGGTCTGCTGCATGCAATGAAAACACCTTCCCCGCTGTGCTATCACTCCAGGTCATGTCACTGTCACTGTAACTGTCTTCCCGATGTTCATCGTTTTGCTGGAGCGGGCCCAGTAACATCTCCATTTTTTTGAGACTTGTTACTGTGTTTAGCATATTGAATCGCAGGTAGCTTGCCAGGCTTTGCCGCGTGGGTGAGATACTCTTGGCAGCTTGCCGGGCTCTCCGAGAGGGGCAGAGGAATTGAACCTGGCTCAACGGGGCTGGCTGTGTGCAAGGCAAACGCCCTACTGCTGTGCTATCGCTCCTGGATTTTTAATCTTCACTCCTCTCTTACACTATTAGCTCATCCGCGGTTCAGAATAGCCAGCCAGCTCTCTGCATGCCCTTTTGGAACCGATACTGTAGCTTTTGTTCCCATGGGAAGGAGGGGATGAAACCCTGGTTCCCGGATGACTCCAGAGATATTTAACCAATTACCCGGCGTTTGTGCAATGTTCTCGCTGTTCCGGGCCAGGCCAGTAAACCTTCCCTGCTAGGGAACAGGGCCCAGAGGCCCCGCCTGGGATAAAAAACCACTCAGCAGCTGCAGACTGCCCTTATCTGGGGGTACAAAGAGGCCGAAGTTCCAGTGTGGGCTCCGGGCCAGCTGCTGCCATGGGCCTGGGCAAGTGTGGTCAGCACTGAGAAGCCTGCGGCCGCCGACTCACTCCTCCCTCCCTGCACCCTCTCCCCCCTCCCGGCTCCCAGCTCTGCTCCTCTTCCCAGGCAGGGAGCCAGCCCTCCTCCCATACTCAGCAACAGTCACCATGCTCACTACTGCGTGCTCCCTACTTCAAATATGACTGTTGGAAAACCTCACAGTGGAGGCTGTAGAGGCCCAAAGGGCCGGAGAGCCTGGTGAGTTCCCGAGTTTGATCCCTGTCATCATCTCCCCCTCACCCCTCCCCTCCCCAGCACCATCCACTATGAGGGTACTGTGCTGTCTGACCAGTTGGTCAATGTGACCGAATATTGTCAGGGAGTCCCTGGACCCCCTAAGCACTGCATGGGAGGCAGCTAATCAAAGTAAGTTTTAAAAAGAGATAAATAGGATGGTCAGAGCAATAGCACAGTGGGTAGGGGGGTTTGCCTTGCATATGAGTCCCTGGAACACCATAGGGTCTCCCAAGCCCCATCAGGAGTGATCCCTAGTGCAGAGCCAGGAGTAAGCCCTGAGCACCACCAGATATGCCCCCAAACCCAAAATAAATAAATACAGCTAAGCTTTCAACCGTGGCCCTTGAGTCTCCACGCCTATCGCTCGCCTTGCTGGCTCCTGCTCCCCTCATCTCGCTGGCCCCACTCTCAGATGGACCGTCAGAGCTAGCCGCAGGGCGAGACTCGGCCTTGAGGTAAAGCCACTGACCTCAGACAGACCCAGGGAAACCGAGAGAGGAAAGCGGGAACCTGAGCCAGGGCAGGAAGTGGCCCCACCAAGGGTTAGCTGGAAACTTGCCTTTGGAACCTAGAGTACAGCCCCACTAAAGCATTTAGGGCCAGTGTAGGATCATGTCATCAGAGCTGTGTGGCTCATCAAGTGGCCCCATTCTGTGGCCTGTTCCAGGAGAGGCAGCAGAATCCAAAGCCAGGAAGATGGAAAAAGAGAAGGGGAAGAGGAATATGGGGAGGAGGAAGGAAGGAAGGAAGGAAGGAAGGAAGGAAGGAAGGAAGGAAGGAAGGAAGGGAGGGAGGGAGGGAGGGAGGGAAGGAGGGAGGGAGGGAAAAAGGAAGGAAGGAAGGAAGGAAGGAAGGAAGGAAGGAAAGGAAGGAAGGAAGGAAGGAAGGAAGAGAGGGAGGGAGGGAGGGAGGGAGGGAGGGAGGGAGGGAGGAAGGAAGGAAGGAAGGAAGGAAAGGAGAGAGGGAGGGAGGGAGGGAGGGAGGGAGGAAGGAAGGAAGGAAGGAAGGAAGGAAGGGAGGGAGGGAGGGAGGGAGGGAAAGGGAGGGAGGGACGGAAAGAGGGAGAGAGGGAAAAAGGAAGGAAGGAAGGAAGGAAGGAAGGAAGGAAGGGAGGGAGGGAGGGAGGGAGGGAGGGAGGGAGGGAGGAAGGAAGGAAGGAAGGGAGGGAGGGAGGGAGGAGAGGGAGAGAAGAAGGGAAGGGAGGAAGAGGGAGGAAGGGAAGGCGGGAGGCGCTGAGCTCGTCCTTCACATCCAGGTGCACGTCCTTGTTTATGCCCCCAAGGGTCTCGCTGTTCCTGTGCCCTCTGCGCTCTGCTCTGTCCCCTGAAGTCCCTGCCAGCCCCACAGACCTGTGTCCCCAGGTCCTCAGCCCTGTGGCCATGCTCTTTGGTAGTGAGGCCCTGGCTAGGGAGAGCACTGGGCTGGGAAGCAGATAATGCTGTGCAGCCCAGCAGGCACCCCAGGACACAGGACAAAGGGTGGAGCTGCCCAGGCTCGCTCGGAGTGGGACTGGGCCTCCTCCCCCCAGTTCCCTGGTTTTCCAGCAGCTAGGCAGTCACACCCACAAACTGCCCCCGGTACCATATAATCTCATCAATGGCCAAAATCCAGAGACCCTGAAATAAAGTTCCTGAAAGAGAGGGACAAAGAACGTCCTGACCCTGTGCCAGGTTGTCTTTACGGGGCAACTCAGAGGGGGTGGGTTGAGTCTCCCTCTCTGCCCCAGCAGAACCCCGACAGCCGAAAACCTCCAGAACCCAATTGCACAGCCATGTTCAGGGCTGCTCTCCACAGGCTCAGACGAGCCTCACCTATGAGAGAACCTGCAGAAAAACCCAGGTAGGTGGGAGCTGTGACTGAGATCTCCAAGCTTGCTCAGAGTGGGACTGGGTCTCCTCCCCCCGGATCCCCAGTTTTCCAGCAGCTTGGCAGTCACACCCACAAAATGCCCTTCGTGCCATGTAGTCTCATCAATGGCCAAGATCCAGAGCCCTGAAATAAAGCTCCCGGAATAGAGCGCCATAGATCATCCTGGAGCGTGCAGCCTCTTACAATCCAGCCCACTGATGTACCAAGAGTAGCGCACATGTGTTTGGGGTTGACACACATGCCTGTAATCTCTTATGCAAGGGCTTAAATGGCTCTGGGATGAAACACAACAATCTTCACACACTTTCCTCTTAAGGTCATGGGAAGGTGCACGGTGGTGGGATTGGTGTTCGAATATTAAATGTGATGAACTATCATAAACAACTTTTTTTCTTTTTTTTTGTGTGTGTATTTTTTGTGCGTTTTGGGTCACACCCAGCAATGTACAGGGGTTACTCCTGGCTCTGCACTCACGAATTACTCCTGGAGGTGCTCAGGGGACCATATGGGACACTGGGAATCGATTCCGGGTTGTCTGCATGCAAGGCAAACGCCCTACCCACTGTGCTATTGCTCCAGCCCTGTATTGTGAAAAACTTTTAAAAATAAAATAAAAATAGAAAAAAATGGGTGATGATGCCTTTGAGAGGCCTGAGCACCGGCACTTCCCCTGACCTCCCAGGTGAGGGCCAGGCCAGCTCTACACCTGTGGCCCTGGACACAGTGACTGGGTGTCTCCAGTGCCCCTGCCCGTGTCCAGGGGTCTGGGCGCTGCTCTACCTGCACAGTTTGGGTCACAGGACGTGCGGACACTGGCCACATTTCCCTCAGGGTTCTCTGGGGCTAACCGGCACACTCAGCCTGCCACCTGAGCCGGTGGCAGAGTGGGCCGGGCTCCAGCTCCCTGGCGGCCATGTTCCTCTGGCCTGCAGCAGCTCCCAAGCCACCCCCTCCCCCAGCACATGACCCAGGAGGGATCGGAGCTGAGCCTCAGGGCACCCGGTGACTGCAGCTTCTAGCCTCAGTTTCCCAGATCTGCAGACCCCAAAAGGAACTTCACAGAGGAGCACAGGGAGGTGAAGCACCAGGTATGTGTATGTGTGCATGCAGTGTACATGTGGGCATGTGTGTGAGTGTGAGTGTATATTATACAGTGTACATGTGAGCACATGTGTGAAAAACACCTTATTCGTGTGTGCATGTGTATAACTGTTTATTATACATTGTACATGGGCACACATGTGAGTGTACATTATTCAGTGTACATAGGCACTGTATGCAGTATACATGTGTGTAGTACACAGTACATAATGTACATGTGTGCACTGTATATTTTACACATGTATAATGTACGTGCACACATGTGTATGTATGTAGTGTTGTGTGTACTTGTACAGTATGTGCATGTGTACATATGTGTATGGTATAAATGAGTATACATATAAGCATGTGTGACTATGTGTGACAATGTGTGCTATAGATTCACATGTGTATATGTACAGTGCACATGTGTTTGCGTGTATAGCATATGTGTGCACATACATGTGAGTACTGTGCACATATGTACTGTATACGTGTGTATGCTTGTGATTGTGTGTGCATGTGGGTCATATGATGGCTCCAAATCTCACAATATTGTCAGGTAGGAGCACAGCAAACTGCATGGGACAGTGACATAAAAGCCCACTGAGCTCAGGGAGCAAAAGCAATAGCACAGGAGGCTCAGGAAATCCTCAATGACTTTTGGGAACACCACTGTGAGAGTTACATTGTGATACGCAATACAAAGTAAATTATTTTGTGCTGGGTAGGACAGCAGGCTTGAGGAGTGGGCGGGAAACTGGACAACGGTGGGGGAAAGGTTGCACTGTTGGTGGGATTGGTGTTGGAGCATTGAATTCCTAAACAACTGTATTATGAACAGCTTTGTAAATCAGGTGTTTAAATACAGTTTCAAACATAAGAAAGAGGTTAGCACAGATGGTCATACCACCCAATCTCACGTCTAAGGGTGGGCTCAATAGAATTGAGAACAGGGAACAGGTACCTAGATGCTTATCTACAAATGCTTAAAGCTATACTACACTTCAGTCAAAAGGTAAAAACAGTTCAAGACGTCCACCAGTGAATGAATGGATAGACAAAATGTAAATATGGATGAGCTGCAAAAAGGAATAAAGTCATGCTAGACACGACAATATAAGCTCCCCAATCATCCATCTTAAGAGGGAAAAAACACGTGCCCTAAAACTTTCATTTTATGGTCCCATTTATTTGAAGTGTCTGGAATAGGGAAATTTATTTATCTATTTATCTATCTATCATCTCTGGAGATGCAGAGAGAAAGCAGTTGGGGGGGGGGGAGGGCGGGGGTGGTGTGCCAGAGTGATAATACAGTCGGTAGAGCACTTGTCTTGCAACTGACCCACCCAGGTTCAATTCCTGGCAACCCATATGGTTCCCTAAGCCCACCAGAGTAATTTCTGAATGCAGATCCAGGAGTAAGCCTGGGTGCCTCCCACCAAGAAAGTAGTTTAGGGTTAGGGGAGGGAGAGGAGGGAAGCCCGGGAAGTGAATGCTAGTGGTCTGAGGTTTGGTTCAGTCATGAGAATACTTTGGAATTAGAGCATGGTGCTGGCTCACAGCTCTGGGAATGAGGCAATGACTGCACGGCTCGCTTTGAGAGGACGGGTTTGCATTTGTGAGTTGTACATTTGAGAGGGCCAAGTGTCAGTTCCCAGACCCCATGTCCCTGGGAAGACCAGACTCTGATTTGCTGCTTTCATCTTGGCTATGTTGAAGGAAGAAGACAGAACTGGGGGGGGCGGGTGTCACAGAGCAGACACCTCAAAGTAACTGGGCTCAGTGGAAAAAGCTGGTGCACAAATGGATGAGGGTCACTCCGAGCAGACACCGGGCTTCAGATGAGTGCCAGTGGGAAGCCAGCCCTCTCCCCTGCTTTCCAACCCCTCCCCTGGCTGCTGGGCTATGCCCGTCTCAGAGCTCTCCCCGAGGCTCGTCTGTTCCTGCCACAGCCCAACCCTGCCCCTGGCACTCACTGCCCCAGGGCTGGAACCAACCTGACTGAACCCATCTGGACACACCAGCTGAGCCGCAGAGGAGACCGGGAGAGGGGAAGGGTCCCTTTCTCATCTATGTCTGGAGTCCTTCGCCAGGCTGAGTGTCCGTGACAGAAACCCGTCGGGGGTCCTGGAACAGTTTGAAGGATTGCTTGAACAAGGGCAGCCTGAGTGCCACCTTGATAGATTGTATTCAGAGAAAGTTTTGACAGTAAGCAACACACACATGCATACACATGTGTGCATATATATGTACAGTGTACACGCGCACATGTGTGTATATACACCGTATATATATGCACACATGTGATCTACACGTAACACATGTGCATGCTGTGTGCATGCTCCAGGAGTCGTGGAACTGGGATGTTTTGGCTGCTTGGCATCTCTTCAAGATTAATCGTGGGCTGTGGATCTGGGCTGTTTGTATGTCCAGGGATGCAGGGTGAGGGTGGGGTTGGGGTGCTCGACCCAGCCTGCTCGCATGCCGAGAAGGCCCCAGAGAGCTCGGCCCAGAGATCGGGCTTACCTGTGACGCGGCAGTGGCAAGAACACTCTTCTGCTTACCTTTTTTGAGGAACTGTTTCAGCAACTTTCTTTCGGAGGGGAGCATTCAGCAATACTCAGGGGTTAGTCCTGGCTCAGGAATCACTTCTGTTGGGGTTCAGGGGCCCAGTGGGGTGCCGGATATGAAACCCTGGCCAGCCCTACCTGCTGTACTCTTGCTTGCCTCAGTCCTCAACAAGTTCTTGTAGCGGATGTACCATTGTAACCGACTCCCACCGAGACTCGGGTTCCACTTTCCATTCACTGCTCTACTACCTCCACTACCTAGCAGCCACCACGCTCCAGCTGCTTCCCGGATGCTTGGGCTGAGATTCACGCAAGAGTGAAGCCCCACAGAAGCAGGGAAGCAGAACTTTGTGACCTTGGACTCCAGACTCAACGGGACCCAGAGAGATCCTCTGCCTACTCCCACCAATCTCCGATGACTCAGGGATCAAACCCAGAAGCCCCACCCTACGCTGCCCTGCCTGCTTCCACCAATCTCCATTGTAAGACATTTAATATCCATCTTCCAAGATTACTGACCATATTTGATATTTCAAATATGGTTTGAACCATGGGAACACATGCAAGGGCGATTAGAGGCCACCCTAAAAGCCTCTATCCCTCTCAGAGAGCCTGGCAAACTATGGAAGGAATCCCGTCTGCACAGCAGAGCCTGGCAAGCTATCTGTGGTGTATTCGATATGCCAAAAACAGTAAATACAATGGATCCCATTACCCTGACCCCAAAAGAGCTACCAATATGGCAGCAATTAAGAGAGATGAGAAAGGAGAGGCTGATAAAATCTCAAGGCCAAACTAGGCTGCCAAAACGAAGAAGGACTAAAATGACTGTCTGTACTTTCAATGTACGTACACTGGCATCGAATGCATCCATCAAGGATCTGATGATGCAAGCATGGAAGATAAGTATGACATCATTGGTCTGACTGAGACGAGAAGGCATCAACCACATCATGCCATTTTTGACACTGGAGAAGAACTGTTCCTAGGAACATGCGACAAAAGAGGTGTCAGTGCTGTCGGTGTCCTTGTCAACATGAACTTGGCCATGAGTATTGATTCATTTGACTGCCTTGATCACTTGATCACTGACTTCCTGTTAATCATCAGTTTGCTCGAGCGGGTGCCAGTAACGTCTCTATTCATCCTTGTCGCGTGCTAGTGTAGCCCAATGTGTCTGTTCGTTCTAAGAACACGAAGAGCCTCAAACCAATCATTCAGGGTCTTGACGAAGAAGTCTGACCATCTCGTAGATGGGCAGCCATGCGGTCTTTTGATGTCCTGTGGAATCCAGTCAGAAATGGCTCTAGTCCAGCGGTCATCTCCAAATTGCATTATATGCCCATCTGATTTTTGATGCCTTGGCAAACAAGACAGCGTCCCCTGATTCTTGACCATCAACGGAGGTCAGAACTCCAGATTCTTTCTCTCATTTGAGTGAAACATGATACTCCAAGCATAGCTCTTTCAATTCCTCTTTGGGAGACTCAAATAGCATTCTCATCCTGTTTCTGTAGGGTCCAGGACTCTGAGGCGTATGTTAATAAGGGAAGAACAGTGGAATCAAAGAGATGTGCCCAGAGCCAGAGGATCTTCGTCTTCTTAGCTATTTCTTCAATGCTCTTGAAGGCGTTCCAAGCCGCTCTCTTCCTCCTGCACAACTCATTTTTCATGTTGACTTCTTGACCTAGGTACACATAACTGTTGCATTCGGAGATGGTCACTCCGTTGAGAGTGAATGGAATGTCAGGAGCAAGACTGTTTCTCATAAACATTGTCTTCGTTTGAATTCTCCACTACCTTTGAATGACTAACAACCCAAATTAGACAATTATACTTGAATAGATGTGGCTCACTGCCGGCATTTTCTATCTTTGTCATCTATGCACCAACATCCAATTATGATGAAGAAGAAGTTGAGAAGTTCTACAGAGCTGGAGAAGTTCTGTAAAGAAGACCCCACCTTCTACAAGAAATTGTCGGTGATTTTAATGCCAAGATAGGACCGAGAAGATCAGTCGAAGAACTCCACATCGGGACCCATGGCCTAGAGTGGAACGAACAGGGTGAGAGACTGTCTGAATTCATCATGTCGACCAAGACCATCCATGGTAACTCACAGTTCCAGAAGGTCGAATCTAAACGTTGGACATGGGAGTCTCCCAGTGGACAGTTCCACAACGAAATTGACCACATCATATTCAGTCAACGGTTTTGCCTGACCGATGTCGCTGTTGTCCCAAAATTCCAAATGGGATCGGACCACCATCTCCTTCGTGCAAAATTCTACTTCACAGAGCGGGGAGAAAGGGCTGCAAAGTTTAAGAAAAGAACTCTCAGAACGACCACCAACTGGGAGCTCTTTGGCACTATTGCTGCAACATGGGAAGATGCTGTCCTTGACAACATTGACATGGAATACGATCCACTGGTTCAGCACCTCCATGATTGTGCAAGGAATGCCGGGAGAGAGAGATAGCCACAAAAAGACGCCAATCTTCGAAAACTCTCGAGCTCATTCACCAACGTGGCTTGGTATGAGCCTCAGGCAACCACAAGCAAACGTCTGAGCTCACAAAGCAGTGCAGAGAAGCGATAAAGGAAGACCTCAAAGAGAGAAGAGCAGCAGTGCTGGCAGATGCGGCAGAAGTCGGGAAAAGCATTCGCAATGCCCACCTGTCCTTCGCCAACTACAAGACCAAGATGACTGCTCTCTAATGTCCTAATGGATCTATCACATTTTCCAGAAGGGCAATGGAGAAGATTATCCATGACTTCTACTTGGATCACTTCGATAGCCACATCCACCTGACCACAACCAAATTCCGCAGGATGGATATGTCGTTTCCAACATTCTCCCTTCCGAAATTCGACACACAATTTCGTCAGTGAAGAAGCATACAGCACCCGGCCCAGACAAGGTCAAACCTGACCTGAACACCTGAAGAACCTGCCGTCCAGTACTTATCAATATACTGGCTCGGCTCTTCACACACTACCTGTCTGAGTGCAAGTTTCCGTTCCAATGAAAACCAGCAGGATCGTTCTACTGTACAAGAAGGGAGACATCCACAACATTGGCAACTCTCGCCCGATCTGCCTGTTGTCTGTCGTCTACAAGCTGTTCGCTCGAGTCATCCTGAATAGGATTGTCAGAACACTAGATGAAGGACAACCATGCGAGCAAGCCAGGTTCTGAAAGGATTCAGCACAATCGACCATATCTACACGGTAACCAAGCTCATTGAGGTTTCTCGGGAGTTCAAGATGCCATTCTGTCTAACATTCATTGATATAAAGAAGGCCTTTGATTCTGTTGAGACTGAAGCAGTCACTGAAGCCCTAGCCAAACAGGGCATTCAAACTCAATACATCAGGATCCTCCGTGAGCTGTATTATGAATTCACTACCAGGATCTCACCTTTCTACAAGGAAGTGATCATCCATGTCAAGAGAGGGGTTCGGCAGGGTGATACCATTTCATCAAAACTCTTCAGTGCACCCTCGTGAACATCATGCAACTACTGGAATGGGAAGGAATGGGAGTAAAGATAGACGGTTGGCAACTATACCACCTCCACTTCATTGATGATATCATTCTAATAACACCAAACATTAGCCAAGCAGCACAAATGCTGGCCTACATTGATCGTGAGTGTGGAAAGGTCGGATTACAGCTGAATTTCACTAAGACAATGTTTATGAGAAACAGTTTCATTCCTGACATTCCATTTGCTCTCAATGGAATGAACATCTCTGAATGCAACATTTACGTGTACCTAGGTTGAGAAGTCAACATGACAAATGACCTGGCACCTGAGTTGTGTAGGAGGAAGAGAATGGCTTGGAACGCCTTCAAGAGCATTGAAGAAATAGCTAAGAGGATGAAGAACCTCCGGCTTTGGGTACATCTCTTCGATTCCACTGTTCTTCCCTTATTAACATACACCTCAGAGACCTGGGCCCTACGAAAACAGGATGAGGACGCTATTCGGATCTCCCAAAGAGGAACTGAAAGAGCTATTTCTCTCAATTGAGTGAGAGAAAGAATCCAGAGTTCCGACCTCTGTCAACGATCGAGAATCAGGGATACTGTCTTGTTTGCCAAGGCATCGAAAATCAGATGGGCTGGACACATAATGCGATTTGAAGACAACTGCTGGACTAGAGCCATTACTGACTGGATTCCATGGGCCGTCAAAAGATTGCATGGCCGCCCACCTACGAGATGGTCAGACTTCTTCATCAAGACCCTGAATGATCGGTTTGAGGCTCTTCGTGTTCCTGGATTGAGCAGATGCCATTGGGCTACACTAGCACACGACAGGGACGAATGGAGATGTTACTGGCGCCCACTCGAGCAAATTGATGATTAACGGGATGTCAAGTGATCAAGTGATGCTTCTTATCCAACCCCCACACTCTTGTATCTGAAAGCCACCCCAACCAGGGGGAAGTGGAGTTTGTGGCTTTGATATGCATTTCCCTAGTGTCTAGTGATGGCTGAGTATCCTCTCCCATGCTAAGAGTCATTTATAGATCTTCTTAGGAGAAATACTTCTTCCGATCCTTTGGGCATTCAAAAAAGTGGATCTTTCATTTTTATCAATGATTTGTAATAGCTCTTTTTATGTTCTGATATCAAATTCCTCATCAGGTACATGGGTTGCTAATATTTTCTCTCCTTCCACCAGCTGCTCTTCCCTTTAAAGCAGAAAGTTTTGCATTTGGAAGAACTTCAATGCAAGCATTTCACCCCCTTTCATTGCTAGTGCCTTGATCTTGTATCTAAGATGTATGTGTTCACATTAAATCCGAATTCCTTTCATCTGTGGAGTTGGGAATTCTGTCTGATGTTGGCAACTGTCTTTTCTATTACTCACCTCTTGAACAAGATTGTCTGCCTCATGATACAAATTCCCAGTGGCTGTGCCCAGTTCTGGAAGAGAAGTTCATAGTGTGCAACTTGTTCATGTTCTAAGGACGATCGTAATGACCCAGGGCTCAGTGTGTCTTCCCACAGGTCTAACCTGCTGCAGAACAAATCTATCTCTGGTTCTAGAAAGGGCTCTGATGTGAAATCACAGAGAGGAAAGATCTCGGGCTCAGTGGAGATGTGGGGCGGCACTCCCACAATCGAGGCATCCTCTGGGCCATGGACTGGGGGCAGGTTGGGATAAGGGTGAGGCAGCAACTCACCTGTGCTTAAGGGATCTTCTCTGGGAGGCTGAGGGACCCTATGAGGTGCTGAGGATCGAACCCAGGTTGGCGAGTGCAAGGCGAGTGCCCTCCCAGCCTGATTTCATCTTGTCTTTCGTTGCCTGCAGCAGCCTCTCCGCCCAAACCATCCCACCAGGCTCAGGCCCGCCGACTCCCCTGAGGAACTCTTGGTCTCCCCGAAAGCCTCTTCTCTTCTGATGGCCACAGTTTCTGAGAGATCCAACTCTCCACCTGCACTTCATTTTTCATTGTGTCTGTTCTGGAGTCACATCCAGCGATGCTCAGGGTTTCTGCTGGTTCTTCATGCAGTAACCACTCCTGGCAGTGCTTGGGGGACATTACAGAACGTCAGGAATTGAACCCGGGTCAGCAACCTGCAAGTCAAGCACCCAACTTGCTGGATTGTTGCTCCAGTCCTGAGACCTGCACCTTTCTGCTGTCTCCTGGGGCACTCCCTCTCTGTGCCTCACATCCACCCCACCATGCACAGTGAGCCTGAGCACCCCCTTGAGGTCTGCCTGCTTCTCTCTTGCACAGCTCCAGCGGGCGTCTGCCTCCCTCCCTTTTTCACCAAGGATTCTGTGTGTGAAACCCACCCTAGCCTGGCACTGGGTCCTGCCTGCCCGCTTTTCTGAGAGTCCAGCCCACTCTGCCCCCTGTGCACTCCCATTTCTCCCGGCCTGCAGCTTCCTTCTTCAGAGTCTCTTTTGCCAGAGGCTATCATCAAAGTCACACTGACCAGGTTGACTGGTTACCATCAGGTAAGCACCAGGTTGGCTCAGCCCTGCCCTCCCAACTGTGTTCCCTGTGAGATTTGCTAACACCACTTTGGCCAACTCTGTAGTGATGGTGGCAGGCCCAGGGCTAGTCAAGGATGACCAATGATGGCTAAGCCTGCTATTTCCCAGGCAGGGGAGATGCCAGGCCACTGGGGCCAGCGTGATGCTGATGTGTAGACAGGCATGTGGTCCCCAGACCTGTCTCCACACAAGTAGATAGGGAGGAAGGGAAACAGGAGAAGCTGTGTGGTAGAGTTAAAAGGAGCCTGTTGATAATCCATAGAGATGTTTGTGTTTTCTGTGTCTGAAGACATAGCCCAGCATTTGGCCAGTGCAAAGGAGAGGCTCTGGGGGTCCCCAGAGAGGAAGCAAGGAAAGGAACTGCAGGGTGGTTATTATTGTCCACTTTTTGTTTTATTTTTGTTTTGCTCTGGGGCCACACCAGGCAGTGATCAACACTTACTCCTGGCTCTGTGCTCAGAGATCACTCCTGACAGTGCTCAGGGGACCATATGAGGTATTGGAATGAACCCGGGTCTGCCATGTGCAAGGCAAGTGCCATGACCACTGAACTATCTTGCTGGACAACTTTCTACCTTTGAAAGCAAAAGGAGACATTGTGGCAATCTACACAAGAGTGGCAAGCAGGGCCTGGACATCCTGAGTCCATAGACATTTCCCTGCAGTCCCTTGAGCCACTGGCAAGCCCTTCTGTTGGGTCAGTGGTCAGCAGGAATCCTGAGGGTGCAGTCACCAGGCGGACAAGACGTGTGGCAGCTCCTGGGAGGGGAAGGGTGTCTGTCCCTCCACCTGGCCCCCCTTGTGGTGGCGGCAGGTGGCCTGCATCTTTCAGAGCCTAATGAACAGCCAGGTATGAGACTGCATTGACGAGGCACATGGGGCCTCATGGGATGGAGGGTAGAATCTGCCCTGCTCCCCGCCATGACAATGCTCCGGGTTGCCACCCTCAAACGCCTCCTCCGACTTCTGAACAACCATGATCCCAGAGGTACACAGACCAATCTCAGAACCCAGGAGCTTCTGGCAGTAATCCCTCTAGGTTTATTACTGAAATAAAAGAAATCCAAATTTGTGTGGCTGCTATTGTGGCCACATGACATCATATGCCCTTCATAATCAGCAATAGAAAAGAAATTATCTAATGATGGCCTTGTGGCAGGTCTGAATGTTAGGAAAAACTCCAAATAATAATGTTGGGTCTTTTGTCGTAAGATTGAATGTGATCAACGTAGAGAGAGAGAGAGTAAAGTGGAAATCTGCTACACAGGCAGGGGATGGGTAGGAAGGGGGTATACGGGGTTCTTGGTGGTGGAAAATGTGCACTGGTGAAGGGACGGGTGTTTGATCATTGTATGACCAACCAAGACTTGAACTGAAAGGCTTTGTGACTGTTCTCACGGTGATTCAATTAAAAATAATATGTGTGGCAGCTGAGCACTGAGCAGGGGGCAGTGGTGTGGCCTAGTCCCATTGAGAGCCAAGGGGAGATGGAGGGCGCGGGGGTGGGGTTTCTAACTGGAGAATGGGGTTCATTCAGCCTCACTCTGGAGCAGGCATTTTAGCACTTTCTGGATCATTTAATCTCCAGTCTCATACTTCTGTCTTAGGCTTCCACCTTTCAGGAAGTGAAACGGAAGCAGAGTAGGATTTGCCAGTGATTGACCCACTGCAAAGAGAGGAAACAAGGAAATATCTGCAGTAGGGTTTCCAGGCAAGATGCAGGAGGTCTAGTTAAACTTGAATCTGAGATTTCAGAGAAACCATAAGGTTTTTTGGATTATTTTGTTGGTGGTGGGTTGCTGGGTTTTTTGGTTTTGTTGTTTTTGTTTGGTTGGGTTTGTTTTTTTTTTTGCGTAGTCATGTCCTCAATATTGCATCACACTCCTCAAAAGTATTGTTTGTCTGAAATTCAGCTTTGTGCAGGGATTCTTGCTCTAGCCTGGGGTTTGGTTTTTGTTCTGGTTTGCTGAATCTAGAGGAAGGGGCGTGGCCAGAGGCCTGGTGGATCAGGGGCAGGGCAGGACCTGGGCTCCCGGGCAGGCGGAGAAAAGGCAGCTAGAGGTGGGGAGTGTGGGAAAGGTTTGAGTTGTCCAAGGAGGAAGGCTGGAGGCTGGCAGCCAGACAGGCCGGCTGCAGCCCGCGGGCGAGTCAGACTGCCCTCTGCCTTCGAGGACACTGGCTCAAGGGCAAGCTGAGCCTCGCAGGCCAGAGGTCCACTCTGTCCCTGGGCCCTGGGAAACAGGCACAGCACAGAGCCAGGGCAAAGACTGAGGAAACTGAGGAAGCATAGCAGGGAGCTCTGCCGTAGTCAAATCTGACACCTCCCAGACAGCCCTGGGGGTCCTGGTGCCTTGATGGACCCCCCAGAACCCACCCCCTCTACACGTACACACACACACACATACACACACACACACTCACACACAATACACAGGGTGAGGAGAAGGTCTGTGGGAGCCAGCCAGCCCCTGGGAGGGAGGTGGGAAGGAGGGAGGGAGAGGGGAGGAAGGGAGAGAGGGAGGAAGGAGGGAGAGGGGAGGAAGGGAGGGAGGGAGGAGGGAGGGAGAGGGGAGGAAGGGAGGGAGGGAGGAAGGAGGGAGAGGGGAGGAAGGGAGGGAGGGAGGAGGGAGGGAGAGGGGAGGAAGGGAGGGAGGGAGGAGGGAGGGAGAGGGGAGGAAGGGAGGGAGGGAGGAGGGAGGGAGAGGGGAGGAAGGGAGGGAGGGAGGAGGGAGGGAGAGGGGAGGAAGGGAGGGAGGGAGGAGGGAGGGAGAGGGGAGGAAGGGAGGGAGGAGGGAGGGAGAGGGGAGGAAGGGAGGGAGGAGGGAGGGAGAGGGGAGGAAGGGAGGGAGGGAGGAGGGAGGGAGAGGGGAGGAAGGAAGGGAGGGAGGAGGGAGGGAGAGGGGAGGAAGGGAGGGAGGGAGGGAGGAGGGAGGGAGAGGGGAGGAAGGGAGAGAGGGAGGAAGGAGGGAGAGGGGAGGAAGGGAGGGAGGGAGGAAGGAGGGAGAGGGGAGGAAGGGAGGGAGGGAGGAGGGAGGGAGAGGGGAGGAAGGGAGGGAGGGAGGAGGGAGGGAGAGGGGAGGAAGGGAGAGAGGGAGGAGGGAGGGAGAGGGGAGGAAGGGAGGGAGGGAGGAGGGAGGGAGGAGGGAGGGAGGGGCATTGGGAAGGCAGTGGCCAAAGCTCAGATTCCGCTTGTAAATCATTAGTCTTCACCAGTACCCAGGACCCAGAACCTGTCAATTGTGATGATCAAACGGCGAAGTGAGAAACGGCAAAAGCGTAAAATGCAATAAAGCAAAAAGCAGCAAGAGAACAAATGGCAAAGGATGGGATCGCAGCTCAGGGGTGCGCCTGAGGCAGCTCAAGGCTGAGCCTCGGGCTACAGTTGGACACTCGGTTGTGGGAGGAGGAGGGAAGGACAGTGGCCGTGGGTCACCCTCGCCCAGTGTCCTGTCTTTGTCCTGGGCCATGCCTGCCTGCTCGAGGGGCTCTCCGGCTGGGCTCTGCAGACAGGCTCAGGAGGACGGCAGGGAGTTTCCGAGCACTGACACTGAGCACTGGGACCCCGGTGTGGGTACTGCTGCTCCCACAGACACGGCCCAGGCATGCTGGGAGAGATCAGCCTGCCAGGCCCCCGTCTTCTAGAGGCTTCTCCTGGTACGTGCACAGGCTCAGACAGGGAATCAAGGGATCAGTGAACCGTCCGTGTGGAGAGTGAATGTTGGCACTGAGCCCGTGGGGCTGCACAGAGACCCTCGGGGCAGGCAAATAGGGTTTTCCAGGAGCAAAAAGAAGGTCAGCGGCTACACAAGAGTGGGCACAAGGAACCCCCCAAGTGAGGGTGGGCTCTGGAGGGTTCACTTCCTGTCAAGGCACCTGAGAGGCATCGCTCTCCAGCGCGGCCGTCCCCGAGTGGCGCTCTGGCGGGAGGCGTGGCGTGGCGTGCCCCTAAAACACGCCAAGGCTTACACTCTTCCAAACCGAAGCCGTATCGATTCGAAACAAAACAAAAGGATAAAAGGGTGGCTTCAGAAATACATGTTGAAAAGATTATGCTTCATGAAGCAAGCCAGGTTCGGAGGGACCAAGAGCACATTTCCCCTTCCATCTGGGTCTAATCGGCAGGCCAGGGCATCAGCGTGGAAAGATGGTTGCAAGGACAAGGTGTCAGTTACATAAATTGAAACCTACAGGTCAAAGTGTGTCCGTAGTTAAGTAACATTGTGTTATATACTTCACAATGTATCACTGGAGCGATAGCACAGTGGTAGGGCGATTGCCTTGCGCAACCAGCCTGGCTGAGCCAGGTTCGATTCCTCCGCCCCTCTGGGAGAGCCCAGCAAGCCACCAAGAGTATCTCACCCGCATGGCAGAGCCTGGCAAGCTCCCCGTGACGTATTCGATATGCCAAACACAGTAACATAAGTCTCAAAATGGAGATATTACTGGGCCCGCTAGAGCAAATCGATGAACAACGGGAGGGTAGTGTGTTTGTATACTTCAAGTTTTGTTTAGAGGGTAAATCTCTTGTTTTGGACCACACGTGGCTGTGCTCAAGGGTCACCTCTGGTGGCCGGCCGAGGAATATATGTGATGCCAGGGATCAGGCAGCAAGGTAAACACATCACCTGCTATACTATCATCACTCTGGCCTGTAAATCTTACGTGAAATATCCCTCCCTCTTACACGCACACACACACACACACACACACAGGCACACGTTCACAATCACACAAGAAACACATGTTATAATATGTGTCATATCAAGACTAAGTACAGGAATCATATCTACATCTATCTACATGACTGTGAGTTTTGCTTTTGTTTTGGGTCACACCCATCGATACTCAGGGGTTACTCCTGACTCTTGCACTCAGGACTCACTCCTGGTCGGCTGGTGAGACCAGATGGGATGCTTTCGAGGATCGGACCCAGGGCAAGCATCCTCCCAGCTATACTCTCTCAAGCCCCAAATGTGTTTGCATTTTTTTCAAACACTGAAGCAAAAGTATCACACAAAAGATATTCTGTCATGTATTCTGATAGTGCCAATTCTCCTACTTCATTCAAACCAAAAACCAAGCCATGACTCGTTGGTTTCACAATTCTTGCTCTAGTCCAGTGTACGGAAAATACACAATAAGGGGCTGGAGCGATAGTGCGGCGGGGAGGGCGTTTGTCTTGCGTGCGACCAGCCCTGTTTCCAGCCCCATCCCATATAGTTCCCCAAGCAACATTGGGGTGATTTCTGAGTGCAGAGCCAGGAGTAAACCCTCACCATTGCTGAGTATGGCCCCCAAATAAAAACAAAAACAAAAGAGGTCTTAAGGGTGTTGGCACTGCCAGTAGCCCGGGCTCTTGGTGGCCGCTTCCTTGTTGTCCATCCTGGTGGAGCTTAGGAAAGGGACCGGGAGTCCTGATGTCCTGGCCAACACTGAACAATAAGCTTCCCAAAACACAAAACCAAAACACTGTTGCTCATTGCATTCACAGATTTCCAGGGTTGCACTTATGTGACAACTACAGATTGGGAAGAGAGACCCAGCCACAGATGGCCACGGAGCTCACTTGCTACCCTGAGCCCAGAAGCAGAGAGGAGCCCCACGAGAGCCGCACCGCAATGCTTCCGTCACGAAAGCTGCCTTTCTGTCTTTACACCGCCTGAGAGTCAGCAAAGCCCCTGACTGACTGGGACTCCCGAGCGACCAGGGTGTGGGCCAACTCGGCAGGTGCAGAGACCCCAGAGAGAGCAGTTGCCTGTTCCTCAGGGAAGAGCTAGCAGAAGCAAGGTTGGGATTTCTGGGCCCAGTGTCCTTTGTCCTGCATGAACACCGCCGTCTACCCCAGGAGCCATGGGGCTATGAGTACCATCTCCCTCCAGCAGATTTGGACACTGGGGTCCTGGTTGATGAAGGCAGCTGGTGGGCTGACTGCACACACATTTATTTGTTTGTGTGTGAGGTTTGGGCCACACCTGGTGACGCTCAGGTGTTACTCCTGGCTCTGTGCTCAGGGATCACTCCTGCTGGGTTCACGAGACCATAAGGGGTGCTGGGATCAAACTTGGGGTGGCCATGTACAAGACAAGATATCTCTCTCTCTCTCTCTCTCTCTCTCTCTCTCTCTCTCTGGTTTGGGTCACACCTGGCTATGCTCAGGACTCACTTCTGGCTCTGTGCTCAGAGGACCAGAAGTGTCGGGAATCGAACCTGGCTGGTCCACATGTAAGGCAAGTGCCCTTTCTGTTGAACTATTTCTCTACCCCCAACATGATCTCCTCTGCTGGAGGACGTTTAGCAGTGTCTTACGAAGGAGAATATCTAGGTGTCCTGCAATGCAGCAAGTGCACATGCTCCAGAGACCCCGGGCCGATTTCTGTCGGGGAAGAGGCCTCTCGGAGCTGTGGAGAGTGACTGGCTGACCCACACTGCATCATGGCATGGAACAGAGACCACAGCACTGAGGCGAGCAATCCTGTGGCCTCTCACACTGTGGATCAACTTCAGTGGTGCTATCCTCAGAGAGATAACGCAGACATGTTTCACACAGACAATTCTCTTAATAAAGCTAACCAGCAATCGAAGGTGTGTGATTTTAGAGATGGTGAGAGACTTCAAGAGCAGCTAAGCACGGGACAATCTCCTGAATGGCCTCTGGCCCTCTCACCCCACTAAGGTGATTCCTATTTTAAAAGGCTTACTTTTAGAGTGGGCTGGAGTCATAGCACAGCGGGTAGGGCGTTTGCCTTGCACGCAGCCAACATGGCCGACCCAAGTTCGATTCCTCCGCCCCTCTCGGAGAGCCCGGCAAGCTACTGAGAGTTTCTCGCCCGCACGGCAGAGACTGGCAAGCTACCCATGATGTATTCGAAATGCCAAACACAGTAACAACAAAGTCTCCAATGGAGACGCTACTTGGCCCGCTCGAGAAAATCGATGAACAACGAGAGGACAATGACAGTGACAGTGACTTTTAGAGTGTCTATACATGTACGCATGTCATATCCATCATATGGCCGCCTGGTTTTGAACTGGCAATAGCCCTGACCTTCTGCTTCCAAACCCGACCTCTCCTTTCTCTTCTCTCAGAAGCACAGAAACATAGTCCTCCCTTCATGATGTTTTAATGTAATGGTTTAGTAATTCCTATAGTTACTACGTGTATTTATCACATATCTATTATAACACTATGAATTAAAAAGGAAGGAAATGGTTGCAGGTGTGTTTAATCTCAGGTTAAGGAAACCTATGGGATTGGGTTCATTGTTTCAGTTGGCTGGTTGGTTGGTTGTGGGCCGGCTGGCTTTTGGCTCACATGTGGCTGTGCTCTTGGCTCTGTATTCAGGTATCATTTCTGGCTGGGCTCAGAGGACCATACGCAGGATCAGAGACCAACCCGAGCCAGCCACGTTCCAGGTAAGTACCTTGACTCCCAGATTCTGTGCTTTACTGAATCACGACAGCACAGCGAGTAGGGCGTTTGCCTTGCATGGTGCCAACCCCGGTTTGATTCCTCCGCCCCTCTCAGAGAGCCCAACAAGCTACCGAGAGTATCTCGCCCGCACGGCAGAGCCTGGCAAGCTCCCCGTGACGTATTCGATATGCCAAAAACAGTAACAACAAGTCTCACAATGGAGACGTTACTGGTGCCCGCTCGAGCAAATCGATGAACAACGGGAGGATGGTGCTACAGTGCTACTGAATCGCCGGTTGCGGGACTGGGTAGAGGCCTCATGGGTAAGTTATCATCAAGGCCCCAGGTTTACGCTGCCTGGTTTGTTCATAGGAACTTATGTTAATAAAAATGATTAAACAAGAATTTTGCTCGAGCGGGCCCAGTAACGTCTCCATTGGAGACTTTGTTGTTACTGTGTCTGGCATATCGAATACTCTCGGTAGCTTGCCGGGCTCTCCGAGAGGGGCGGAGGAATCGAACTCGGGCCGGCCGTGTTGGCCGCTTGTAAGGCGAACGCCCTACCGCTGTGTTATGTTTCAGTGTTTCTGACTGGGGAGAAAGAAGGAGGTTGGCTCTGGAAAGCAGAAGGTCGGGTATGCCACCAGCTCAAAATCACGGAACCAGCATCCATGCAATTTTTCTGCTTTGGGCCTACATGTTCTGTAGCACTGTAGCACTGTCCTCCTGTGGTTCATCGATTTGCTCGAGCGGGCATCAGTAACGTCTCCATTGTGAGACTTGTTGTTACTTTGTTTGGCATATCGAATACGTCACGGATAGCTTGCCAGTCTTTGCCGTGCGGGAGAGATACTCTCGGTAGCTTTCCCAGCTCTCCGAGAGGGGCCGAGGAATCGAACCTGTGTAGGCCGGACCGGCTGTGTGATGTTCATGTAGGTCAAATGAGGCTGTGAGTGCAAGACACCCTGCACCCTCCACGCAGCTTCTCCAGAGCAGGCTCTGCTGCGTGACAGAGAGGCGTAGTCAGTGCTCCTGGCCCCACGCTGCCCAGGGAGCTGGTCTCTTGGGCCTTGAGTTTTCGCTCGCCGCCTCAAGGACGGGCAGGAGAAAGTGCTGAGGACACACCAGAGGCAGTTGCGTCTCCCGCCTGCCTCTCGTGGCCCAGCTTGGCTGCAGGGAGGTTGGGAAGCGAGGGAGGCCCGGATACTCTGAGGACAGGCCTCTCTGGGCAGAGCTTCTGAGCCGTTCCAGACCCGAGCTGACAGCCTCCTGTCTCTAGTCTACAAACCACAAAGGCATTCGGAGTTTATGCCTTCGCTGCTTAAGTAAACAGAGCCCCTGCCTGCCTTAGCCCTGGGTCAGACAAAGGCCCTCGGGCCCAGAGCCTGTGCTGGCTGGGAAGCCGCCGGGAAGGGAGGGCCGAGGCCCTCCTCGGACCGCGCAAGCCCAGAGAGAAGAATGAAAGGGAACGTCGAATGCAAGGGTGGGAGTTGGGTGATGCTTACAAAAGATGTCTTTGAAAAAAGTCATTTTTTTTTTCCCAGCTGGATCTTAGCGGGGGGAGGAGACTGCCAGGAAGTCTGAAAGAGGCTCTTCCTGGCAGGAGAACAAGTGCAGAGCACAGGGCAAGGACGCCTGGTCTGAGGGGACAGCCCTGTGCCTTTGCTGGAAGAGAAGTTGGAGGGCGGGTTGTACCTGCCAGTAGGGTCATTGGCAGTCAGGAAGCAGGTTGAAAAGCACTGGGAGCGCGTGGACACTTTTGTGGCCGCGTGACACTCCATTCTATTCACGGGCAAGCAATACTAATAAATTATTTAGCGTCTGCCTCAGGGGCAGAGGTGTGGTAGGAAGATTCAAAATAATGGCGGTGGGCAGGTGCAGTGGTGGTGGGATTGGTGTTGAAATATTGAACAATTGTCAACAACTTTATGAAAATTCTTTTTTAATTTTAAAAATTAAAAAGAAGTAATGTGGAGTTTATGCCTGCTTCAATAAGCTTAATCAGCGGCTGAATGAGTAGCAGTACTCGTGCGTAAAAATAGACAAAAAAAGAAAAGAAAAGCCCTGGTGACGCTCAGGGGGTGTTTGGTGTTTGGAGTCAGTGGAGAGCCAAGGATAAATCCTGAAATGACTGGGGCGAGTACGGGGAGCAGAGGCAGTTTCAGCCCCTCCCAAAGACCCTATTGGTCAGCTTCCCTTCTGTTCTTTAAAGAAGACAAGACTGAAGCTGGAGAGACAGTACAGTGCATAAGGCACTTGCTTTGCTCACGGCCGACTCAGGTTCGATTCTCAACACCCCATGTGTTCTTGAGTCCAGGATTGATTCCTGAACAGAGTGAGGAGTGGTCCCCAAGCGCAGAGCTGGGAGTGACCTCTGAGCACAGAGCTGGGAGTCAGCCCTGAACACAGAGCCTGGAGCACAGAGTTGAGAGTGTGCTTAGCATGCAGAAAGTCTGGATTCAACCCCCAGCATCACGTGGTCCCCAGAACCTTTCCAGGAGCAACACCACCCCCCCAGCACTGAGCCAGAAGCAGCACTGGAACATGCCCAGGTATAGCCCCCTCCTCGCCCCCAAGAAAACTGAGTCAGCAGCTTCATGCAGACACTGTGTCAGACACTGAGGTGTGAAAATGGCCTGGGCCTTTGGAGACTGTTCCCTCCCAGCCTGTGGCCAGTAAGTGGCATCTGTCTCTTCCATCCCCCTCCCGCTGCACCCCATTTCTTCCCTAGGTACTTAATTCCAGAGTGGAGGAAGGCATCCGCCTCATGGGTCGGGCTCTAGAAGCCTTCTGGGCTGCATACTTGGTTTCTAAACTGGGGTAGGCTGTGGAGCCTGGAACAGCCCTGGGGAGCACTGGCTGCAGCTGGGGGCCAGGACATTCACCTAAAGTACGTCTGCAAAACTTTTTCTGTTGTTGTTTGCTTTTCCTTTTTTCTCTTTTCTTTCTTTCTTTCTTTCTTTCTTTCTTTCTTTCTTTCTTTCGTTCTTTCTGTCTTCTTTTCTTTCTTTCTTTCTGTCTGTCTTTCTTTGTCTTTCTTTCTTTCTTTCTTTCTTTCTTTCTTTCTTTCTTTCTTTCTTTCTTTCTTTCTTTCTTTCTGTTTTTGGGCCCCACCTGCTGTAAGTCCTAGCTCTATAATCGCTCCTGGCAGGGCTTGGGGAACAGGAGGCATACAGGGTGCTGGAATCAAACCCAGATCTGCCGCATGCAAGCTAAGTTCCTTGCCTGCTTTACTATCCCTCCGGCCCTTTAATCTGTTCTTTTGGCGGGACCATACCTAGTCACCACTCAGGGCTACTCCTGGCTCTGAGTACTTAACAAGCTGCTTGGGGGGGGGGGGGGTCATTTCTAGCAGTGTTCAGGGACCAACCATGTGTGGCAGACAGGATCACACTCAGAACTCCTGCATGCAAACAAAGCGTGAGGCTCATTACTATGGCCTGCCATAGTACTTTTAAATCAACTAACTGTCTCACAAATGAAATCCCACTGTTTTATAACTTCTTTATTATATATACACATATATATGTATGCCTTTCCATTGCATTCTTTCTTATTTGTTACTGAGCCATACGAGGCCGTGCTAAGGGCCTTGGGGACCATAAAATCCTGTGTGACCTGCATGTAAGGCATTACCCACTGTACTATCACTCCAGCCCCCCACCTTTTTTTTTGGCTTTTTGGGTCACACCTGGAATTGCACAGGGGTTACTCCTGGCTCTGCACTCAGGAATTACCCCTGGCGGTGCTCAGGGGACCATATGGGATGCTGGGAATCGAACCCAGGTTGGCCATGTGCAAGGCAAACGCCCTACCCGCTGTGCTATCGCTCCAGCCCCTCCATCTTATTTTTTATCAGTCTCCTTTTATTGAGTAACATTGTGTTAAAACACTGGTGTATTTGTTTTGGGGATGCCAAGTCACCACGGCACAGGCAGCCCCAGACCACCAACATCCTTCCACCACGGTCCCTAGGACTCTTCCCACCTAGTCTTCCCCAGTTGCAGCTCTGTCCCTCAAAAATTTCTGTCCCTGTGCAGGGTGTGACAGGAGTTATTTGCCATTTTGTCATCCCTGCTGTAAACGGACACCTGCCGTCAACGCAGCCCAGAGTGAGGCACCTCCACCCTCCCCATGGGCACTTTCTGTTTGTTCGCAACGTGGGTGTGGGGGCAGCATGAGGAGGGCAGGGGGCTGCACTGTAATCACCAGGGGAGCTTGTGGGGTGGAAGTCGTGTCCGTGTGCAAGGATCCTCGTGTTCCTCTATTCACTTCTGCTTGCTCGCAGGACCAAGTGGAAGGCCGACCCTGCCAGCAACACCTCTGCTGGCTCTTTCCAAAATTTCTCCTGCTTGAGTTCAAGCTCTTGGTCCGAATTCCACCAAATGCCTGAGTCTCGATGCCAGGGGAACTTTAGGGCACAGACCTAGTTCCCTACCTGACCCCCACCCCTAAGCGCCACTCCCAGTGCTTATGCAGGGTTCTTCTTGATATTGGAAGGACCACACCCCCAACGTGACTGGTTCAGGAAGAACGCTTTCATGTGTGGGCCTGTATCTGCACTGCACCCCGACATTCACTCACTGGGAAAAACGGAAGCCTTCAGAGGGCACCGACCTGCCCAAGCTTCCTCAGTCATGTCTCTTTACTTTCTAAAAATTATTGTGTGGGGGAGGGAATTATATACATCCAGAGGTGCTCAGGGATTTTGGGAGGGGGGACCAGGGCCACACTTGGCTGTGTCCAAGGGAACGGAGCACAGAGGATCAAACCCCAGGACCTTGCTCCTTGCAAGACGTTTGAACCACAGGCCTTTTGCCAGATTTATTTCTGTGGTTCTATGGAGCCCAGAGAGGCATCAGAGCAGGAGAGGGCAGTCCCCAACCTCAGGTCCTGTGGGCCAGGGCTGCCCCCTTGGGACACGCCAGACCAAGCACCAGAGAAGAGAGAGGGAGGGTGTGGTCGTAGAGAAATGGGGAGATATGCAGTCCCCCGCAGCTTCCTGGCTCACAGCAAACCCACTGGGCCGGGCCTCCTCCTTGCTGGGAAGCCTCACCAGGCCGCATGACGCTTTCTCGGAGAGGCGCTTTCTGTGTCCAGAGCAGGGGAAGGGAGGCCAAGGCCCCAGCACCTCGCAGCCAGGCCTGGGACACCCCTTCCCATCCCACAGGAAGTGTTCTCTCGAGAGGCTGGCTGACCTCAGGCCAATCCCCTCCAGTGGTGGCAAGCTACCCCCAGTTGCTCAAGAGTATTGATCGCCTACTGCATGCATGGCCCCATGCTGAGCGGGTGTACTGGGTCAGAGGAGGGAGAGAACACACAAGAGAAACCGTTCAGGCTTCCAAAGGGAGCGCGAGCCTTCAACTGCTCTCCATCCCTCAGACATGCAGGACTGTCTGCTACCATGCACTAGTGTTCTGGGCACAGGGGGCAGTTGTGGGGTCCACCTAGGCCTGCAGGTATCTCAAGCTCTCCGCCCTCACTCCACCAAAGAAAACATCCAGGGGTGCCAAAGTGATAGGACAGCAGGGAGGGCATTAGCCTTGCATGAGGTTGACCCAGGTTTGAGCCCCAGCATCCCATGTGGTCCCCTGAGCCCACCAGGAGTGATCCCCGATCCCTGAGCACAGAGCCAGGAGTAAGCCTGGGACACCATTGAGTATGACCCCCAAAACAGAGAACAACAACAAAACAAAACAAAAACTAAAAAAAACAAAAGGAACTCAGAGCCAGGGAATGTCAGGCAAGCCATGTCTTTGAGCTGGGGTTTCACTCCCGGCACAGGCAGAATCCCTCCTGGTTGTCTCCTACCTGTTCTAAGGACTTGCCTGGCCCTTAAAGTAACTTGAATTTGCAATGCAAACTTAGGGGAAGGTCAGGATGATATAGGGGATAGCAGGATGCAGAGGCTGAACCCTGGGCTCAAAATTTCGCCCCTCCCCCACTCCCCCTCTCCCCGCTCCTCAATTTCTTGCTGGGAGATGTTCCCCTGTAGAACAGCTCCTTTCTCTAAAAAATTTAGGGAAAATCCAGAGAAGAGGTTCCAAATCCTAGCTCATTTCCTAGGTTGAGAGAGTCTCAACTGCAGAGTTCTAGAGATGAACCCCCAAAAGTTCCAGGAGTAAATTTATTATGTCTTTTGTGCTATTGCCCCAGCCCCTAGATTTACTATTTTTAAAGGGTCTATAGAGAAGTGCACAAATACTAAGATGCTATTGGCATAGAGAACCTTTATTTTTTTTTTTTGTTTTGGTTTTGGGTCACACCCAACGATAAAGGTAAAGGTAAAGGCCCTCCCGTTGATCGTCGATTTGCTCGAGCGGGCCCAGTAACGTCTCCATTGGAGACTTTGTTGTTACTGTGTCTGGCATATCGAATACTCTCGGTAGCTTGCCGGGCTCTCCGAGAGGGGCGGAGGAATCGAACTCGGGTCGGCCGCTTGTAAGGCGAACGCCCTACCCGCTGTGCTATCGCTCCAGCCCCAACGATGCTCAGGGGTTATTTCTGCACTTAGGAATTACTCCTGGTGTTGCTTGGGGGCCCATATGGGATGCCAGGAATCGAATCCAGGTCGGCCGTGTATAAGGCAAACACCCTACTCGCTGTACTATTATTCTGGCCTGGCATCCTTTATATCAATACACACAGGTTGGCATTTGTCAAAGACATGGCTCTGAAGCAAAATACACAGAAAGGGCTCTCGGGCAGCAGCCGGGGAGGGAGGCAGATCCAGGGTTGCACTGGGTCCTCGGGACCTCAGTCTCTTAGATGTGCATCTGGGTGGTAATAGAAGTTCTGAGGAAGGGGGCAAGGACATCCTGTGTTGGAAGGGGGCAAGGGCGTCCTGTTGAAACAGGCTCCCTGGCAGAGGTAAGGCAGCTGGATGGCCACATGGGTACCTGAAGGCCCGCAGAAAGGCTTCACGCCAGAATTGAAGTGGAAGGGGCGACCTGGCCCCTTCCCAAGCTTCCTGGAGCTCGTAGCCAAGACCGCAGCCAGGGAGGGAGAAAGCAATGTGTGTGTGTGTGTGTGTGTGTGTGTGTGTAGCGGGGAGCCTGAGGTCTCCCCCAGCCCCCCTTGGAAGCTGAGTTGTCCTGGGGACGGCAGTTGTCTTTTCTACCCGCCCAGGCCCCTTCTGGGCTCTTAGACTCCTGCCAGAGCACCCCAAGTGGGCTGGGCCCAGGAGTCCCTGCGGAGGAAAGGGGCGAGAAGTGAGGTGCTCAGAGAGCAGAAATAGGAGAAGGAAGAAGGAGGGGACAGGAATGGGGGGTTGGAGGAACTGCCCCAAAAGTGATTCTGCAGATGGAAGGAATTAAGTGAGAGGGGGAGGGCTCCTACCATGATAGGGAGGGAGAAAGGGCTGTGTGTGTGTGTGTGTGTGTGTGCGCGAGTGTGTAGGACAGTGTGAGTGTGTGTGAAGGTGCGAGTGTGTCTGTAAGGTAGTGAGAGTGTGAATGTGTGAGTACATGACTGTGTATGTGTGAGAGTGTAGAAGACTGTGTGACTGTGTCAGTGTATGAGTGTGCGAGCATGTGAGTGTGTGCATGCAAGCGTGTGAGTACAGGAAATGTGTGCGTAGGAGTGGAAGGTGTTAGTGTGTGTGCATGTGAGCGTGTGAGTACAGGAGTGTGTGTGCGTGAGTAGAAGAGTGTGAGCGTGTGTGTGCATGTGAGCAGAGGAGTGTGCGTGGGTGTGGAAGAGCATGCAAGCGTGTGTGTGCATGTGAGTGTGTGAGTACAGGAGTGTGTGCGCGGGAGTGGAAGAGTGTGAGCGTGTGTGTGCATGCGATCGTGAGTACAGGAGTGTGTGCGTGGGTGTGGAAGAGCGTGCGAGCGCGTGTGAGTGTGTGCATGCGAGTGTGTAAGTACAGGAGCGTGTGCGTGGAGTGGAAGAGCGCGCGAGCGCATGTGGACGCGCGAGTGAGCATGACCCGTGTGTGAGCGTGTGTGTGCGTGTGTGTGTGTGTGTGTGTGTGTGCTGAAGGGAAGCAGAAGGCAGACAGGCGCTAACGGCGGAGAGAGGGAGGACGCGAGGAGGCCGAGCCGGAGGAGACTCCGCGGGCAGGAGTGACACCGCGGGCGGGCGGGGCGAGCGCGAGGGCTGGAGCCGAGCGGGGCCGGCCGGCGGGCGAGCGGGCGCGAGCGGGGGCCGCCCCGCGCCCGCTCGCCCCGCCCCGCGCCCGCTCGCCCCGCCCCGCGCCGCGCCACCGGCGAGGAGACAGCCAATGGGGGGCGGGAGAGGCGCCGGGAGGCGGGACCCGGGCGGAGCCGCCGCGGAGCGCCCCCGGGGTCAGCGGCGAGGCAGATAGCGGGCCGCGGGGGGCGGGGCCGGGGCGGGGCCGGGCCGCGGGGGCGGGGCGGGGCGGGGCGGGGCCTGCGCCGGGGGCGGGGCCTAAAGTTTCCTGCCCAACTTTCGCCGGCCGCTCCCTCGGCGGCGCGCGGGGCCGCGGCAGTCCGGGGGCGGCGGCGGCGGCGGCGGGCGGAGCGCGGCGGGCGGCGGGCGGCGGGCGCGGGGCTCCGGGCGGCGGGCGTGCTGGTGGGCGCAGGCTCCCCGGGGCCCGCCCCTCCCGGAGCGGGGGCACGGCCGGGCGGCCGGGGAGGGGCCGGCCCCGCCGCGGCAAGATGAGCCTGCTGTCGGCCATCGACACGAGCGCCGCGTCCGTGTACCAGCCGGCCCAGCTGCTCAACTGGGTCTACCTGTCGCTGCAGGACACGCACCAGCCCAGCGCCTTCGACGCCTTTCGGCCCGACGGCGCCGCGCCCCCGGAGCTGGCCTTCGGCAAGGGCCGCCCGGAGCAGCTGGGCTCGCCGCTGCATTCCAGCTATCTCAACAGCTTCTTCCAGCTGCAGCGCGGAGAGGTAGGTGCCCCGCGCGCCCCCGCGCCGGGCCGGCTCCGAGCCCCCCGCGCCCCGCGCCCGGCCTTCTCCTGCACCGCCCGCGCGCCCCTCCCTCTGCGCCCCGCGCCCCGCGCCCCGCGCCGGGCCTTCTCCTGCGCCCCCAGCGCGCCCCGCGCGCCCCGCACGCCCCGCGCCCCCGCGCCGGGCCTTCTCCTGCGCCCCCCGCGCCCCCCGCGCGCCCCGCGCCGGGCCTTGTGCGGGCCCCGAGCTCCCCGGCTGGCCCGGCCCTCCTTGGCCGCGCTGCGCTCGGCGGTGCCAAACTCGCCGCCCCAAGTCCCCGGGGCGCCGGGAGCGCGTCACCTCCCGGCCCGGCCGGCCCCTCCCGGTCCGGGGCTCCGCGCCCCGCGGGGACTGGGTGGGGGCGCCGGGTGCGGAGGGGGCGCTCGGGATCGGCTCCAGAATGCGGGGGCGCGGCCAGGGCGGGGAGCCCCTAACGAATGTCCTTCCCACGCCCAGCCCTGGCCACCGCGGGCGGGGACGCGGCCGCGCGAGTCTGCCCCGGCCTCTGCGAGTGGCCTACAAACTCCCCGCGCCTCTCGCGCCACCGAGGGCCACCCGGGAGCCCTGGACTCGCCCCCTCACCGGGGGACCCCCCCCCAGCCCATCCTCCAGCTGCTGGTCGGGCCCAATCTCATAGGAAGTGGTTTTGAGGGCTTGACCCCACGGTCCGCGCAGCCTGGACGGAAATGAAAGGGAAATCCTCCGAGCGCGGGCAGGGGGCCCGGGCGCTGGCCGCCCCGTCTGCCCGGACACCGGCTCTGCGTGTGGCGGCGCCCCGCCGCGGAAGGGGCCGCTTCCTCCGATTGCCGCGCCCCCCACTCACCTCGGAGGGGGCCTCTCCAGAGCCTTCCCTGATGCCCCGTGCAGACCCCACGACGCCCTCCTGTTGCCTTCTTGGGGCAGTTGCAGTCCCTCTCCGGGGTCCTTTCCTGTTCCGTGCCCGCCGCCCTGGGCAGAAGCACAGGAGGGTCTTCTGGGCGCCCGGGTTATTTCTAGGAGGGGAGGGGCCCGTGTGTGTGCGTGATTGTGGGGGAGGGTCCCCTGAGGTCCAGCCAAAGCAAAGGAAGGGACGATCATTGGGAGGGTCAGGAAGAGGTGGCCTTGGTGTGGGCCCAGGAGTCCACAAGGCTCTCCCCTCTGGAATCTCCCATTTTCCGGACCTGCGGGCCTAGGACCTGCCTCCTGCAGCGGTTCATCCTCCTGTCGTCTGCACCCATCTCTTCTGGAGTTGGCTCTTTCCCCTGACGCTTGTTGAGCGCACATGGGGGCCTCTCAGCTACCACCATGGCCTCTGGGGCCAGGATCAGCACAGGAGCACTGACAGTGGCAATGACAGGGGTGACTTGATGTGGGAACCCCAAGGGGTGGTCACTGCCTTCCCAGGGGGGGGATCATCGAGCCTCCCTGGCCTTCCTCTGCCCCACTTGGCAGCCCGGCGGCCCACAGTGTGGGTGTCCCATGAGGGGCTGCAGAGTCTGAGAGTCCCCATGGGTCAGGAGGTTGCCTCCTTGGGGACATTCCGGTCCCAGAATCTCTGCCCATCCGCGAGGCCTGCCGCCTCCAGTCACCCTCCTGCTTCTTCCCTCAGTTTCTCCCAGGGAAGGTGTGGAAGAGCCCCACGCAGTGGCAGAGAACTCACTGTCCCTGGGCCTCAGTTTACCTGTTCTCTAAATGTGTAGTCTCTGGGCCAGAGTGACAGCACAGCAGGGAGGGCACTTGCTTTGCGCATGGCTGCCCCAGGTCCCTGTATGCTCCCCCAAGTCACACCAGGGTCACTCCCGAGCATAGAGCCAGGGGTGACCCCTGAGCACCACCAGGTACAGCTCTCCCTCCCCCCCCCGAGTTAGTCTCTGCTCTCCCCCATACCCTGACAGTCTGAGTGAGGGGAGAGAGGGGACCTTAAGCACAGACCTGGCGGTCTCAGGGGGCAGCGGGTGGCGCCCTGCCCTCCCAGAGGCTCATAGGCTCTCCACCTGCTCAGCTGCCCGGCCCCTCTGAGAGGCTCGGTCTGCTTCTGGGGACGGACCTTTCCTCTGTCCAGGGCTTAGCCGGTGACCTAATACGGCCCCAAAAATAGCAACTGGCTGAGAAGGCAAGAAAAAAACTCCCCCCACCTGAAGGCTCCCAGGGGGCGGTGGGGAGGGTGAGAGCCGTGCAGGGCCCCGGGCGCGGGAGCGTCACGTTCTGTGTGCGGCTGGCAGGCCCATGGCAGTGCCTGAGGATGTGACTTGCATGCTGACCGCTGACCACGGCCTGTTGGAGCCAGCCCGCCCCCTCCCACCACAATAGCAAAGCCCATGAATGCAGCTGGGATTTGGGCGGAGGGCTGAGACGGGGCACAGAAGCGCATTGTGCCCGGGCCCTCGTGTGTGCAGAGCAGGGGAGGACCACGCTCTTTGGGGTGCAGTGGCGAGCACCAGCAGGCTGCCCGTGGGGATTGGGGGCTGCGGTGCCCAGTCCCTCAGTTGGAGGTCGGTGCCAGGCCACTGCAGGTTTTGTGCAATTTCTACAGAGGCCTCAGGGGTCTGGGGGCCCCCCAGGAGCTGCTGGGGCTGGCTCCACGAGGGTGTTGTGCCCTGAGGGGCACTCCCCCGGCCACACACTGAGCCCCTTCCCTCTTCGGGGGGAGGGGGCGGCTTCCCTGTCGTGGTTGTCGGGATCAAATTCATCCCCTCTGCCCTTGTTGGGTGCGTTAGTTCTTGGGCCCCTGCCGATGGCATGCCCCAAGGCCATCTTCAGGATGGTCTGTGATGGGACATCGGGTGCTCTGTGGGGGTGGGCAGAGGACAGGGGCCTTGGGGTCACCTGAGTCTGGACAGCAGAGCATCGACATTGCCTTGGAGTCGCACACGGCCTGTGACTGCACTCCAACCCTGAGGTGCATGCCTGGCAGTGCCCGCTGTCCACTGTGCATTCGCACGCAGGACACCTGCCGGCCCTTGTGAGCATCTCAGTGTGAGCGGCGCTCACCTTGGCGCTCACCTCTCACTGCTGGGGTCATTCTGGCCACACCCGGGACCCTGCATTCATACCTTCAGCACCCGTTTGTCCCCCACTGGAGACTTGACAAAGTATCCCAAGACACCTCCTAGGGACTGCTGGGAGGTTCTGCTTTTAGGGACATTCAGGAGAGACAGTACAGCATGTAGGGGCTTGACTTGCACACAGCCAACTCCGTATGGTCCCCCCGAGCTCAGAGCCAGGAATGGCCAAGAGTAGCACTGTTAATCGATTTTTCTCGAGTGGGCCCAGTAACGTCTCCATTGTGAGACTTGTTGTTACTGCGTTTGGCATATCGAATATGCCAGGCTCTCCGAGAGGGGCGGAGGAATCGAACCCGGCTCGGCAGGGCCCTCCACGTGCAAGGCAGAAGCCCTACTGCTGTGCTACCGCTCCAGCCCAGAGCCAGACCAGGAGTAATCCTTGTGTAATCCCTGCTGGGCATGGCCCCCAAACAGAAAACTAACCAAACTCAAACACAAATTAAAATGCTTCTAGGGTCTGAGGCTAGGACATGAGTGTTGGGAACCCTGCTTAGCATGATCAAGGCCCAAGTTCGGTCCCCGAAGCCTCCTGGTGCTCTCCCGACCTCTAGTGTGCCCTGAGCTGTCGGCCCACACTGCCACTCGCTCCCGGAGAGTCTCAGCCTCCCTGCACACACCCCTGAGTGCGACTCTGCAAAGAAATTCAAAGCTCCCAAGGCTGACAATTGCAAGGTGTTTTGTTTTGTTTTTGGCCGAACCCGGTGATGCTCAGGGCTTCCTCCTGGCTCTGTGCTCAGGGATCACTCCTGGTGGGCCTGGAGAACCATGTGGGGTGCTGGGCATCAAACCCGGGCCAGCCATGTGCAAAGGAAACCCTCCCCACTGTACTAATGGTCCGGCACAACAGTCGGAAGGTTCTCCTGTTCTTTGGTGCCCCTGTGCCGTGGGGTCCTGACACTCACGAGTCTGAAGAGTGATGTAGGGTGGGGGTGTCTCGGAGAGGGCAGATGCTCACCCAAAGTCTCTGTGGCCCCCTCCCGGGATGGGTGGTCGCCCACCTGGCCCTTAGTGCAGTGAATTCAGATCCAGACACGGAGGCCTCGTCCAGGCCCCTCACTCAGTGGATCTCAGTCCAGCCTCAGTGGCTGGGCCCGTGCGTGTCCCCTTCTGGAGAGGAGCAGTCACGTAGTGACCACTGTCGGTAGTGGGGGCAGGTGCTTAGAGGAGCTCCGAGCCACTGGGGTGGTGTCTTCACCTCCCCTGAACCCCCAGCAGCTAGGGAGATGGTGCCGCCGCAGGGCCCAGGAGTCTGACTGGAGTGCTCCCAGCCCCTCGTCCTGAAGCTCACACACGTCAGACTCAGCACCAGGGACCTGACCCACACCCTTATGCGTGCAAAGCAGGCCCAGAGCTACTGATACACTCCCCCGGGATCAAAGTGGGCATCTTGCTTACAAGGAACGGAAGCCGGCAGCTTGCCCCACAGAGCCGCAGCGGAGCCGAGTGTACACTTACGTATTTTCGGTGGTTTTATTTTTATTATTATTTTTGTTTGTTTGGGGGCCATAGCCAGCGATGCTCAGGGGTCACTCCTGGCTCTGCACTCAGGAATCTCTCCTAGCGGTGCTTGAGGACTATGTGGGATGCTGGGGGTTGAACCTGTGTTGGCTGCATGCAAGGCCGGCGCCCTCCCCACTGTCCTATGACTCCGGCCCCCCGATTTCCGTCTTCTATCTAGGAGGGTCCCTGTGGTGAGTTCTGCTGGGCTCCAGGTTGTCTGGGTCATTCCAGTGCAGGCGGGAACCCAGGGCTAGGTCAAGCCTCGCACCCCTGCTGCATGGTCCTCACCCCACTCCCTGGAAGAGGGGCAGCCACTGGCCTGCACCCGGGGTTTCTTCCCAGGCCCAGCCCCTCCCCAGAGACCAGCCCAGAGCTCCTTGAGAGGTGAGTCCCCAGCCACAGGCGTGGAGCACCTCCTCGTCCTTCTTTCTCTGTCTTGGGGCCGCACAGGGCTGCGTAGGTGCTCGGAGGACCCTCTGCAGTGCTGGCGATCCAAGGAGCCGACGCCCCACCCACTGCACCTCTATCTGCTACTTTTGTTTCTTGTCAGGTGCTGTGTGACATCCCTGATGTCCAAATGGGGAAACCGAGGCTCTTAGAGGATGAGCTAGCCGGGGGAGAGCTGAGGCTGCAGTGCGTGATCGAATGCCTCAGGGGTGTGTGTGTGGGGGAAGTGGGGGGGACAGAGAGAGGGAGAGAGGGAGGGAGGGGGAGAGGGAGGGAGGGGGAGAGAGAGGGAGGGAGGGAGGGAGGGAGAAAGGGAGGGAAAGAGAGGGAGGGAGGGAGAGAGAAAGAGGGAGGGAGGGAGGGAGGGACGGAGCTGTATGCTCTTCTGTTTGCCCTGACCACCCGTTCCCTTAAAGTTTTTGAGAACTGAGCAGTGGCTGTTGTATCCATGGCCCCTGTGCCTGTCCCCCAAAGTGTGTAACTCCTTCTGCACGCCCTGTGCCCCGACCCTCTGGTGGCCGGCTGGCCGCCCAGCTTCGGGCACTGACAGGCGGGCTCTCCTGGCTTCCGACCCTGGGCATTGACTCCGGGCTCCCCGGCCTCCCAGCTCACTGCAGCTGCATAGTGGCGCTGCCTGTCTGCTGTCCGCCCAGATCTCGGGGGTTGCGCCCAGTGGGCACCCAGCCCTTAGCCACACCTTGGTCCCATGCCTGATGACAGTCCAGTTGGTGTTGACGAGATGGGGTCATGCAGGTCCCCTCCCCCCGGCCTGCGACGTCTCGCAGGAGCCAGGAGTGTGCGAGGTTCTTGGCCCCCCGAGGATGTGGAGGTGGCCAGTCTGTCTGCTCAGCGCAGGACCAGAGACCAGAGAGACCGTGTCTGTGTGTCGTTCCTGGGGCCGTGGCACCCTCGTGCACAGTGTTTGTGTTTTGGGCCACACCTGGTGGTGCTCAGGGCTTATTCCCTGTTCTGCACTCAGCAATCACTCCTGGCCATGCTCCAGGGGCCAGTTGGGATGCCAGGGATTGAACCTGCATCAGCCGTGTGCAAGCCCAGCGCCCTCCCCGCTGTGCTGTCCCTCCATCCCACCTGGTGTTCACGGTGGTGTCCTTAAGGCCAGCTCAGAGTGGCTGTTGCAGTGACTGTGGGACTCCTTCCAGTGCTGCTTCTGGTCCCTGAGTCCTTCCCCGTGAGCCCCAGGAAGGTGATGGCAGTGGGGGTGCAGGATGGGGGGGGCAGAGAGGATGCCCCTGTCTCTGCTTGGTACCACAGTGGCCACATCTGCTCCGCACCGCCCCCCCCCCCCCCGCACCCGAATCAGAATCTTCCATCCAGCACGGACACACCGGAACTGTGCCTCCCATGGCCCTGGGGAGTGGACCCAGGACATGGCGCTGGGAGGGGCTGGATGGGCATGACCTCGCAGCCGCCCTGCCCTCTCCCGACCCACCAGCTTGGGGCCTCACTTCCCTGTTGGCCTGTCCTTGTGTGCCTGTTTTTGTGCCACCCCAGCAGTGTTCAGAACTTACTCTTGGCTCTGCACTCAGGGATCACTCCTGGTGATGCTCTGGGGACCCTTTGGGGTCCTGGGGCTCGAACCCGGGTCGGCCACATGCCAGGAAAACACCCTCCCTGCGGGGCTGTCTCTCGGCTCCTTGACCTGCGTTTGAACCAGCTGCGCTGGTCCATTTCACCTACCCTCACCCGCACACCTGCCTTTGTGTGTGTGTTTGCACACGTGTGTGTGCACATGCATGTGTATGTCTACATGTGTGTGCCTGTGCACACCTGTGCCTGTGTGTGTGTGCGTGCGCAGGATAGCATGTGTGAAGCCCAGATGCCCCAGAGTGAGTCTCTGTGGTGCCGAGTGCACGGACGCATCTGTGCTGTGGAGCAGAAACGGTGAAGCACTTTGCGATTGTTGTTCTGTTTTGTTGTGGGGCCAAGCTTGGTGGAGGTCAGGCCTCGCTCCTGCCTCTGTGCTCAGGGCTCACGGGGCCGCAGGAGTCATGGGGTCCTGGGGATTGAATCTGGTCGCGTGCCAGGCAGGTGCTTCCCCGAGGTGCTATCCAGGCGCAGGGGCCGTGATGCTGAGCGGTGTGGGTGGGAGCTTGTGGATGGGCACGGCCTTGCCCACCTGGCTCTGTGCGCTTGGCCCGACCTCACCAGCCCAAGCTTGCTGGAGTGCCCTGCTGGGCTTCCTGCCTCTTCCTGCCGTGGGCTAGGTCCCCACTTTCCCTCCCCAAATCTCTTCTCAGAACCCCACCCCTGGGCCAAACCCCCTCTCACCCCCAGGGCCAGCAGAGGCCAGTGGTAGCTCAGGGCTGGGTGGCCTGGACGGTCCACCAGCCATCTCCCTGCTCCCTGCCTTCGTGTCTCGGTCCCCGTCCAGTGTGCAGTCCTCAGCCTGTGCTGCCTGCCTGCCCCTTGGGCAAGTTCTGAGCTTCTCAGGGCCTCAGTTTCCAGCTCTGTAAAATGGGCCCACCAAGGCCCAGCCACGGTGTGTCCTTGCCAGGCGTAAGAGGACTGAGATCCTGACCTGCTGACGGGAGGGGAATAAATTTCCATCTCCCCTGGCCAGCCTCCGACACAGAGTCCGCTTTCTCTCTGGAGTCCGAGGGCCTCCGGCTGAGGACAGGCAGGGCAGCTCAAAGACCAGGACCGGGTGCTCTGGGCCTGGGGGCCTCGTGGGGACCGCAGTGCTGTGGGCTCGGCGGAGCTGGGGCTGGCCGGGCGCCCGGGTAAGATCCTGGTGCGCCCCGGGTCAGCGCTGGCCTCCCTCAGGGTCTGGGCGCCTTGGGGTAAGTGGGAGCCCTGGAGTGTGGGTCTGCATCCCGCTGCTGTGCCTCCTCCGTGGAAGCCCAGGAGGCCCGAGGGTGGCACTGGGCATGGCTGGCCATGTTGGCGTGGACGGGCACTCGCCTTTCACCCCCATGGCCCGAGCTCCTCTGCTCAGAGAGGAAGCGACTGTGGAGGCTGGCCAGGGGCCCGCGCGGGCCCGGGAGCCGGCCTGGTGCCTGATCTGCCCTTCCGAAAGGGGCATCGTGTGGAGGACAGTGCCAGGACAGGCCAGCCCGCGGGGGTGGGGAGCAAGTGACAGGAGCTCGGGCGTGCTTGGCCGTGGTCCTGCCCGGCTGTGGACGCCCCACACCACCGCAGGGCCACAGAGCAGGGAGGCGGCAGTTCCCAGGGTGCAATCAGTACCCTTTCTGGCACCCACAGACTTCCCCTTCCTCGGGCTGTTTGTTGCCAAAACAGTGCTGATTCCTGTGGATTTGCTGAAGTTTTACCCAGAAAGAAAGAAAGGAGGGGGGAGGTGGAGAGAAAAGGAAAAGAGAAAAGGGCGGGGGGGGGGGCAGGGAATGGAGGGCTGTTATTTGGAAATAGAGCTTCCCAGTCATGAGGGTGAGTCACGCCGTTCGGAACTTCAAGTTTCTTGTCGGAGTGAATGTCTCTGGGTTCCGAGTGAGGGGTCCGCGCGGCCCACCACCACGCGAGTCTGGGGGCTTGGCCAGGATGCAGCCTGCTTGCTCAGGATCCGGCCCGGCGTGCGGCTGAGGCATCGCAGGGAGACCCTAGCCCTGTGGCCCCCCTCCCCCACTGCACCACAACACGGTTGATCCTGTGGTTGATCCTGGCTGGGGCGGGGGTGTTCCTCATGGGGACAGTCCACCGTGAAGGACAAGGGCTGGCCACAGCAACGGGGGGGGGGGGGGACAGTGAATACCCCGAATACCTCACCCTTGCCGTGGGCCAAGGTGGCAGGTCCTTCCCTGCCTGCTCTCCTCCCGCCGTGCCCGGCCCTGCCTTGCCCCGTGGCTGCGTCAGTCTGTCTGTCTGCAGTGGGACCCAGCAAAGTGTATCAGGTGACTCTTTCCCTCGTGGACCAGCTACTTTTTTTCTTTTTGGTCATACCCAGTGGTGAAACCCAGGTGCTTACTCCTGGCTCTGCACTCCGGGCTCTGTGCTCAGGGCACTATGTTGGGTGCCAGGAACCAAACCCAGGTTGGCCACCTGCAAAGCAAGTTCCCTACCCACTGTGTTATCTCTCTGGCCCCACACCACCATTTTGGACTCATTGGTTCTCCTCTGTGAAATGGGACAGCGGCTCAGTTGTGGAGAGGAGCGCTGGCTCCACCTGAGGGTTTGCTGGCTTGTGCCTGCTGCGGGTTCAGGTCTGCCCCGTGTTCACAGAGCGCTCCTCTGAGTGACTGCAGTGCTTGCAAAGTGGCAGAGACCTATGAAGTATGCAGAAGCATTCTGTCTTTTTTAAAAAGACGTACTTGAATTAAAAAATACCCGGTCCCTGCTGGGGGGAGGGGAGCACTTGCCTTGCATGTGACTAACCCGGGTTCAATCTCCATATCCCTGAGCCCCACCAGGAATGCTCCATGAGCACAGAGCCAGGAGTCAGCCCTCAGCACCATCAGGCAGGTCCAAAAACAAAAACAAAAAAATGATGTCTGGGGCTGGAGCGATTGCACAGCAGGTAGGGCATTTGCCTTGCACGCGGCTGACCCGGGTTCCATCCCCAGCATTCTCTGTGGTCCCCTGAGCACTGCCAAGAGTAATTCCTGAGTGCAGAGCCCAGAGTAACCCCTGAGCATCGCTAGATGTGACCCAAAAAGAAAAAAAAAAAGTCTAAATATTGGACACACATTAAAAATACCCTATTTCAAAGAAAAGTTGAGCATCATCTGAGCTGCCAGGAAAATGATCCCTGCATAGTCTTGTCTCATGAGCCAGCCTTCGAGGGCTAAGAGCACAGGAACTCTGCGGGGTGTCTGCGTGCTGCTGCACCCGCCCTGGCTGTGGGCGGTGTCCTGCGGACAGCTCCCTGCGTGTCCCCCCCCCCCCCCCCGGGCTCCTGACCGTGCTGGGCAGGAGAGCAGAGGGAGTCACAGGGGCCTTCAGCTTCCAACCCAGTGCCAGCCGCTCTCTGCCGGCCACGTGCGGTTCTGGGCTGCCCTGGAGCTGAGCCTTGTGTCTGCTCCACATTGCAGACCCCAGCAGCCAGGGGCCCGGGGGGTACAGGCCCAGCCCGGGTTGCCAGGAAAGGAGGCCCCTTGCTGGGAGGCTGTGTCATCGGGAAGAAGTAGGGACTTTCCCGGGCCGCATCCCCGGGACCCGGGTCTCAGCTCACCTCCCCAGCCCTGGAGGGTAGGCAGGCTGAGAAGGTCCGCTGTGAGCCTCTGTCCGCCCTCCATTGTAGGGGCCCGGGGCCACCGCCATGGCACAGTGAGGAAGGCACTTGCCTCGCCCCGGCCAACCTGGGCTCGATCCCCGGCACCCGGCATGGTGATCTGGCGTCCCGTGATTCCTAACAGAGCCAGGAGTAACCCCTGAGCACCGCTGGGTGTGGCCCAGGAAAAGGGGGACTCCCAGAGCAACTCCCTCTAAGGGGCTGCGCTCCCCACTTTGGAGCAAAGGAAGTTCGGGGCTTCTCGGGTGCTCCCCGGCTCAGCAGTGAGCATTCCTGGGGCTCAGAGGCCTGCAAGTGCTCAACACCAGGCCCAGGCTGACCACCGACCATACTTGGGACCAGCCTTGGTTGTACACCAGGACGGGGCCACCAATGTTCTCGGCCAGCCTGGGTGCGGGCCCCACCATCCCTGAATTCCAGCGTGTCTGGTGTCCCGCAGCCCGTGACTCCTATAAATAGAGGCCGTATCTGCCAGGGGGCCTCAGCCGCCCCTGCTTGACGGCGGGCGAGGCATCTGGTTCCTGTCAAATGCAGTGGGAGAGCTGGGCCATTTCCTCCCGGCCGCAGGGGACAGAGCTGGGACTCACACAGCTCTTCGGCCTGTCCGTGGTGGGGCTTCCACCCGATATGCTATCTCCCACTGCATCCTGGTGACCACGAAGCACCGTGCGCTGGCTGCTGCCTGCGTGCCAGGGTGAGGGGATGGGAGTTCACGCTTCATGGTGGCCCTTAGAATACCAGGGATGAACTGGGCCTGCCCCTGGACACACCAAAGGGGGACTCCAGGAGGAGCCAGTGGGCAGCCAGCACCTTTCCCCAAGTCTACGTCTGTGCACACGTGTGTCTGTGTAAATGTGTAAATGTCTGTGTGAGTCTGTGTGTCTGGGTGAGTCTGCGTGTCCATGACTCTGTGAGTCTGCATGTCTATGACTATGTGTGAATCTGTGTCTGTGACTGCATGTGAGTCTGCGTGTTCATGACTGTGTGCACATGAGTCTGCATGTCTGTGACTGCACGTTGAGTCTGCATATCCATGACTGTAGGTGTATGTTTGCATGTCAGTAACTGTATGTGTGAGTCTGTGTGTCCGTGACTATGTGAGTCTGCGTGTTCGTGACTGTGAATCTGCGTGTTTGTGACTGTGTGAGTCTGCTTGTCTGATTATGTGAGTCTGCATGTCTGACTGTGTGAGTCTGTGTGTCTGACTGTGCAAGTCTGCGTGTCTGGCTATGCGAGTCTGCATGTTTGTGAACTGTGTGAGTCTGCGTGTCTGATTGTGTGAGTCTGTGTGTCTGACTGCAAGTCTGCGTGTTCGTGACAGTGTGAGTCTGTGTGTCTGTGTGAGTCTGCGTGTCTGACTGTGAGTCTCCTGTCTGACTGTGTGAGTCTGCGTGTCCATGACCGTGTGAGTCTATATGTCCATGACTGTGAGTCTGCGTGTCTGACTGTGCGAGTCTGTGTGTCAGACTTTGCGAGTCTGCATGTTTGTGACTGTGTGAGTCTGCTTTTTTGTGACTGTGAGTCTACGTGTCCATGACTGTGTGAGTTTGCATGTCCATAACTGTGTGAGTCTATATGTCCGTGACTGTGAGTCTGCTTGTCTGACTGTGCGAGTCTGTGTGTCTGACTGTGCAAGTCTGCGTGTCCGTGACTGTGTGAATCTGCATGTCTGACTTTGTGAGTCTGCATGTTCGTGACTGTGTGAGTCTGCATGTCCGTGACTGTGTGAGTCTGCGTGTCTGACTGTGTGAGTCTGTCTGTCTGACTGTGTGAGTCTGTGTGTCTGTGACTGTGTAAATCTGCGTGTCTGACTGTGTGAGTCTGCATGTCCGTGACTGTGTGAGTCTGCGTGTCTGACTGTGTGAGTCTGTGTGTCTGTGCAAGTCTGCGTGTTTGTGAACTGTGTGAGTCTGTATGTCTGACTGTGTGAGTCTGTGTGTCTGTGTGAGTCTGCGTGTCTGACTGTGAGTCTGCGTGTCCGTGACTGTGTGAGTCTTCTTTTTTGTGACTGTGAGTCTACATGTCCATGACTGTGTGAGTCTGTATGTCCCTGACTGTGTGAGTCTGCTTGTCTGACTGTGCGAGTCTGTGTGTCTGACTGTGCAAGTCTGTGTGTTTGTGACTGTGTGAGTCTGCGTGTCCGTGACTGTGTGAGTCTGCATGTCTGACTTTGTGAGTCTGTGTGTTCGTGACTGTGTGAGTCTGCATGTCTGACTGTGAGTCTGTGTGTCTGACTGTGAGTCTGCATGTCCATGACTGTGGGAGTCTGCGTGTCCGACTGTGTGAGTCTGTCTGTCTGACTTTGTGAGTCTGTGTGTCCGTGACTGTGTAAATCTGCGTGTCTGACTGTGTGAGTCTGCATGTCCGTGACTGTGTGAGTCTGTGTGTCTGAGTGTGAGTCTGCGTGTCCATGACTGTGTGAGTCTGCGTGTCTGACTGTGTGAGTCTGTGTGTCTGACTGTGTGAGTCTGTGTGTCTGTGCAAGTCTGCGTGTTCGTGAACTGTGTGAGTCTGTATGTCTGTGTGAGTCTGTGTGTCTGACTGTGTGAGTCTGCATGTCCGTCTGTGAGTCTGCGTGTCCGTGACTGTGTGAGTCTGCGTGTCCGACTGTGAGTCTCGTGTCTGACTGTGTGTTGTCGGGCCGTGGCCCTCCCGCTCACGGCTGTCTCTCGCAGGCGCTGGGCAGCAGCGTGTACAAGAGCACCTCGCCCTACGGCTCCCTCCACAACATCGCCGACGGCCTCAGCTCCCTCACTGAGCACTTCTCGGACCTGACGCTCACCGCCGAGAGCCGCAAGCCCAGCAAGAGGCCCCCGCCCAACTACCTGTGCCACCTGTGCTTCAGCAAGGGCCACTACATCAAGGACTGCCCGCAGGTGAGGCCCCGACCTCGGTCTGTGCGTCTGTCCCCTCTGCTGTGCCTCCAGACTCCAGAGCTCCAGGCCCCCATTCTTGTGCGGGACGGGGGCCAGCACCCCCTCGCAGCTCTCCGGAGAGCAGGCTCCTTACACGCACAGGAAGGAATGCGGGCCCCGGGCCAGGAATCCACATGTGCGCCCTCCCGGCCGCGCCGGGTCCTCGCCCTGCTGCCTTGGGGGGAGCATCCTGCCTGCCGGGGCCCTGGGCCGTGAAGGGGAGGCCTGAGGCCTGGCTCTCTCCAGAGGATGGAGGCCGCCCCGTCTCCCACCCGGTGCTTGCTGGGACAGGGCAGCCTTGGCCAGGGACGGGTCCCACAGACATGATGGTCATGACTCAGCTGGACGCGGCCCGGGAACCCTGGGCAGGGGAGGGTCATGGGCTTTGGGGACCTGGCATCAGGCAATCAGTGATTTTTTTTTAATCTCTGCTTATTATTATTTTTTTGAGGGTCACACTCAGCAGTGCTCAGGGCTCTGCACTCAGGAATCCCTCCTGGTGATGCTGGGGGATCTCTATGGGGTGCTGGGGATTGAACCCAGGTCAGCTATGTGCGAGGCCGGGACCCTCCCGGCTGTGCTCTCGCTCCGCCCGCACTTTCCTTCCTGAACATTCCCACTGTTTCTCCAGGCAGCCCTCTGTTGGCTACGTGTCATGGATATGGGATCCCGACACTGGTGAGCCCACATCCCCCACCCCGGCACGGGGGGGTGGGGCCGGTCCTCCCAGGATGGGAAGACCGGGAGGCACCAGGTGCCCAATGTGGACGTGGCAAGGCCACGCGGTAACGCTGTAGGTGCCTGCCTCTTGGGGTCTGTCAGGGGCACAGTCAGAAGTGCCCAATGGGCCCCTGGGAGCCTGTGGGAAATGCAGAGTCTCAGGCATCCCCCAGACCTGCCTTTCAGTGAAACGCTTCCCATGACGCATGGACACCAGTGGACAGGCCCACACAGACAGGGACTGGTGACAGCTGGTATCCTGGCATGGTTCGCACTGTGCACAAAGTCAGAGCCCCTGGCATGAGCCTCCCACCCCTCGGGGTTCTGTGGGCCAGATGGGAGGCGCCTTGGCTCCCTGGATCTGTTTGGCTCTTCCCCGGCTCTGTCCACCCCATGCTTTCCCCACCTGACCCCCAGCCAAAGGGGCTCCGTCCTCTTCCCCACAGAACCTCTGAGGGGGCAGGGCAGCGCCAGCCCTGCCCCGTGGAAGGAGACAGGTACTGCCCAGGCACTCTCTGGCCTGGTTTCCTTCCACTTGAAGAGCTTGGGACCCCATCGGTGTCATTTTAGGTAACACCTTGTGTGGCCAAGACTCGGCACCCAGGGGCTAGAGTGATGGGATCATGGGTAAGGTGCGCCCTGCAAGTGTTTACACCCAGTTTGATCCCCAGCCCTGCACCCGGACACCCAGGGCTAGGTTTCACCCTGAGCACAGAGCCAGGAATAGCCCTGGAGCACCCCTGGGTGTGACCTCCGAGCAAACAGCTGTAGACTTTACAGGGGATCATTTAACGGGCCCAGGAGGCCCTGGTGAGCAGGGCCAGTCCCACATACAGGGGGACACTGAGCTGGCCCTGCAGGGGCTTCCCGGGAAGGAGAGCCTGAGAGCGGTTGGAGGCCCATGGGGGAAGGGCGGCCGGGCCTGGAGGTGGGGGTGGGGGGTGACTGTGGCCGCCTGTGGCCCTGCCTGCATCCAGTCCCACACAGGGTGACCCACTCTTCCTTCCTGTGGGGCTCCTGCACCAGCGAGCGAGGGTCGGGCAGTGTGAGGCTGTGTTGTCCCAGATCCGCCCTGGCCTGTGCCGCCCCGTTTGCAAGGTGGGAGCCGAGAGACTGAGCTGCTTCAACTCTGTCAGACGGTGCTGATTGGCACGTGGCCTTAGGGGCTCGGGAAGGCTCGAGTCTGCCCCCGGCCCCATCTGGAGGCTTCAGGTGTCTGCACCAGCTGCTCATCGCCTGAGGGACAGGCCCCGGCTCTCAGTCTCTGTCCGCCCTCCCGTCTGGTCCCTGTCTCTGCCACCGCAGCACCCATGGCAAGTATTAAGAATGAGCAAGTTGGAGCTGGAGTGATAGCACAGCGGGTAGGGCGTTTGCCTTGCACGCAACCGAACCCAGGTTCAATTCCCAGCATCCCATATGGTCCCCCGAACATGGCCAGGAGTAATTCTTGAGTGCATGAGCCAGGAGTAACCCCTGAGCATCGCCAAATATGACCCACCCACAAAGAAAAAAAAAAAAGAAAGAGCAGGTTGATGAGCCTTTCTCAAAGCCATGGAAACGTCAGGTTCCAGTGAAATCCTCAGTGAGTGAGCGCTCAGCCACGATGTATGCGTGGAATGTGCGTCTCGGTAACGGCGCTCAGAACTGTGATTCCCACAACATGTGACTCACCCATTTGACGTGCACCTTGCGGAGCTTCCAGACTCTGGCCGGGCTGTCTAGCTGTCACCGCCGTTAATTATGAGGCATTCCTAGCATCTCAGAAAAACACCTTGTCTCCCGGACCCTCCTGCCTAGTAATCACTCATCTGCTTTCTCTCTCTGTAAGTTCATCCATTCTGGACACTTTAGACATGTGGAAGCCAATTCTTTTACTTCACGTATTATTTTCAGGGGTCATTCATGGAGTGGCATTTACTAGTTCTCTGGGTTTGGGAGATGTTCCATTCTGTTCCGTTCTGTTTTAGAGCTTTAAAGAATTGATGTTGCTTGTCTTTAAAGGTTTTGCAGTGTGTGAAGCTCTCTGAGCTTGCACTTTCTTTTGTGGGTAGAGTTTGGCCGGGGGATAGTGTGGGGCAGGGTTTGGCCAAACCGCGCGATGCTTAATCCTAGCTCTGCTCTCAGGAAACTTTTTCTAATTGCCTGGTGGGGACCATATGGGATGCCAGGATCAAACCTGGGTTGGCCACCCGCGAGGCAAGTGCCCTCCGAGCTGTTAACTCCAGCTCTTGACATTTCTTAATTCTTGTAGTTGGAATCTCTCCTCTCTCTAGCTCAAGTTTTGTCTGTTTTGTTGAACTTAAAAAAATTTTTTTAATCTGATTTCCTCTGTTTTTTTTCCATAAATTTCACTTTATTATTTCCTCCTTCCTGTCCCTCTGCTGTTGTTACAGTGAATATCCCTCCCCGTCCTTCCTTTTAGCTCGTGACTCTAATCTTTATTATTTTCTTCCTTGCTTTAGACTCAGTTCTTTTCTCCATTTCTTGAGGTGGGTTTTCTGTGATGGATTCCTCTTTATTCCGCTTCGTAATGTTTTGTAATGTTGGTACTTAAGTTGTACATTTCTCACTGAACTGTATCCTATTTGTTTTGAATTGTTACATCTTCATTTTTATTTATTGTAGGGTATAATCTGATTTCCTTTGGGATTTATTTTCTCCGCTCTATTTAGTTACTTAAGAATGTTCATAATATTCACATATTTGTGAGTTTCCCAAATATGTATTTTAATTATTATTTCTAATTTAATTCATATTTGTATTATTTCAGTGCATATGTGTCTTTGGTGGGAAGGTCAGAGGGAGTTGACCACAGCTGACAGTGTTCAGGGTTTGCTCCTGAATCTGTGCTCAGGGACCCAGTCTGCCCGTCTCTTTGAATCTAGTTTGTCTCCTCCAGACAGGGTATTGTTGGATCTTGGTTTGTTTTTAACCCAGACTGATATTTCTTGCCTTTTGTTGATATTGTTTAATCTATTCATTCGCCTTACTGATTATTATCAATCCTGTTTTGATGTAAGCTGTCGATAAAGTTGGAATGAAGTCTGTAGGCTTATTTTTCTTTTGTAAATTACTCATATATTCCAGGGGAGGGGCCGCTTGGTGCTTGGGAGGTGATTCTCAGGCGGGGAGGCACTTTGGCACATAGCCCCAGCCTCCAGAACGGTGTCCACCCTGACCACTGCCCTGTCTCCTGGTCCCTTGGGTCTGTGCTCCTCTCTGGTTGTTTCCTCTTAGATTAAGTAGTACTTTCTAATCAAACACTTTAAGTCCTTCAGGACTTCTTCACACACTATATATGTGAGTGTGTATTTTTTGTTGTTTTTTTGTTTGTTTGTTTGTTTGGGGATATTTCCAGTCTCAGACCTTCCCAAGGGACATGGGATAGAGCGATAGCACAGCGGGTAGGGCGTTCGCCTTACAAGCGGCCAACATGGCCGGCCCGAGTTCGATTCCTCCGCCCCTCTCGGAGAGCCCGGCAAGCTACCGAGAGTATCTCGCCCGCACGGCAGAGCCTGGCAAGCTCCCCGTGACGTATTCGATATGCCAGACACAGTAACAACAAAGTCTCCAATGGAGACGTTACTGGGCCCGCTCGAGCAAATCGACGATCAACGGGAGGGCCTTTACCTTTACCTTTACCTATTTCCAGTAGTGCTTAGGACTTACTCCTGGCTCTGTGCTCAGGGATCACCCCTGGCAGGGTTCAGGGATGGGGTGCCAGGAATTGAACCTGGGTTGGTCCCATGCAAGGCAAGCACCTACCTGCTGCTCCAGCCCTCACACTATAGCACTGTAGCACTGTCCTCCCGTTGTTCATCAATTTGCTCGAGCGGGCAACAGTAACGTCTCCATTGCGAGACTTGTCACGGTTTTTGGCATATTGAATACGCCATGGAGAGCTTCCCAGGCTCTGCCATGTGGACGGGATACTCTCGGGAGCTTGTCGGGCTCTTTGAGAGGGGCAGAGGAATCAAACTGGGGTCGGCCGCGTGCAAGGCAAACACCCTACCCTCTGTGCTATCGCTGCAGCCCCCTCACACTATATTTTATTTTATTTATTTTTAAATTATTTTAAATGTTATTTTCATAAAGTTGTCCACAATGGTTGTGTACATTCAATATTTCAACACACCGGTCCCACCTCCATTACGCCCTCCCACCACCATTATTTTGAATTTTCTCACCACCACTCAAACCTGCCCCACAGGCAAATGCTAGAACATTTATTTTGTATTGCTTGTTATGTATAGTATGGGATGTCTTTAAGGGTCTATCTCACAGTGATTCAACAACAAAGTGAAGAAAAAGAAAGTATGAAAGTATGAGATGTCACGCAGCTGCTTTTGCAGTCACGCGCTCCTGGAATTCCAAACTTTAAAAAATTGGGGTCCAGAGATATCCCTGCAGTGAGTTGCTGGGTTCCTAGATCCATCTGTGAGTCTCTGGATCATGGCCGTTAATGTGCTTCAATGGCACCCGAAGGCAGTTCATGGGTGTGACAGCCAGGGCCCTGGAAGGTGGGGAGATGGGGAAGGGCGGCCCGGTCCTGACCCCTTGAGGCCTGGCGCTTCGAGCCACTGGCCCAGCACACCTGAGTTTTTCAGCAGATTTAGTCTCTTTGTGTGGGGGCGCAGGACAAGCCTGTGAAGATCGGCCGTGAGGGTGGCTGCGATTGGGTTCTGGAGGTTTGCAGCTGTCAGCGTTCATTTGGGGCAGGGGAGGACGCCTACTCCTGTCTGAGGCGCCCTGGTAAAATCAGACTGGTGCGATGTCCAGAAACATCTCTGCAGCGAGCTGCTCAGTTCTGAGAGTCATTTGTGAGTCTCTGGATCATGGTCGTCAATGCATTTAAATGGCACCCAGAGGCAGTTTGTGGGCGACTCACACTGTATTTTAAAGCTGTTTCCTTACTTGGCTTATTTTGCACTCAGTTTTCCAGTTTATGCTAGTTTGACTCCAGTAAGATGTATTAGCCTTCTATTGTATAATATATATATATAATATAGTATAGTATACACACACACACGTATATATATATATGGTTTTGTGGCTATATTTGGCAGTGCTCAGGGCTTACTCCTGGCTCTGTGCTCAGGGATCACTCCTGGTAGGGTTCAGGGGATGATATGGGGATCAAGGGATTGAACCCCAGTCAGCTGCATGCAAGGCAAGTGCCCTGCGGGATTCTAGCTCTCTGGCTCCATGTTTCATCTATATATGCTGCAGATGAAACACTGTAATTTTTACCTTAGGGCTGGAGCGACAGCACAGCGGGTAGGGCGTTTGCCTTGCACGCGGCCAACATGGCCGACCCGAGTTCGATTCCTCCGCCCCTCTCGGAGAGCCCGGCAAGCTACCGAGAGTATCTCGCCCGCACGGCAGAGCCTGACAAGCTCCCCGTGACGTATTCGATATGCCAGACACAGTAACAACAAAGTCTCCAATGGAGACGTTACTGGGCCCGCTCGAGCAAATCGACGATCAACGGGAGGGCCTTTACCTTTACCTTTACCTTATATGATTTGTTTTTTTTTTTTTTTTTTTAGCTTTTTGGGTCACACCCAGCTATGCTCAGGGGTTACTCCTGGCTCTGCGCTCAGGAATCACTCCTGGAGGTGCTCAGGGGATAATATGGGATGCTGGGGATTGAACCCGGGTCAACCGCGTGCAAAGCAAACGCCCTACCCGCTGCACTATCGCTCCAGCCCCCCCTTATGTGATTTTCTATGTTTTCAGAAGCTCCAGGAATAAGGGAGGGCGGTTGTATAGCCACAGTGTTCCTAGTACTCAGCGTCCTGCTCTCGTTCCCCGACGCTTCCTTTGCTCTTGTGAAGTCAGATCGTCATGTAGAGCCGTTTCCTTCGCTCAGAACACGGTTGCTTTCCCCGCCTTTTAGCCTCTCTTCTTCCTATCTCTACAGGACAAATTCTGTCTTGTGAGTAGCTTGTGTGGGTGGCTGGGGCCACGTGCTTTCGGCTTGAAGACCTTCTTTTAGCATTTCTAAATGTCGATCTACAGATAAGTCTTTCTGGGAAGGTGGCGGTCTTCACGCTCATTCTTTCAAGGCGGCCGTGCTGGGTCTGGGCATCTGCGCTGGCCGTTTCTCCCTTTTGAGAACCTTCACTGGCTCTTCCTTCTCCCTCCCCACCACAATCCTGAAAGCCAGCTGCTAATAGTACTGGATTCCGTCCTAAAGAGCGTGTCAGGCTTCTCTTGCTCGCAGATCTTGGATGAGCAAACAGGGGTGGGATGTACAGAACCTGGGATGGCCTCGCTTCCCTCAGCTGCCCGGGGACTGCAGCCTCTGGTGGGCAGCGCTGAGAGTCCAGATGAAACGTCCTCCTGAGGGCTTGAGGGTGGAGGCTGTGGGGTGCTCTCTCTCTTGTGGGAGCGGGGGCTCCCAGCAGAGTTCAGGAGGTGAAGGGCCCTTCCGTCGTTCTTGAGCATCCTGGCTGGCAGTTCCACATGAGGTCCAAGGACATGGTGCTTCTCCAGCCAATCGGCGTCTGAGATGCCTGAGCAACCTGGGCCGTACTCGGGGCTCGGGGCTGTACCAACGATGCGTGGGGGCTACGTGGCCCTGGGAACTGACGCCTGCAGCAGGCACCCAGCATGCTGAGCTATATTCCGGCCCTTATGGATTCTGTTTTTCATTTTGTTTTTGTTTGGGGGCTGCACACAGTGGGGCTCAGGACTTACTCCTGTCTTCGTGCTCAAGAATCACTCCGCTGGCATTCAGGGTCAGCCACTTCAGCCCCGATTATCTTCGAAACTTCCGAGCTGACAGATGTTGCAGTTAGCTATTCAGACAAATGGGGCTTCTCCCGGTCCCCAGGGCCGTGACAGGGCAGTGGCACTGCCAGAAGACAGGGACTGATTCTCTCCAGAGCCCCATCAGCTTGGTGCCAGGAGAGGAAATGAGGTCCAGAGATGTGACAAGACCTGCGCTCCTGCAGGCAGTGGGCATGAGTGACCTGCAGCTACGGCGAAGGCCAGGATCGAGTCTCGGGTCTCCTTGCTCCAGAGTCATGCTCTTCAGTTCTGCTGCCGGGATCCAGCTCAGGGTGGGGCGCTGGCCCGCCCCCCATGGAGGAGGCCCTGAGTTTGGTCCCCACAAAGCTAGACTCTGTTCTGCTTTATGTTTTTTTTCAACTTTTTTGGGGGGGCCATACCAGTGGTTCTCAGGGGTCTGTCACTGTGGTGCAGGGACAGAACCAGGACCCCTGCTTGCAGACCCTCCGCGGCTCTCCCTGGCCACCCCCATCTGCTCGAGCATTCCGATTTCGAGTTCTACTACCCGGCTCAAAAAATCAGGCTGAGGGCCAGAGGGATGGCACCGTGGGTGAGTAGGCACCTGCCCTGCATGCAGCCAATCTGGGTTCAGTTCCCAGCCCCCATTTGGTCCTCTGAGCGCCCCCAGGAGTGATTCCCGAGTGCAGAGCCAACAGTTCCGAGGGTGTAATTCTAAGAAACAACAATAAAATCAAGTTGCGTCCTCCTTTCTCAAAGAGATGGTTTCGTGGTGGTAGAGAGAGAAGGACCAAGTGGCCTGAGTAGGCAGGGTCAGGTGTTTGGTAGATGCCCATCTCACCCCTGGGGTCAGCTGGCCCAGGGCAGTCGGAGGCCAGGGCTAGGCTGGGGCTCCCCCCTCAGAGGTTGGGAGTGCCCACCGAGGGCCCCCGTCTGTCTGGGAGGCAACACGTGGGCCTCCCCAGCCTCCTGTACTCTGCATCCAGGCTGCACTTGATAGCCACCCCCCGGCCTTGGTCGCCACCGCTGGCCGTTCAGAGTGGCCTCGGTAGTCTTGTGGCATGTGGGGGGATGCTGGCTCCCCTGGGGTTGACAGGAGCCCCCAACAGGGTGGGGGGTCGGCCTAGGGGTGGGGAGGCCCCAGGCCCCCAAACAAATAATGGGAGGCCGCTCTCGCTCTCGGGAGGCCAGGAAGTATGAGCCAGCCACCGAGGCATGGCCGTGCTGGTTGCTGGGGAGGAGGGGGGAAGGGGGAGAGCAGTGGGGGAGGGGGAGGGAGGGTGTGGCCCAGCAGGTGGTGGAGGCCACGTGCCAGCCCCACCCACTGGGCTCTGTCTGGACAGCAGGAAGAGGCCCCCCAAGAGTTGTAGGGGGTGCGCAGAGCAGGCACTTAGGGAACTCCCTGGGAACGTGGTGGCCAGGACGCCCAGGCCAGGCGCGGAGTGGAGGTGTGAGAGCGGGGACCCCCCGCCCTCGGGCTCAGAGGCTCCCTCGTCCGCTGCCCCGGCCAGCCTCGGCTCTCTGCCTTCCCCACGTGCCACGCGCCTGAGCTCACGGGCTCGGGATAGGTCGCTGCCCCCGGGCGGGTGCCCATGCTTGTGTCCCCAGGGCCACCCTGGAACAGCCCGGGTCACTCTCACAGGCTGAGCCCTGAGAAGCTCCCAGGTCTGCTGGACCTCACAGGACAGAGCATGAGGATCTGGGTGGTCCCGTGCCTCAGCCTAGAGGTCTGAGCTGCCTGGACCTGGGTGTGAGTGGCGGCTGCTGCTCCTCTGTGACCCCAGGAGCAGAGTCCTCGCTCCAGCTCTGCTGTGTGGCTGCTTTGCAACCTTGGACAAACGGCTTAACCTCTCTGAGCCAGCTTGACTCCATAACATAGGAACCGTTGGGGCTTGTTGCAGGGCACCCGACCTTAATGACCCCCTTAGCACCTCTAGGGGCAGACTCCGGACCCTCACCCTTCCCGGTCACCCCCAGTCGACATTCTCAGATCTCAGCCACCACCACTCCCGGACGTCCTGGGGTGGGGGGCTGTGGGGGGCTGCTGTTCTGAGGGAGCCTGCGGGGGGCACCTTTGCCTCTGCTCTGGTGTCCGGCGGGGACCTGACACCTGGAGGGGCCTACATGCCCGCCGCTAACAGAATCCAGATGTCAGACAGAAAGCAGGGCCACCCCCCCCCCCCCAGCTGGCAGCTCCGGTTTCTTGGAGCTTGAAAAAGAAGAAGAAAAATAGAGTTGGGGAGAATCAATCCTAGAGCGTCTGAAACCTTAGAGGCAGGATGTGAATCAGTTCGGGGTGTGGGGGAGGGGCCGGAGACCAGGGGAGACCAGGCGGGCCAGGCCTCCGCCACCCTGCACCCCTCCACAGCCAGCCAGAGGGCAGGTCCCCTCCTATCTGGAGGGGCAGGAGCCTGTGGCTGCCAGCTCTGCGCCGACCTCGGCCTGGGGGCTTCCAGCCGGGATCTCCTCCCCGCCTGGCCGAGTGGCTGAGCTGGGAAGCCACAGCAGAGCTGCCAAGAGGGGCCGGCCCAGGGCAGGAGTGAAGCTGCCCCCCAGCCCGGCTGGGCTCCTGCTTCCGGAGCTCCCTGGAGTTAGGAAGGAGCAGAGGGGCTCCAGGGAAGTAGGCGGCTGCCCAGAACCCAAAGGTGTCCAGAGCCTGGGGAATGGCGACGGGACAGGCGGTCACCTGCTGTTTGGACTGGTGCTGGCCAGGGCTCAGGGCTGTGGCTCCCACGGTGGACACCGCAAGTCCCCCATCCCTGCAGTAGCCCCTCCCGGCTCCTTCCCCCACACTCCCCCGGCTGGGCCTTCTGGGAGGCTTTTCTCTGCCTCCAGCCTCTGACCCGGGGGGAAATGAATGTCTGTCTCCGGGAAGGTAGGAGACACGATTCCGTTAGTTTTCACTTATTTATTTTGATTTGGGGGTTTATGCCCAGTGGTGCTCAGGGCTGACTCTTCGCTCTGCGCTCAGGGGCCTCTCCTGTCCTGGCTGTGCTTGGGGCACCATATGGGGTGCTAAGGAACTCGGGTTGGCGTGTGCTGATGCCACTCTAATCAGTCTGATGGGAAACAGTCCCTTTATCACCGGCTCCTGGGGCCCGTGGCACGGTGCTCACTGCCCTGATGGCCGGGACTGCAGCACCTCCCTGCAGCTTCCCAAACCGTGGAGAGAAAGTTCCAGAGCCTAAGAAAGAATATCAGGGCTGGGGGCTAGAGCCCGTGAGCACAGTGGTTAGGGCATTTGCCTTGCACGTGGCCGACCCAGGTTCGATTCCCAGCATCCCATATGGTCCCCTGAGCACCGCCAGGAGTAATTCCTGAGTGCAGAGCCGGGAGTAACCCTGTGCATCGCCAGGTGGGACCCAAAAAGCAAAAATAAAAAAGAATATCAGGGCTGTCCTGGGCTCTGCAGAGCGACCATGGCAGGTGAGCTCGGCGTCTCCGGGCGACGGCAGGGAACAGAGGAGGAAGTAGACCCCGGAGTGGAGTGGCTGGGGTGTGTTGGTACCTGGCTCTGCGTTCTGCTCCCTCCTGGCTCTAATATTCGGGGCAGCTGTGGGGTGTGGACAGCTCGTGGACAGTCCCTTCGACATCCTTCCTGCTGCCCTGGGCCTGGCGGGAAAGAGTCGGGGACGGCAGGTTTCACATCCTCTGGGCCAGTTCTCCTTTCAAAGGAGCCCAGAGCCCCGAGCCCGGGCTCAGCCTGCGAGCTGCCTCACCTTTCGGGTCCTCTGCCCCAGACCTCAGGGCAGGCCTCACCACCTTCAGGGCTTCGTGGAAGGCGCGTGAGAGGGATATCTGCTCTCTCCAGAAGGCCTCGGCTGTCCTTGTCCACCAGGTACCCGCCAGTGCTGGAAGGACTCCACCCACCCACTCACGTCCATTCCCACTCACTCTTCCTCAGGCTCACCCTCATTCACTCACTCACGCTCACTCTCACACACTGTCACTACACCCACTCGCCGTCTCCTACACTGTCACTCTGTCTCGCCTTGTCACCTCACTGGTCCCCTCACACTCTCGCACGCAACGCAATCTCTGCCTGGTCTCCCGCTCTCACTCTCTGTCGCTCCCTCTCAGAGGACAGGCAGGTGTGGGCCGGGTTGCCGTGAGCTGTGGCCTGCGCCTCCTTCTGCCCTTTCTGGTCTGTGTCCACCCCCCGGCACGGTTCGTCAGGTCTCATGGGCTTCATGGGGTGTCTGGGGGGACCGTGTGGGCATGGGGACGATGCAGTTCTCAGTGTCCGCATGCCCACAGTTTGGTACACCAGAGGCCGGGGGTCGCCTGGGCCTCCTCTCTCCTCTCTGCCTTCTGCGCAGTGCACACAGACACACTCCGGGCCGCCTGGCCCGGCCTGCAGGGCCTTTCTCTAAGGACTCCCACCTCCCTCACCGCTCTCATGCCACGCTCACCTCCTGATCCCTCCCTTTTGCCATCAGGCCCCAGCACGGGGCTCTGACCCATCCGTGGCCTCTCATCTGCCTCTGTCTGGGGGACAAAGGCAGCTGCTCGTGGAAGGGCCCTGCCATGACCCCCCTGGGCTCTGGTTGCGGCTCAGGCCCGTAGCTTGGCCTGTGCGGTGTCCTGGGCCACACGCCTCCTCTGCTCCCCGCCGCTCCCCTGCAGCCAAGCCAGCTGAGGCTGGTCCTGTGCCCTCCCGTGCTCAGGCCCTGGCGCCGCTGTCTCCTGCTTCCCAGGGTCTGTCCCAGGACGGCTGCACTTGCTTGGCCGGCAGCCAGGAGAGGGGCCCAAGCTCGGAGCCTGCCAGCTTAGTAATCACTCAACTTCTCTTTGGTCCATCCATTCGTCCATTCGTAATGTAGGGTCTGAGATTCCCCCCAGAGTCGCATCCGGGCCCCAGTTCTGGCCAACCTTTGGCCAAGTTAGCCCTGTCTTGAACCCTCTCTGATCGGGCGGGTGGTCGCCCTCCTGCTTGGGGCCTTGCTGGGAGTAGGACGCTGAGACACGTGTCCCCATCTCTTAACTGCGCTGAGCTACCTCACCCCATGTGGGGCTCCCAAGGGAGCCGCACACATCAGCTTTGAGTTTTCATAGCATCTTGGCTAGGATTGTGGTAGGGGCAGTGGACCGGAAGTCCACAGAACCATTGGCACAGCCTCAGCACCACCTGCAGTGAGGTGTGGCCGCTGCGTTCCGGCCCAGGTGTGGCCCAGACCAGAACTTCCCCGGACAGGCTCTAGCCGATGCCCTAACTCTGCCCACACCACCCCCGCTCCCCCCCCGACTCCCACTGTGGCCTCCGTGTGACCTTCTGCAGAGGAGAAACTGAGGCCCAGGATGGGCCCGGGCAGAAGCCAGCCTGCAGTCAGTCCCCAGGGGGGACAGCGCAGCTCAGTGGGGTATGGCGGCGAGCAGGAAGGGTGCTCACCTGTCAGCGTGCCCCTGGCCGTGGCCTGCCACCACAACCTCTCAGTGTGAGGGTCACCTGGGGGCACCTCCAGGTAGCCTCTTCCGTAGCCCCCTGCCCCGCTGGCTCAGTGCCTAGGAGCAGGTCAGTCACAGGCCGGTTCAGCCAGAGCCCCTGGACACTGCCTGGAGGCCCGTAGAGTGCCCGGCCCGTGGAGCCTGGCGCTGGGACACTGGGGGCGGTCGGTGGGCCGAGGCGTAAGGGACCCCCTTCCCAGCTCTGGAGTAGCCAGGCCCCTCGCCCGCCCGACACAGGCCCTGGTGCCTCGGAGACCCTGTCTCAGCTTCTCTGGAGGCGGCCGTCGGCCCCTGTTGACAATCTGCACAGGTGGCCCTGGTGCCCTGTGTCCCTAAGGACCCTCTGGGCTCCTGCTTCTCTCTCTGGAGGGGGTGAGGGGAAGCCCCGCCTCCTGGGGCGGGTGCAGGCGTTGGTTTGGGATGGGGGGTTAACGCCGAAGGTCCTGAAGCCGCCAGCCACACCTCCTCAAGAGCGGGGACCGGGCCTCTTTTGGGGTGCAGACAGGAGGGGGTTTTCTTAAGCAAGTCCAGGGTCCTCTTCCTGGTCCGGGCTGAGGGACCGCGGAAGGAGTTCAGGTCAGACCTGAGCAAGGGCTCTGTGACTGGCTGGAACCAGCTGGTGGAGGGTGCTGGAGGCTTCCGGCCCCTCAACCCTGCGTGTGCCTGAAGGGGTCCCGGGACCCCCGTCCTCTGCCGTGAGCCCTTCAGGGTGAGGAGGTGCTGGGCAACTTACCTGAGACTCCCTGTACCCCAGGAGTGGGGCCCCAGCATCTGACCACACCCCACAGCATCCTGGGACTGGGGAACTTGGGGTCTCTGTAGCCCCAAGACATCTCCGTGTGTTCCCCGTCCCCACTGGAAAACACCTGAGGAACCCAGAGGGCCCAGGCAGCGGAAGCATGTTGGGGGCTGAGTGCAGTGAGATCCAGTGCTGGCCATCCTGGGTCAGTTTCTGGGGTCCATTGCCCACCTGTCAGATGGATGGGGAGGTAGCCAGGTCCAGGTGCCCGCTGGGGCACCCGCCAGCTCTCCAGGCAAGACATGGCACGGCTCTCCTGTGCAGGGGAGTGTGAACTGCCTGTGCGAGTGTGTGTGCTGCTGTGGGTGTAGCAGGTGAGTGTGTGTGAGTGTGTGTGTGTTTCACGGAACGTAGCCATGAGTGAGTGTGGCAGGGCCCGAGGGGTGCTGGCGGCCAGAGTCCCCAGCCCCCCGGCTGACCCGGACCCGGGCAGCTGAATTTGGGGTTTTGAGTGCCTGGTCCTGGGTCCCCCGGCACACAGAGAGGTTGTGATTGCTTCAGCGTTTCTGGGGGTTGCATCGCCACAGCTTGGTGTTGTGCGACGCATCGTCCTGATGAATCTTAACTGTTGGGGACGAGTGTTTTTGGAACTTCTCAATGCAGCATCCCCGGGGTCTGTCTCTGCGTGCGGGCAGTTGGCCGCCAGCGCTGGACGCTGGCCTTTGTTTCCCCCAGACAAGGTGGTGATTGTGTGAGCTTGGACGCACGCCCTCGCCGCTTCTCGGCCCAGGACCGGAGGGCCAGGGACAGCACAGACCCACCAACCTCCCTGCTCTGGCTTTTGCTGTCGCTGGTAGTCAAGGGCGCAAGGCTGAGCCAGTGTGAGGGGCCTGTGGAACCCCGCAGCGGGCGGGGTGGGTAAGTTTGCTCTTTGCCCAGGGCCCACCTCCCGGGAGAGCTGCCTGTGTCCAGCTGTCAGGGGGAGCTTGAGCGTTAGGACTCAACATATACCCACTCATGGAAGCTCACTGCGTCCAAAAGAATGCACACACACACACACGCGCACACACACACGGTCTACTATATCCACAGCAACACACATACACACTCTCTCAGACACACGAGTCTGCTATTTCCACAGCAACACGCACACTCTCTCTCTCACATACACACACTCTCACTCTCCGCGCACACACACATACTCTGTCTTTCACACAACACTCTCTCACACTCTCTCTCACACACACTCACACACACTCACACACACACTCTCACACTCACACACTCACACACACAGTCTCTCACACTCACACACACACAGTCTCTCACACACACATACTCTCACACACATTCTCACACACTCTTCCACATACACATTTACACACACACACTCTCACACACTCTCTCACACACATTCTCACACACTCTATCTCTCTCACACACACACAAACACACACGCACATACAGATGGGCAGGTGGACTGAAGGAGCAGCCTGTCCAGAGGCATCCTGTGTATCTGCACCTGCCCAGGGGTCCAGCCACTGTCCTCAGCAGTGGGTTTGGCAGGGTCCTGTCAGGTCCGAGAGCGCCTGCCTCTGCCCGTGCAGCCTGGAGCCAGGACCCAGAGCATCCCTTGCTGCCCCCACGTGACATCCCGGCAATTTCCTGCCTCCCACCACATAGACTCCATTTCACTCTTCCAGGGCCAGGGTGCAGCTGCTTCCGAGGGTGGGCGGGAGAGTGGGCCAGGCAGTGGGCATGGTGCGCACCCACCAGCCCCGTGCCCTTGAGAAAGCCTCCCCCAGCCTTTCCAGGCTGCAGCTGGCGGAGCAGAACGCACGCATCTGTGGGGCTTTGGGAAGCCTCACAGGCCCTGAGGGGCAGTGGCGGGCGGCGGGGCTGCATGCCACTGCCTCAGTTTCCTGTGCGGCCCTCGCTGTCAGAGGAGGAGAGTACGCTGACTTAGTCACTCAGAGGGTGAGATTTGGGGTTCCGGAGACTTGCCAGGGTTTTCAGCAGGACGACAGGATAGAAGAGAAGGCGCCTTGGGCCTTGGACGAGGAGAATGTGGGCGCGGCTCCCTGCACCAGGCTGGCCTGGGCTCCCGTCCTAGCTGGCAGCTGTGCACACTTGCTCCAGACCGCCTCTCACTGAGGCCGAACACTGGCTCCGAGGTGCCCTGGTGGCCAGGAATGGCAGAGCTGGGACTCGAACCCCAGTCTCGGAGGCACAGAGCCAGGGCTCCGTCTCTCTCCGCAGGCACGGCCTGGCCAGAAGTCAGACTCAGCCTCAGCAGCAGCAGTAGATGCTCGCCACATCGAGCAGCCGGACTGACTATTCTTCCTTTACGTGAACCCCCGGCTTTTGGTTACTTTGATCATTTTGAGGAATTGAGCTGTGCCTTGGCTGGCGGCCTGGATCCACACACGACCCACGGAGGCCTATGGGAAGAGGGAGTGCAGTCACACACACAGGGCATGTCCGGGACACGCAGTGTGTGCACATGTGCATGCACAAGCGACACCTTCACCAGTGTGTGCACACACAGTACACGCACCCTCACCAGTGTGTGCACACACTCACATACAGTACACACACCCTCACCAGTGTGTGCACACACAGTACACGCACCCTCACCGGTGTGTTCACACACAGTACACACACCCTCACCAGTGTGTGCACACACAGTACACGCACCCTCACCAGTGTGTGCACACACAGTACACGCACCCTCACCAGTGTGTGCACACATTCACGTACAATACACGTACCCTCACCAGTGTGCACACACGTACAGTACATACTCCCTCACCAGTGTGTGCACACACGTAGTACACGCACCCTCACCAGTGTGTGCACACACTCACAGTACACACACCCTCACCAGTGTGTGCACACAGTACACACACCCTCACCAGTGTGTGCACACACAGTACACGCACCCTCACCGGTGTGTGCACACATTCACGTACAATACACGCACCCTCACCAGTGTGCACACACGTACAGTACATGCTCCCTCACCAGTGTGTGCACACACGTAGTACACGCACCCTCACCAGTATGTGCACACACAGTACACGCACCCTCACCAGTGTGTGCACACATGTACAGTACACGCACCCTCACCAGTGTGTGCACACACAGTACACGCACCCTCACCGGTGTGTTCACACAATATACACACTCACCAGTGTGTGCACACTCATATACAGCACATACACCCTCACCAGTGTGTGCACACACACACAGTGCATGCACACTCACCAGTGTGTGCACACACAGTACACGCACCCCCACCAGTATGTGCACACACACAGCACATGCACCCTCACCGGTGTGTGCACAGACAGTACACTCACCCTCACCAGTGTGTGCACACACAGTACATGCACCCTCACCAGTGTGTGCACACACTCATGTATGGTACACACACCCTCACCAGTGTGTGCAGAGACATACAGTATGTGTGCCCTCACCAGTGTGTGCTCACATGTGAATATACAGGATACATGCTCACTAGTGCATTTGCATGCACATGTCTTTATCAGCTTTTGCTACACACACACAGATCGTGTCCTCACTGGAGCTTCTGCCGTGCCCCCGTGGAGCTAGAGTCGAATAGAAGCTGGTGTCGCCGTCTTTTGGGGGGTTCCCAGGTGGGTTTATATGCCTCCTGGGCCTAACTTGAGCTCGGGGTCACCGTTTTGTGGCTTGGGGTGCAAGCCAGGGCTGGCCCCTCTCTGGCTGTTCCGCAGAAGCTTGAGCCCCCGGTGCTGTGGCGTGAGGCCTTTCCTGAGCCGTCTTTCCTGCTGCGATGGGCTGCCGAGGGCTTGTGCCAAGAGTGGCAAGGTGACTGTGTGTGGGACTCGAGGAACAGCCCCGCTGCCCAACGGGGCACACGCAGGCTCTGTGCTGACTCTGGCCCATCCGTGCAGGGCAGGGAGGGGGTTCTGTGAAGACGGTCACGCCCACCCACTGCCCTCTCTGTGGCTTGGGGCTTAGTGTGGGAAGGACGCACTGCTCTCGGGAAGTGCATGTGTGCGCATTAAGTGTGAGTGTGGGCATTACACTTAATGTGTGTAATCAGTACACACATTAAGTGTGTACAGATGTGTGGTTGTGTGCATGTGTGTCTGATATCAGGCCCCTTGTCCACGTGAGCTCTGGTGTGGGACTACGTGCACAGGTGACAGGTGGGTGACAGGTGGCAGATTCCCGGACAGAGTCCTCTCAAGGCTGCGCCCTTTCTCGACTTCCCCAAGTCACACCCAGCTAGTCCTCCCCTAAAAGGGACCCCATGGCCCGACCCCACAGCTTCCCTGGATGGTGGGGCCAAGCCCCTCGAAAGGTCTCTGTCCCTCTGAGGTTACCCAGTCCTGTCCCTGTGGCTCCTGTCTTGCCTGGGGTCCTTCCTTCTGCCCTCTGCCACCCCTTCCCACAGTACAGCACCTCTCCCCAACCACATGACAACCCCTTGCCACTGTGCTCTTCCAGTCCCTCCCACACTCATCCCTGCACCCATGGGCCATCCAGCCCCTCCCACACTCACCCCTGCACCCATAGGCCATCCAGCCCCTCCACACTCACCCCCGCACCACGGGCCATCCAGTCCCTCCCACACTCACCCCTGCACCCATGGGCCATCCAGCCCCTCCCACACTCACCCCCGCACCATGGGCCATCCAGTCCCTCCCACACTCACCCCTGCACCACGGGCCAGCCAGCCCCTCCACACTCACCCCCGCACCACGAGCCATCCAGTCCCTCCCACACTCACCCCTGCACCATGGGCCAGCCAGCCCCTCCACACTCACCCCCGCACCACGGGCCATCCAGCCCCTCCCACACTCACCCCTGCACCCATAGGCCATCCAGCCCCTCCACACTCACCCCCGCACCACGAGCCATCCAGTCCCTCCCACACTCACCCCTGCACCATGGGCCAGCCAGCCCCTCCACACTCACCCCCGCACCACGGGCCATCCAGCCCCTCCCACACTCACCCCTGCACCCATAGGCCATCCAGCCCCTCCACACTCACCCCCACACCACGGGCCATCCAGCCCCTCCCACACTCACCCCTGCACCCATGGGCCATCCAGTCCCTCCCACACTCACCCCTGCACCACGGGCCAGCCAGCCCCTCCACACTCACCCCCGCACCACGAGCCATCCAGTCCCTCCCACACTCACCCCTGCACCCATAGGCCATCCAGCCCCTCCACACTCACCCCCACACCACGGGCCATCCAGCCCCTCCCACACTCACCCCTGCACCCATAGGCCATCCAGCCCCTCCACACTCACCCCCGCACCACGGGCCATCCAGTCCCTCCCACACTCACCCCTGCACCACGAACCGTCTAGAGACCCTGGAAGCCCTCAAACCCCCCCCCCCCCCGTATAAGCCTGGCTCCCCTGCGGGCTGCAGCCCAGCTCGGCGTTGTGGAAGGACCCTGTGCTCCCCCTTTCCCTTTGCTCCTCTCCGGCACCCTCTTCCCGCCGCCCCTTGTGGCCCCAGAGCCCTGCTCACGTGGCCTAGGCACATGGTGAGGGAGTGTGCTATGCCCGTTGGTGGAGCATCAGGAGTGGGCGACAGGACAGGACACGTGAGGACGGGCATGCGGGGGCCGTGCTCCTGGATGGCTCTCAGGAGGCGACACCCCGAGCGGAGCAACTGGGACCTGGTAGAGAGGCCCCAGGGCAGGGGTGCAGAGAGCAGGTCTCAGCCTGGCGGTCACACGGGCTCCGACAGGGGCGTGGGGGAGGGGCCGGCGCACCCGTGTCCTTAGCACCGCTGTCCTCGCCTCCTGCCCCAGCTGGGCCACCCTCGTCGGAGGGACATAGATGAGCACTTGTCTCAGGGTCCCCGGTGCTCTGCCTGCCCCCCAGGCCCGCACAGTGGGACAGGAAGTGTGGGCGTCCCTCTCCCAGCTGCCCAGGCGGGACGCAGTGAGCCAGGCCAGCCTGCCCGGGAGGGACAGAGGGCCCATTGACAGCGCGCCTTGGCCCCGGGGGACAATAGCCGCCCTGAGGAGCTTGTGCAGGAAGTCTCTGTGCCGCCCCACCCCCGCCAGCCTCTCGCCAGCCTCATTTGTAAGCCGGGGGGACCCACGTGCTCCGCCTCTCCTCTCATCCTCTCACCCCCTCCTTGCTGGGTCCAGAGACCAAGAGGGCCCATCCGTGGTCTGTCCCACGAAGCGCCCATCCGTGGTCTGCTCCCACAGGGACACACAGCGCCAGGAGCTCTTGGGGAAGGCCAACCTCTCCTGGAGGGCTTCCTGGAGGAGTGGTGGTTCTGAACGTCCCTCAGCTGGGGGGGTGGAAGCCGCAGCAGTCCTGTGACATGTCCCGGGACCAGCGGAACCCAGGGTGCACACACGGGGACACACGTTTGTTCATGGAGCCTGGTAGCATAGAACCCTTGTGCCAGACAGGCCGCTCCAAGGTGTGGCTGTGGCCTCCACTGGGCTGCGCCTCCCGCAGAGCCCGGCCCTGCTCCCGCTGCTCTCCTGGTGCTGTGTGCCCCTGCACAGGCGCGTGTGCACAGCCGTAGACACGTGCACACACCTGCACAAACCCACGTATGTGCACACCCATTCCTGCTCACGCCCGTCCTGCTGCCTCCGATTGCTCCAGCAGCAACACTGGGCTGGTGCGAAAGGGGTGTTTGATGCCTGGACTAGCCTGAGCCTCTGAAGTTCAGCCACAGCCCTTGGGCCTCCCTCGGCAAGGAGGGAACTGGACAGTGCCGGTGAGACTGTGCCGAGGGGCCGCCACCCACTTGCTATGTGACCCCGGCCAGGTTCCTTGGCCTCTCTGAGCCCGTTTGCTCATCTGGGGACAGTTGGAATGAGAGTCGGGTGGCGATGGCGGTGACACTCAGCTCTGTGCTCGGAAGGACAGACAGAGGTGCGGAGGTCCATGTGACGCCTCAGCCAGGCTCAAGAGTGGCCCCAGACTGCTGACTCAGTGGGCCTTTGCGGGCAGCTCGGATTCCTCATCTGGCGCTCGGCCGCCCTCCACACCCTCCCGGGCGCTATTTTGAGCCGAGGTCCGTCGCCTGCTCCCGGGGCGGTGGCCCCGGCCCCCAGCTTCCCCCCAGCTGAGCCAGCACCTGCCCCCTCCCCCCCACCCCACCCCCCGCCCCCGGCACGGCCCCGGGGCCTGTGGGGCCCAGGCCTCAAGTGGGTGAGCAGGCAGGGCTGGTGACCGTGGCCACCCGGGCCCGCTCCTCCTGCTCGGCCCCGAGGCCGCCCAGACCGTGTCCCCCGCTGCCCAGACTGTGTGTGTTCCCCCCCACCCCCCGGCAGCCACTGCAGCAGAACCCCCCGCCCTGGCCTAATGTCCCGCGTTTCGGGCAGAGGAAGCTTAGGGAGTCCTCTGAGTTGGGGCTGCCGGGACCAGGGAACAGCGGGGGGGGGGGGGGGCAGAGGGTCGTGGAGAGCTCTGAGGGGGGCAGGGTCCTGTCCAGCAGGGCCTGAAGGGAACATGGACCCCTGGGGAGAGGCAGGGTTCAAGAAGTGAGGGCTGGGGCTGGCACAGCAGTGGAGTGAAGCTGCTCCCGCAGTGGCCGGCGTGGTCTGGGCACCTCTGGCCGGGTGGGTGGCGGGGATCCTGGAAGTGCCCGGCCCACAGGCAGCTTCTGTCTGTTCCTCGCGGCCTCCACCGGGAAGCTGGGACTTTTGCAATCGCTGGGATTTGGATGTTTTCCGCCCCCGGGCTGGCCCCCCTTCCCTCCCTCTCCCGCCCGCCCCGGCCCTGCCCGTGCTGCTGGCTGTGGAGGAAGCCAGTAGAGGAAGCAGATAACTCGGGGAGCGGCTGTGCATGTGATTTAAAGCCTTTGCTTTCCAGAAAGTTCTGGAGATTTCTTCAAATCTGCCGAGAGCCTTCGGGTGGGACTTGGTGCGGGAGGTGGGGGCTCTGGGCTGCAGAGGTGAGTGTGGGGGCTGCTCCCCACTCAGACGCCTGGAGGGGAACCCTTCTCACACCCCGTCACCCCTCCCCAGCTCGTTCTTACCCTCCCCTGCATCCCTCTCCTGGTTTCCTTCCCCGTGACTGCACACCCCCCGCCCACCCCCCCAGCCCTCACTGGGCTTTTCCTGAGCCCTTGCCGGCTCCCTGCGAGCGCCCATTGTTCCGGCCGCTGCAGTGGCAAGGCCCGAGCTGGGGCAGGCCGGAGGGTGGCCGCTGGCCCGGCTCTCCAGGCCCAGCTGGGCTGCAGCCAGAGCCTAGCAGAGGGGCGGGGCTGGGGAGGAGGCGGGTGCTGGCCGTGGGCTGCGGCCTGTCCTCCCAGCCCAACCCCCGGCCCACCCGTCCTTCCAGCTCGGCCCCCCAGCATGCCCTCCCATGCCCCCTCCCCCGGCCTTGATGGCAGTGCAAGACCCCCCACCCCCGCCCCCGCCCCGACTGTCCTGCTGAGGCCACTTCCTGGGACCCCTGGAGCAGGCAGCTGCCTGGACCAGACTGCAGCGCCGGGCAGTCCTGTGAGCTTCAGGCACCGCGTGTGTCCACCTGGCTGTCGGGCTTCGCAGGTTCTGCGAGAAGTGGCCAAGGACGCGGGAGAAACCGTCTGGAACACTTGAGAGAATGGTGTCCCTCGTTTTCTCTCTGTGGCTTTGGTTCGATGGGCCCCACCTGCCCCACCCCCATCTCGCAGTGTGTCTCTGTCGGGGTCAACCTGCTGAGGGCTGTGGACGCCGAAACTTTCCACAGACGCAGTTCTCAGTGGGTCTGAGCCTGGGAGCCGGTGCCGAGGGGGTCTGTGCCGGGGGGTGCTCCTGCCCCTGGGCCCGGCTGTGAGAACATGCCTCGTGCGTCCTGTGTGTTTGCATAATCCAGGACGACTGCACAGAGCTGGGGCCGAGGGCAGAGGGCAGAGGGTGGCGGGCAGCCACTCGGGTTCCTCCAGCCTGCGGCTGCACTGGCCAGGGGGCAGGTCTTGTCTGTGGCTCTGGGCGCTCGGGCCTCTTGGCCTCAGCTGGGTCTTTAGGAGGGGCTGGGGGCATGTGGGAGGGGGTCCCAGCCCCCCCACCCTAGGCGAGGCGTGGCGAGCAGGGGCCCTTTCTGGCCCTTCTCCGGGCCTGGCTCTGGGCAGTAGGTGGAGGCTTCCAGGGGAAAAGGTGCCTGGCCCCCCGGCCAGTGGCCCCCAGGGCTGTCTGGGAAGACCAGGAAGGCTGGGGCCTTTGGGAGCAGCTGGCCTGCTGCATCCTCAACTCAGGCCCAGGCCCACCACTGAGAGCCACTGTCCTCTCTCCCCTGGGCGGCCGGCATCGCCTCACAGCGGACGTGTACGGTGCCACATGCATGGCCGAGTGGGTGAGCGGGTGTGAGCAGGGCCCCAGGGCATGCGGGGGAGCACTGTCCAGGCAGGGTGGGAGCACCTTCAGGCCGGGGCGGGGAGGACTGTTGGGGGAGGACGGGGAGGACCATCGGGGGAGGGCTGGGAGGACAGTCAGGGCAGGGTGGGGAAGATCAGTCCAGGCAGGGTCAAGGGAGGACCGCCAGGGGAGGGTGAGGAGGACCATCCAGTCCCCTTCCTGCCTGCACCCCACAATGGCAGCTGTTCCTGGCTTCTGCCCCCTGCTGGGCCCTGGGTGCTCGGGTGGGCACAGACAGAGCCGGCCCGAGTCAGGCAGGTGGGGTCAGCAAGGCCCTCGGCAAGTCGCCTGACCTCTGGTGCCTCTGACCCCTGGATGGACGAACCATCCTTGGCGCGTAGGAGGGACGCGGAGAGGACGGGGCTGGCCAGGCGGGGGTGTTGCCTGCAGCTGGCCCTCCTGAGCCCTGGATCCGGGCACCAGAGGCTTCCTGGGCAGAACCCAGCTGGAGTCTCAACAGGAGGCACTGCCCCGGCCCTCCGCCCCCCGCGTGGCCGTCACCTGCCCCCAAAGGGGCACAGAGTCCAAAAGCTCACCCTGGACGGACAGGGAGGCCGCTGGGCAGTGGCCACTTAGCTGTGGCTCTTCTGCTTCCCTCTAAATCAAAGGAGCAGTTGTGTCCGTGGGCAGCGCCGGGCAGCTCTGTGGACAGTGAGTGCGGGGAGCAGACCAAGCAGTGGACGCTGGGCCTGCCAGACCCCCACCGCCACTGCAGGCGGGGCTGGCGTGGACACACTCCCGGCACTGCGGGAAGGCACACAGCGCCCCCGTGTGGTCAGGAGGGCCAGCGGCAGGGCCTGGACATCCCAGCTCTGGGGTTTCCCCTGACCTCTCCTGATGGTTGGTTTTGGTTTTGGTTTTAGTTTTTTTCTTTTTAAGTTTTCCTCTAAATTCACTAGAGCGTTTCCCCCAAAACTTTAAGAATAGAAAATCCCATATAAACACATGAATTTCTTCTTTGCCACCTTCCGTGACCACCACCCCACAGCCAGGCGTGTACTGAGTGTGGCTTGGTGAGTGTTAGCTGATGTTCTGCCCCAACTGAGCGCTGCCTTCAGCACAGGGCAGACCCCTGCTCATTCCTCAGGACAGTCCCCAGAACTAGGACACCCGGAATTGCTAGGGGGGCGGAAGGGGTATTTGTATTTACTTTTTCATTTATCTGGAGCGATAGCACAGTGGGTAGGGCGTTTGCCTTGCATGCAGTCGACCCGGGTTCGATTCCTCCGCCCCTCTCAGAGAGCCCAGCAAGCAACCGAGAGTGTCCCGCCCGCACAGGAGAGCCTGGCAAGCTCCCCGTGACGTATTCGATATGCCAAACACAGTAGCAACAAAGGCTCACAATGGAGACGTTACTGGGCCCGCTTGAGCAAATCGATGAACAACGGGAGGACAGTGCTACAGTGCTTTTTGTTTATTTATTTATGGTTTTGGTTTGGGGGCCACGCCCAGTGATACTCGGGGCTTACTGTTGGCTCTGGCAGGCCTTGGGGGGCCCTGTGGGGTGCCGGGGATCAAACCCGTGCCAGGAAGGCACCCTGCCCACTGTACTGTCGCTCTAGCCCCAGGAAGCAGGTTTGTAAAGGTGGGACCGCCTCTGGCCCAGTTTAAGTAGAGAAACAGAGCAGGAAACGCGCTCCCTCCCGTGGTCGCCCCTTCACTCGGCAAGTGTCCAGGACACAGATTAGCAGGGAAACCGTCTCTCGCCAGCATCGCGGACAGTGGCTGACCCCATCTGTGCTCATGGCCACCCGACGGGACTCATGCGCCAGCAGCAAGTCTCACGGGCCCTTGTGAGGGGTGCCTGGCCATGCTGCCGCCGTCCCCCTCAGTGCTCACCACCCTCGGCCCTCAGGCCATCATGCTCCATGGCCGTCCTCACCTGGTCTGGAGTCCCACCCAGCTCACGGGCCCAAGCCCACAGGTCCCCCAGCCTCTCACACACGAGTGGGTCTGAGCCTGTCGCCCAGAGGGGGCAGCAGGCCTGGCCGTGCTGGCCCCTGCTTGGGCCAGGACCCTCTCTCGGCATCAGTCTGGGGTCTGCAGAGAGACCCCAGCTATGCCCGAGACGAAAGCTGCTCCTCTCTGGCTCAGCCTTGTATGTCAGCGTGAACCGTGGCTTCCCCCAGCCCACCTGCCAAAGCATGACCTGGGCTGGGACCCTGGCTGGGAGGGACACAGGGCAGGGCTCAGCGCTCAGTCTCCCTGGCACCCCTCAGAGCCCTGGAGGGACACCTGGGAGCTGTCTGTTCAGCCAAGCGGCTGCGTCCCTGGGACAGGTCTCATCCCTGCCCCAGAGGGGACACAGAGGACATTGGCAATGGCTCCAAGCTCACAGTGGCCAAAGGCCCAGCTCGGTGCTTCCTCAGTGTGGACACAGCCCGCTAATGCCAGCCCTCACGAGAGTTGCCCAGAGTGGTCTGTCACCCCACAGGCTGGACCCTGCCCTGGCTCCCACGGGTCTCCTCTCTCCCCATTTCCGAAGCAGACGTGCAGCACTGCCTGCAGCCTCCCCTGACCCCGGGCACCCCGAGAACCTAGCCATTGCCCTGGCTAGCGAGTCACACCCAGTGAGCCCAGCCTTGTCTTCTCTCGGGCTCTGTGGGACCACCGCTGGTCGTGCTGGGCCCGGGCTGAGGCAGCTGTGCTGTAATCTCCAGCCAGGCGACACCCCTTGGTGTCAGGGGCCAAGTCCACCCTGCAACTCATTTCAGAATCCCAGAGACAGAGGCTGACAGGGGCCCACTGGGACCCTCTAGGGCAGGGAGCGTCAGAGGGGCGAGGGGCTGACTGGGCTGAACCCGGTCCAGCTCCCGGCCTGATGGTGCTGTGGGAGCAGGAACAGGGGTGAGGTAGGCAGTGTCTCCTCCACCCCACTGACCCATCACCAGCCCGTGCTCCATTCCCGGTTCCGAATACTGGGCCGGCGTCAAGACACCTTCCAGCCTGCTTGGAACTGTTCCATTCACGAGAGCGGAGATGAGGGACTCGAAGGCCGATGCGTGAGGGAGGCAGTGAAATGGGGCACTTCCAGCAGTGGTGGGCGGGCGAGCTGGAGCAGGCCCTGGTGACAGAAGCAGGAGGAGCGACCCCTGATGGACCCTCTCAGGAAATGCAGGGACAGAAGGGAGTCGGGGGCCGGGGCGGGGTACGGGCCCAAGACCAGGGCTGGGAGCAAGCGGACAGGCTGGCACGGGAGTGACCAACGCTGGAGACTCGGTTCCAGGGAAGGCCGCTGCGAGCTGGTCCTGAAGGGTGCAGAGCCCACAGGGACCCACACACCTGGCAGAGTGGCCAAGTGACTGGGTGGACGGCAGGTGCTGGTGGGCAGGGGGTGGAGAGTCACCCCTGCTCGCTATCGGTAAGGGTGCAGACTGGCAGTTTCGGAGGGAAACCGTGTGCGGTTCTTCAGTAGCGCAGGGCGCAGCAACCCATAACCCAGCACCGCTCTGCCGGGCAGCCCAGGACACTCCCGCCCTCATCCGGGGGACGTGTCACCGCACAGCCTGGAGGCCCATCAGCAGAGGCGGGCTAGAGGCGTGGGAACTCCCAGGCGCTGCTCTGCCCTTGGAAAAGATCAGCCCGGTGTAGGCTGGAGTTAGCACCGCGGGGAGGCACCTGCCTCGTCCCAGGCATCTCCCAGGGCTCCCCACGTCCTGCCAGAAGTGACTCAAGGGCAAGACCAATACAAGATGACCTTGGGCCTTCGGGAACGAAGTGGATGGAAATGTGAGGGGGTTGTGCTCTGTGAAATCAGGGTCACTGTCACTGTCACTCTCCTCCCGTTGTTCATCAGTTTTCTCGAGCGGGCCCAGTAACGTCTCCAGCGTGAGACTTGTTGTTACTGTGTTTGGCATATCGAAGACATCACGGGGAGTTTCCCAGGCTTTGCCGTGCAGGCGAGATACTCTGGGTAGCTTGCCGGGCACTCCGAGAGGGGCGGAGGAGGAAATCAGGATATGAAAAATAATTGCTGGACAGTGGGTGTGGACTAGAAATAGTGAAAGCAGACAGACTGGCACAAAACGGCAAAGGGACCGTCTGGAATTGCAGAGACAGTGCAGGGGCAAACGTGGGTTGCCTGATAGACAGCCAGTCCAGGTGTGGTCCCCGGCACCACACAGGGTTTCCCGAGCCCCATCAGAAGTGATCCTGAGCACAGAGCCAGGAGTCAGCCCTGAGCACCACCCGGTGTGGCCTCCCCCAAACAAACAAAAACCAGAACAGAAGAAAACACACATGCTGGTGACCCAGCAGTTTCACCTCAGGAACCGAGTCTACAGTCCCAGGTACAAAATCACAGACATCCCGCGTCCCTCGCCTGTCGTACGAGATATTCAACAGTGAAAGTGGAAACTGCATTCTGCAAGGCTGTGGTCAGCGAACCGTGCCGCGGTCCACACGTCCAGATGCTCAGTTGTGACTTGGTGGCCCTGAGAGACTTTGTTTTGTCTTGAGGGGAGGGAGGGAGAGAGAGAAGTTGCCTCACCGGGAGCACGGGCCGTGAATGCCGGAGGGGCTGGGGGCCTGGGCGATGCCCTTTGGCCAACCCCTGTGCTTGCTTCTTGTTCTTCAGGCGCGGCCCAAGGGCGAGGGGCTGACCCCCTACCAGGGCAAGAAGCGCTGCTTTGGCGAGTACAAGTGCCCCAAGTGCAAGAGGAAGTGGATGAGTGGCAACTCCTGGGCCAACATGGGGCAGGAGTGTATCAAGTGCCACATCAACGTGTACCCCCACAAGCAGGTGAGCCCCCGTCTGTCTGCATGGGCGGGGGAGGCTGTTCCCAGGTGGAGGAGGATGCGGGGACCCCATCTGGGCTAGTGAAGGGCGGGGGCGACTGGAGCAGCTTTGGTGCCTCCCGTGTAGCAGCCCTGCCGGTCCCGGAGGGCCTGAGAGAGTCACGGGCAGCACTTGCTCTGGGAGGGGCGGGAGAGATCGTACTGGGGTGGGGCGCTTGCCCTGCACGCGGCCCACTCGGGTTTGATCCCCGGCATCCCAACTGGTCTCCCCAGTGATTCCTGAGCACAGAGCCACAGCCCCTGAGATCTCTGACCTCAAAACCTAAAAAAGGGGGAGAAGCTTGACGTGTCCCAATGGGAGGAAGATATCCTAGAAAGACAGTAGAGTAGGTGCAAATGCCCTGGGGGCCCGGAGTGCTCATGGAGTGCTCCAGGTCCAAAGCTCTTAGAGCAAGAGAAATGGGTCAGGAGGTGAAGGAGACCTGGGACATCGGGAGCAGTCGGCCAGTGAGAAGGATCTGGAGGAAGCAGAAAGTTCTGGAGCGGTGGGGGCTGGGGTGTCTCTGATGCTCGAAGGCAGAGGTGGGACGTGTGAGGCGGGACAGGACTTGGGCCCTTGGGAAACCTCACTGCTTGCCGTGTCTGGCTCTGGGAGCTGAGGTGACACGTGGCTCTGCGGCCACCGGCTTGGGGGTGTCTGAGCGTGCAGTGGGCCCGGGAGTAGGGCCACAGGGAAAGAGTGGGAGGTGGTGACCCCATGGGGCCAGCAGGGTGGCCCTGAGGGAGACGGAGGGGGCGAGAGAACAGCCATGCAGGATGGGGTGCGCCGGGGGACGCCGTGTGGCTGAGTGGACCAGCAGGTTGCGGTGGCAGGCTGGGCGGCCAGGGGCTGGCAGGGGCCTGGACAGGGTCTCATGCTGTGGCAGTGGTTTTTACAGATGCCACAAGAGGTCATTTTCTGACCCCCACACTGGCTGGGTGTGTGCGCACCCACACCTCACACCCACCCATACCACTCACAGTCTCTCCCACACACTCTCATACACGTCACGGCACCTCAGACAACTCACACACACCCTCACACAATTCACACAGTCTCACTCTCACACCCTCACACCCCCTCACATTCCCTCACACACACACTCTCACACCCCCTCACACACACACCCTCACACACCCTCACACACACCCTCACACACTCTCGTACACCTCACCACACCTCAGACAACTCACACACACCTTCACGATCCCTCACACAAACCCTCACACAATACACACACTCTCAGACACCCTCACACCCTCACACATCCTCACACCCCCTCGCACACACCTTCACAGCCCCTCGCACACCCCCTCACACCCCCTCACACACACCCCCTCACACCCCCTCACACACCCCCTCACACCCCCTCACAACCCCTCACAAACACCCTCACACACATCCTCACACACATCCTCATACACCCTCACACACACCCTCTCACACACTCTTGTACACCTCACAGCACCTTAGACAACTCACACACACCTTCACAACCCCTCACACACACTCACACAATTCACACACTCTCACTCTCACACCCTCACACAAACATCCTCACACCCCCTCGCACACACCCTCACACACACCCTCACACCCCCTCACACACCCCCTCACACACACCCTCACATCCCCTCACACATCCTCACACACCCTCACACACATCCTCATACACCCTCACACACACCCTCTCATACACTCTCATACACCTCACAGCACCTCAGACAACTCACACATACCTTCACAATCCCTCACACACACCCTCACACAATTCACACACTCTCACTCTCACACCCTCACACCCTCACATACATACCCTCACACCCCCCACACACATCCTCACACCCCCTCACACACCCCCTCACACACACCCTCACATCCCCTCACACATCCTCACACACCCTCACACACATCCTCATACACCCTCACACACACCCTCTCATACACTCTCATACACCTCACAGCACCTCAGACAACTCACACATACCTTCACAATCCCTCACACACACCCTCACACAATTCACACACTCTCACTCTCACACCCTCACACCCTCACATACATACCCTCACACCCCCCACACACATCCTCACACACCCTCGCACACACCCTCACACCCCCCTCACACACACCCTCACACACACCCTCACATCCCCTCACACATCCTCACACACCCTCACACACATCCTCATACACCCTCACACACACCCTCTCATACACTCTCATACACCTCACAGCACCTCAGACAACTCACACATACCTTCACAATCCCTCACACACACCCTCACACAATTCACACACTCTCAGACACTCTCACACCCTCACACCCTCACACACATACCCTCACACACCTCACATCCCCTCACAAACCACACACTCCCGGACACTCATCCACACCCTCAGCACTCACACACACCCTCACACACCCTCATCTACCATCCACACACCCTCACTCACAGCTTTCCACACGCACCTCCTCACACACCCTCCACCACCCTCCCACACACCCTTCACAACCCCGTCCCATGCACTGCCCACCCTCTGTTTACCGGTACACGCCCCCCCCCCCCCCCCCCCCGCCAGTCTGACACAGGCCCCGCCCACTGGGGCCGTGAGAGGGGACCTGGGGGAGGCCCGGCATTGCAGGCACCGGGGTTCACCTGCGCCCCGGGTGGGGGTGCCCGTTCCCAGCAGGGGCCCCGCCCACACACAGGTGCCCTTCAGGCGCCCCTGCTGAGCTGCGTCTGCTGGGCTTCGCCTCCAGCCCAGGTTCTGCGCAGCCTGTTTCACAGTGGATCACAGCAGAGCCGCATGCCTGGGAGTGAACCGGGGACCGCCGGGGACCGCCTGTGAAGCTGTGGGCAAGGGGCCTCCGGCGGGGCCATCTCTGCCGCCCAGCACTGGCGGGGGTCCGTGGCGGGAGAGGCGGGACTGAGCGGCCCAGGGCCTGCAGTGCCGTCCCCAGGGGAGGGGGAGGACACGCGGTGCTGGTGCCGGGCGGGGCGTTTCGCGGCCCGAGGAGCGCCTTGGAGCCTGGAGCAGGGCTGGGGTGTCCTGCTGGAGGACAGCAGGGCAGGCTGGGGCTTGGGGTCAGGAGAGGCCACTTCCTGCAAGGAGAGGACACAGCAGGCGTGGACCCTGCAGGGGCTGACCCTCTGTGGCCAGCCAGGTCCCGGCAGAAGGCCGCTGAGATCCCACGCCCCGCGGTGCCCCCGGGGCCTCCTTCCCCCTCCCAAGCCCCCCAGACCCTGTCACCCTGAGGTATCCTGAGTGCCAGGGACCCCTGCTGGAGCCCGTCCGTCTGTCTGTCCTGCTCAGCCCGGGCCACACGCAGCAACCTCCGGACCGCGCCATGCTGGTGCCCATCCATGCTGGGGGCAGGGGGGAAGCACCCCTGGGAATGTCTGAGGCAGGGAGGGGTGCAGCGGGCGGGAGTAGGGCCAGAGGGAAGGAGTGGGAGGGGATGACCCCATGGGACCGGCAAGGGGGCAAAGTCACTTGGCCTGGGACCCGGCCTCTGCACACCCAAGCCAGGTCGCCCCAGCAGCCTTTGATGAGCCAAGGAGGTGGGGTGCCCGCTCCCCGGGGTGCTGGGGGCTGTAGTTTCCGGCCCCCAGCTCTGACCTGAGAACCCTCCCGGCCCCAAGAGCCACATCTGTTTCCCGTCAACCTCTGCCCCCTCCACCCTGCCCCCCAGGAAAAGAAAACAGTGAAAGGCCCCGCCTCCCCGCTGGCCGTGGGGATGGCCAGGTCATCGGTCCCAGCTGCTCAGTGTTTGCCCTGGGCGAGGGGAGGCCGGGCTCAGCCTCCCCAGCTGCACCCCGCGGGGTTTCTCCAGGAACCAACTGGGAAGGGCTGGGCCAGGCGGGGGCCACCTGGAGGGAGGGGCCTGGAGGGGCGGGGCCAGGGCGCTACCTGGAGGGGCGGGGCCGTGGCACTATGGCGGGGCGGGGCTGAAGGGGGCAGGGCCTGGAGGGGCAGCCCGAAGAGGTGAGGGCTGCTGAGGGGGATGCAGGGGTTCCCACTGGGCCTCTGCAGGTTGCCTGGCTCCCAGCCCACCCCCCAGCCCTACCTAAGGTTGTGTGTGATGGTAACGCCAGCCAACAGTGATAGTCCATGTGGGGCACTGTTCCAGTGACTGCACCTATTAACCGATTCACTTTTGTTTTTTTTTTGCTTTTTGGGTCACATCCGGCTTTGCACAGGGGTTACTCCTGGCTCATGCACTCAGGAATTACTCCTGGCAGTGCTCCGGGAACCATATGGGATGCTGGGAATTGAACCCGGGTCGGCCGCGTGCAAGGCCCTACGCGCTGTGCTATCGCTCCAGCCCCTAACTGATTCACTTTTCACAACTGCCGTATCACATCCTTACTCTGGGTGGCGCCAGTTTCAAGAGGTGGAGAGCTGTGGAGTATGAGTCTGAGGCCAGAGGGACCCCGAGCCTAGCGCTACCAAGGCCAGGGAGCCCTTCTTACAGCCCTCCGCAGGCCTTCCCAGGTGACGCCAGTGGCGCCCACAAGCCCGGATGTTTCCACTTTCAGTGCTGCTCTGTCAGCCACTGCCCCTTCCCTTGCCGTCACCAATCTCAAGTCATGGCCGGGAATGTGACGACAGTGGCTCTCATCCATCACAGTTTTATCTCGGCACTGATTCCCAATGCCGTCAGTGACCAGGGCCCATGTCCACACCCTCCACCAGTGTCCATTTCCTCTGCCCTGTCTCAGTTCTTTAGACCCAGTTCTCAGGGCCCTTGACCGTCCCCGACCGTCTCCTATGTCCACGTCCCAGTGAGATGGTTCTGTGTCTCCCTCTCCGGGTCATCCGCCTCGCAGCGATTGCATGATTTCATCTTCGCTGGTGCCCTGGCTTCTTTGTCCACTCTTCTGTTCTTGGGCACTCGGGCTGTCTCCAGATCCTGGCTGTTGGGACCAGCGCTGCCAGGGCCATGGGGGTGCAAGTTGCTTTTCTGAAGAGGGTTTGGAGCCCTCTGAGTGGGTTCCCAGAACAGAATTCTCGGTCATGTGGAAGCCGAGTCTCTAGTTGTTTGGATGTGTCCATGTTTTCCAGAAAGGCTGGACCGTCACTCCCAGCAGCAGTGGACGAGGGCCTCTGTTCTGCCACACTGGCCGTGTTTGTGCTCGTGCCGTGTGGGTGTCTGCTGTGTGACGATTTCCCTTGCTGTTTTGCTCTGCATTTCCCTGGTGATGAGGGCGTGCAGCACTTTCTCGTAGACCTGTCGGCCGTCTGTGCCTCTTCTCAAGAAAGTGTCTGTCCATCTGTCCTCCCACCTTACATGTCATCGTCCCCTTTCCTGGGAGGAACAGAGGTCAAGTTCCGGGCCAGGTTCACGCCATGGGCAGCAGAGAGGCCCCACTTGCGCTGCCCTGCCAAAGGGCCTTAAGAGAAGATGGGGCTCCTGGGACATCCCTGCCTGCCCCAGGGCTCTGTCCCTGCCCTTCCCAAGCAGCAGACAGGGCCCTGGGACCTCACATGTGACAGCAGGGAAGCGTCACTGAGTGGCCACAGTGTCCAGGGGCAGTGTGGAGCCCTTCCCATGGCCTGTGACCCCACCACCTCCTGCTCCTCCCACTGACCCCTGAGGACACACGGTGCCCTACAGGCAGGAAGAGGTCAGTCCTGCAGAGGGTGCAGGGCTGAAGGGTGACCCCAAGCCCACAGTGCTGTGACTCAGGGCATCAGGCTGCTGGAACTGTGTCAGAGGAGAGAAGTCCCTGGTCCCACAGCCGGACTCAGACGGTCCCTCAGCTGAAGTGTCTGTGTGCCCTGTTCTGCCCCAGTCCTAGGTTTGGGGGGCTTCCAAGAGAGGTCTAGCTGTCCATACAGGGGCATCGAGCCTCTGGGTCCCCAGGCTGTGCCCACACCCGTCCCCAACCCCCAGCCAGCCTCCAGAGCGCCTGGACAGTGCCCCCCTCTGCCGCTCTCCCCACCCCACACCTCCTCCCCCCTCTCCGCAGAGACCCCTGGAGAAGCCCGATGGCCTGGACGTCTCGGACCAGAGCAAGGAGCACCCACAGCATCTCTGTGAGAAGTGCAAAGTCCTGGGCTACTACTGCCGCCGCGTCCAGTGACCGCCGCCGCCCTCCACAGGGGCACAGGCACACTGCCCGTGCCGTCGGGGGACACTTCATTTCTGGGTCATGTGGGCTGACAAGCAGTGTTATGGACACAAATGCCCCCATAAGCCAGACCCCAGCCACACTTCCCTGGTGGACCTGGGCCGGGCTCGGGGTGGGGTGAGCAAGCTTCAGTGCTCAGGGCCCCGCAGAGCCCTTGTCGGGGGCTGCAGGCCCCCTGCAGTGTCCCCTCCCTGGGACCCTCTTGGGGTCAGCAGCGTTGTATTGGCTACAAAGTGCACTAAATTTACTGTGAATCCCAAAGCCTGTCCCCAAGGGACTGTCCCCTGAGACTAGCCAGGCACCCTCCAGAAACTTCCCCAGTCAGCAGCACTCTCTGGGGCCGCCCTGTTCCCTGCCCCATGGGCTCTCCAGCCACTGCCAGCCTGGCATCTGCTGCCCACCCGCATGAGCCCCTAGCCCCACCGAGCTGCCCGGCCCCATTTGGGTCTGGGATGGGGAGGCGCTAAGGAGGACCTGGCCAGGGTCCGGGCTGCTCCCCCCTGGGGGCCCCACGGCAAGAGGAGGCTGCTCTGCAGAATTCCAGGGGTTCCAGGTGCCTGAGCCCACCCCACACGGCTCTGCTGCTCCAGGCAGGACTCAGCCTGGCGGGGTGCCCGCACTCCCAGGGACCCCAGGCCCGGCACCCCACTGTGCAGTGGGGACTGTGATTCCTACCTCCCGAGGGGCCTCTGGGCTGCATGAAGCTGGTCTGGGAGGAGGCGTCCCCGCCCCCAGGAGAGACCTGAGTCACTGCCCTGGAGGGGCGGGGCCCTGTCTGCTCAGAGGCCCCCCGCCACAGATCGTCACCCCAGTGTGTCTGTGGAGAAGACTCGGCCCTCACCGCGGCTGCTGGAGCCCCACACACGCTCCCTACGGCCACAGCAGGCGCCTGGCCAGACAGCGAGTAGGTTCAAGGCCACAGATCTGGGGGTCCCTGTCCTGAGAGCGTTTGTTCCAGTCTGAGCCCTGCCAGCTCGTTCTGCCCATGGGGACCGAGTGGCAGCAGGTGGCTGTGAACAACCCCCTCCCCCAGGGCTGCCCCGAGGACCCCCGCTGGTGGTGCCAGCATCGGCATCGGGGCAAGCTGGAGCCACTGAGCAAGTCTGCCTCGCGGCTCCCAGCAAGGGCCGTGTGCAGGCTGCCGGTTGGGGGGCAAGTGCAGGCTCTCGGGGTGTGTGCAGGCTCGGTGGGGGGTGGGGTGGGGTGCGTACGGCTCGGTGGGTGTATGCAGGCCCAGATGGCGTGTGCAGGCTCAGGGGCCGTGTGCAGGCTCTCGGGGTGTGTGCCATGGGCCCCGCCCTTGCAGGGACATGGCCCCACGGGGAAGGCATAGGGCATCCCAGGATACCTGTGTCGTGGAAACAGAAGAGCCCAGCCCTACAAACAGCCCAAGCGCCAGGTCCAGCAGAGCTCTAGACTGATGGTGTCGGTGCGTCTGTCCGGCTGCAGGAGCCGGCCACGCGGGGTCTCCCACCCTGTTCTCCGTGGCACAGGGGCACCGTGTGGTGAGCAAAGCCAGGCCGTCCAGGCCACGTGCTGGGGGAAGTAAGTGCTAGAGGGTCGTGTGAGTCGTTGGAAGGGACAGTGGTTGGCAGGTGGTAGGTCCCAGCCGGCTGGGGGAAGATGGAAGAGTGTTTACCCCATATGAAGTATTCAATAGTTCTACTTGTGAATTTGTATTTATTTTGAGTTATACTTGACACGGAATTCCTTTTTTTTTAAAAAAAAAACTTACTGTGTGTGTATTTTGAAAATTACGTAGATGTTAAAATTTCTGCATGGTTGCCAATTTTTCTCACAACACTGAATTTGTTACCTTCTCCCCCAAAAATCTTCACCATGATTTTTGTCTGTATATATTTGAGGGCCTTTAAAAAAAAAGGAAAGGGAAAGCATATAATTGCTTGGTCTTTGGGAAGAAACGAACAAAACGAAGCATTTTAAGAGCTTCAGAGCTTTCAGGAGGCCGATCAAATCTCAACAAAGATTTCTGAAAGTGTTTTTCCACCTTCTGGTCAAGCTGCAAGGAACTATTTATGGTGAGAAAGTTTCCCTTATGCCCGTTGTTGGAGTTTTGTTTGATTTTCCCCCCTTTTCTACTATGCTTTGGTCTGTAAAAAGTATGCAAAGTGAACTGCAATAAGAAGGAAATATTGTCGACAAACATTGTATGGAGTTGGTGCCTGGCCCTGGTTGGGGCAGCCTTTTGCAATCCCTGAAGCCATATCGTTGTTACTCGTATTTTTTTCTTTGGACAGAAATATCAGTATTAAGTAGCCAGCCTGTCCTTCAAGTGCTGAGATGCATTCCTGTGCTCCTTGTTTAGACGTTTGTGTACCAGGGCAGTGTGACCTTTCTGGTGGAAGCTGTTCGAGGGGACAGTGGGAAGGAACCTCTGCCGAGAGGCTAACCTAGCATCTAATCCATTTCTCTCGCACCTTATTATTACCTTGTTATTGTTATTAATTTGGGGGTTGCAGGGACCGGCCCTGGCCGGGCTCGGCTCCCAGCCGCAGGGCTGACAGGATGACAGGAGCGTGAGGCCGCGTGGACCCAGGCTCTTCGCCCTTGGATTTGTCGCCCAGAGCCCTTCCATCTGCCCCACGTCATATAATCGACTTGAATCTACCCTGAAGTAACCCGTCATCACTGCATCATAGCTGATGGCACTAACCCTGACGTTCAGCCTCGCGGGGCAGCCGTGTTCCTGACGGGCTGCAGCGCCAGCCTCCCGCCATGCCGGGCCGTGTGTCTGTCTGTGAATGTGTGTGTGTGTGTGTGTGTGTGTGTGTGTGTGTGTGTGTGTCCAGCTAAAAAGACAAACCGAGCCCGAGGGCCCAGCTCGCGGCCAGTGGAGAAGGCTCCAGCCTCGGCCCCGGAGCCGCCCTCGGGATGGCATTCCGCTGTGTGCCTTATTCCTGGAGATCTGTACAGCTCGCGTCCAGACAAGCAGCCCTTCGTGCTGTATTAAAGGACTTTGAAAGCAAGAGGTTCTCGCGTCCTCGTTTCCTGAGCGCAGGCGGGAGGGCCGGCCACTCCCCTCCTCCCTGCCGCTCTGCCCTCAGCAGACACGGCAGCGCTGTCCGGCTCCGCCCTCAGTGCTCCCGGACTGGGCGTCGGGAGAGGGAACAGAACCACAGGCTGTGACGGTGGCCACAGCCGGGGAGCCCCGATCCTGGGAGCCAGCTGTGTCTCCACCAGGATGGGACCCTCCCCACGGCTTTCCTGCGGTGCTGGGGCCTCTGGGCGAGACTGTGGTTCCAGGGACAGGGATGCAACTGGGGTTGCCTGCACTGAGTCGCCAGCCCTGTGTCTGAGAATTGCCAGAAGCCCCGTACCTCTGACCAGGTCAGTGAGCTTGTCTTGTCCCGGTCACACCATGGGCTGCAGCCACCCCTGGCTCTCCAAACACCTCCCCTGAGCTGGAGCAGAGAAGACAAAGTGGGCCTTCTCAGGGCTGTGGATGGGGTGGCAGGCGGCAGAAGAGGGGTCTTGGGTTTTCTCTGAGGCCGTCTCTGCTGTGGAGGAGACCCTGTGTGCAGTGTGGCCTGTGACCCTTGAGGTGGCGCCGCTGAGGACGCAGGCCCAGAGCCACTGTGGGGCTTTGGGCTCAGACGGGACAGGGGAGCTGTACGGAGGCTCAGGCCTGTGCACGTCTGCCCGGAGAGGAAACAGATCCAGCACAAACAGCATGTCCACACCTGCCGCTCCCCGGACAGAAAGGATTTCCGGCTGGACTTGGTGTCCATTTCCAGAGGCCACTGGGGGCTGGGAGAGGGCAGAGTCCATCCTGAGGCCTTAGAGGACCATGAGGATGCCTGGGCCGGCCCTGCTTCCCTCAGAGCAACCCCTGGACCCCCCCCACATCTGTCTGAGCCAGAGTGAGGCCCCCAAGGGTCAGTGCCCTCAGAGGTCAGCTGCAGGAGTTGGCCGGGGCGGGTGACAGAGTGGACACAGTGCCCAGGTTACACTTCACGAGGGGCTGGTGACCCGCAGAACCTGCTTCACTCAGCACGCGAGGGGCCAAGGGGAAGCCCAGTGTCCCCCAGCCCAGAGCCCTGGTACTCAGGTCCTGGGGTGACCCACCAGGGCTCAGAGCCACCCGCCTCTTAGAACAAGTGCCCTGGGACCCCAGTGTCCCCGCGACTCTCTTCCCCACGGCTGCTGGCCCAGAGGCTGGCACCAGGCACCTCTGCTGGGCTCAGCCACAGACTCCAGGCACTGAGACCTCACCCCCGGGGCAGGCGGGAGGGTGACTGGAGGGCCAGGAGACGTGCCCCCCCCCCCCCCCCGCCTGCTCCTCTGACCCTGACAGGAGGTCCCAGGGGTGTCTCCTGACTCATGCAGACCTTCCTCCAGGCTAGATGGGGCACCTGACCCCGGCTCCCCTCTGCCTGGGAACCCAGACCCCACAGCCCACCCCCTGCTCTCTGCACCTCATTTCCTGGGCAGGAAAGGGTGGAGGGTGGAGCGTGCCCCTGAGCAAGGCCGGCTTGTCCCTGGAGTTCTGACAGGAGCTGGGACAGCCTGTCCTCAGACACAAAGGCCCCTCTCAGCAGCTCCGGAGCTGCTGCTCATCCAGGGGTGTGAGGGGGCCTGTGCCTCCACCTACCCAACACAGTCACACAGGCACTCTCTCTCTCTCTCTCTCTCTCTCTCTCTCTCTCTCTCTCTCTCTCTCTCTCTCTCTCTCACACACACACACACACACACACACACACAGAGTCACTCTCAAACACACAGCAGAAACATACTCACACAAGTCACTCTCTCCCCCTCTCTCACACACATACTCAGATTCACACACCCACACAGAGTCACTCACACATTCACACAAATTCACACACACAGTCACACTCACATTCACACACATTTTCATTCATCTTCACACACATTCACACAATCATACACATGTTCATACACACACTTACACCTTGGCCAGACCTTTGCACACAAGCACACTGCAACATGGCACCTGACAAGTACAACAGCACACACTCAGACACACCTGAGCCAGACCGACTCACAGGCAGTTCCTGGGGAGTCCCGGGGAGCCGAGGCCTGGGCTGTCAGTTAGGAGGCATGGAGCTATTACAGGCAGCCTGGGTCCCAAAGCCCCTCAGCCCCTCAGCCCCTGAAATCCTGAGCCCCTCAGCCCCTGAACCCCTGAGCTCATCAGCCCCTCAGCCCCTGAACCCCTCAGCCCATCAGGCCCTCAGCCCCTGAGCCCCCGAGCCCCTCAGCCCTCAGCCCCTGAACCCCTCAGCCCCTCAGGCCCCGAGCCCCTCAGCCCCTGAACCCCTGAGCCCCTCAGCCCTGAGCCCCTGAGCCTGGAGCCCCTCAGTCCCCGAGACCCTCAGCCCCTCAGCCCATCAGCCCTCAGCCCTTGAACCCCTGAGTCCATCAGCCCCTCAGTCCCCGAACCTCTCAGCCCCTGAACCCCTCAGCCCCAAGCCCCTCAGCCCCTCAGCCCCCGAGCTCCTCAGCCCCTCAGCTCCTGAACCCCTGAGCCCATCAGCCCCTCAGCCCCTGAGCGCCTCAGTCTCCGAACCCCTCAGCCCCTCAGCCCCCAAGCCCCTCAGGCCCTGAACCACTCAGCCCCTGAGCACCTCAGCCCCTAAACCCATCAGCCCCCAAGCCCTCAGCCCCTGAACCCCTCAGCCCCTCAGCCCCAAGCCCCTCAGCCCCCAAGCTCCTCAGCCCCTGAGCCCCTCAGTCCCCGAACCCCTCAGCCCCTGAACCCCTCAGCCCCTCAGCCCCCCAGCCCCTAAGGCCCTGAACCGCTCAGCCCCTGAGTGCCTCAGTCCCTAAACCCCTCAGCCCCTCAGCCCTCAGCCCCTCAGCCACTGAGCCCCTCAGCCCCTGAGCCTCTCAGTCCCCGAGCCCCTCAGCCCCTAAACCCCTCAGCCCCTCAGCCCCTGAACCCCTCAGCCCCTCAGCCCTGAGCCCCTGAGCCTCTGAGCACCTCAGCCCCTCAGTCCCTCAGCCCCTGAGCGCCTCAACCCCTGAACCCCTCAACCCCTCAGCCCCTGAACCCCTTAGCCCATCAGCCCCTCAGCCCCTCAGCCCTCAGCCCCTGAACCCCTGAGCCTCTGAGCTCCTGAACCCCTGAGCCCCTCGGCCCCTCAGCCCCTGAACCCCTGGGCCCCTCAGCCCCTGAACCCCTGAGCCCCTCAGTCCCTCAGCCTCAGAACCCCTGAGCCCCAGAGCCCCTGAGGCCCTCCCTTACCCCAGCTGAGCCTTCGCAGAGGAGCAACTGCCTGTATTGTCACCTTCACCAGACCCTGGGGTGCTCCTCAGAATGAGACAGTGCCCTTCTGTGCCCACTCACCCAGACGGGCTGGGATTGCGCAGGAGGGCAGAGGGGGAGCGGGGGCAGATCTTCTGCCTCACCAACCTGGTTCCCTGCACCCTGCCCTTGCCCCAGGGTCCCCCGCCCCCCTCATACCAGGACAGCCGTGACTCAGGCCCAGAGAGGCCTGGCAGGGCTGCAGCTAGCGCAGAGTAAGGAGACGGCCTTGGCCGACACGGGCGCCTCCGCTCTGCCCTGTGGGGTCACTTTCCCATGTGCAGGGGTCATTCCCACCCACGCTGGGCATGGCCTCCAGCCCTTCACACCCTCTCATGTCTGACCCTCAGAGATGTGCCCGGGTGTGAGAGCTCAGCTCCTGCTGAGCCTCTGCCCAGCACTGTGGCCTGTCCAGGGTGCAACATCCCCTCCACTCTGCAGGCCTCTCAGCCCTGGGCCGCGGGGCCTGTGAGGGCACCAGAACCCCGGCCGGCCCCCCCTGCCACCTATCCCGGCCCCCAGCGCTGCCCCCCCGGGATACCCAGTAGCTCTCCCTTCCAGGCCTGTCCTCAGCCAGAGCCTCCCACCTCTATGTCCAGGTCCTGAGCCTGTGGGGCCCAGCGCAGCCCCACCCAGCCGTACCCACTCTCCACTCCCGCCCTGCAGGGACCCTGACGGGTCAGCTCTGCCGCATGGGTGTCTGTTATGGTGCCCACTGACTCCCTGAGTGTCAGGATGAGACGGTCCCAGGTATGCACGGGCACCGCAGCCCTGTTTGCTGTTTGCACTGCGTTTCTGCCCCAGTTTCCCCATTGTGCTGAGGCCAGGGACCTTCCCCTGCACTGGAACTGGTCCTGGATGTCCGGGCATTTCTTCCCATCCGAAGGCTCAGAACCCCCAGTGGCTCCTGCCAGCATAGACTGCTCTTTGCTGCCCCCTGGTGGCTCCAGCGGAGAACTGCACCTTCCTCGGAGCGGCCTAGGTTTGTTTTGATTCGATTTTTTCTTCTAGATCCCAGGCGAGCTCTGATTTCCCGGCAGTGTCTAGCCGAATGCACCTGTGTGTGAGTCAACTGGAGTAGCTACCCCCTCCCTTCCTTACGACAAGAATTCATGGGGCTGGAGCAATCGAACAGCATGGCCGACCAGGGTCAGCATCCCATCTGGGCCCCTGAGCACCAGCAGGAGTGAGCCTGAGCAACGTGGGCGAGCACCCCCCCCCCCAAAAAAAAAAAGAAATGGGAAGTAGAAACAACACAGAAAAAAAGGGCGTAAAAGAAAGCAGGGTGAAAAAATTAAACAGGGTGTAAAACAGTAGGGCAAAAAGATTCCCAGCTACCCCATGGCCTGCCCAGAGTTTGGATGCATCTGACTGTGGTCGCTGCTCAGATATGTACCACACACACATGCACACACACAGGGACACATACACGCACACACATGCATGCACACATGCGTGCACATGCACACACATGCACACATGTGAATAGAACACCGACTACTGTTCTGTGACCCTCTCTACCTTCATGACTGTTCCCTGTGAACCCAGAGACCCTTGTCAGTCTGGTTGCATCCCTTTGTTCAGTGACATAATGTGTTTATCAGTTCCCTCTTGAAGGATTGAAAGCATTATGTTACTATTATTTTTATTTTTTCGACACACCCAGCTCTACTTCGGGGTCACTCATGGCTCTGTGCTCAGGGATCACTCCTGGTGGGGCTGCAGGAACTTCATGGGTGCTGGGATTGAACCTGAATCAGCCGTGTGCAAGGCAAGTACCCGCCTGCTGTGCTCTCTCTCTCTCTGGCCCCTAAAGCATCATTATTTTAAATCTTTTTTCCCCCTCCACTTGCCCCCCAACAGAAAGGCCTGGGGTCCGCAGAGCCAGGGTCTGGCTTGGTACGTCTCAAGCCACTGTCTTTGATCACATTCCTAGGGCCTCACCCCTGCAACAGCACACCTGCCAGAGGGGCCTCAAATAAGACCTCAAATAGAACAGATCGACTAAGGATGTGCAGGTCATCTTTGATTTCACAAAGAAGCCTCAAAAAAAGAAAATCTCTCGGGTATTTCTTGTGCACCCCAGAATAAAGGTGTCCACTCTCATCACTATTATTCTCCAGTGCTGGAGCCCCGGCTACAGCAAACAGGCAAGAGTGAGGGATTGAGTTAAAGAAGTCAAACCATCACTGTTTGCACATGATATAAGCCAGAGCTAGAAATCCTCAGGGACTACCAAAATTCTACTAGAAAGGACAGACCAACATAGTAAAATGGCAAGCCCCCCTGTGGTGTAGTAGCTCCTTAGCTCCGGAAAAAGCGTTGTTAAGATGACCGTCCTACCCAAAGTCGTACACAGATTCAGTGCAATCCCTGTCAAAATTCCAACAGCATTCATCAAGGGCACAGAACAAAAACACTACCAAGGTTTGTACAGAAACATAGAACTCACCAACTTGTGGGAGATTTTGCATTCCCTAAGCTTAAAATTTACACTAAAGCTATGGTATTCAAGACACTGTGATATCAGAATGAACTCAGACTGTTCAACCAATGGAACAGAGTTCAGAGCTGTGAAGTAAGCCCCCCGTGTACAGATAGTTTATCTATGGCCACGGAGCCATGCGTGTGGAGTGGAGTGAAGGAAAAATCTTCAACAAATGCTTCTGGGAAATTGGTTGTTCACATTTTTTTTTTTTTTTTTTTTTTTTTTGCTTTTTGGGTCACACCCGGCAATGCACAGGGGTTACTCCTGGCTCTGCGCTCAGGAATTACCCCTGGCGGTGCTCAGGGGACCAGATGCTGGGAATCGAACCCAGGTTGGCCGCGTGCAAGGCAAACGCCCTACCCACTGTGCTATTGCTCCAGCCCCAGGTTGTTCACATTTAAAAAAAAATAAAACTGGACCAACTATCTCGTATCAGTAAAGGTCCTTATATTAGACTTTATATAAGTCCTTATATTAGAACTGAAGCTGTATGGGGGGAAATGTTGATGAAACTCCTTTTAATGGGCTCAGAGCTGCCTTCAATGGTTTGATTCTGTTGGCAAAGAAAAGAAAAGCTGGATCGAATGGGGCCCGAGGAGGGCGCTGGCCTTGCACACGGCCGACCAGGATTCCATCCCCGGCACCCCGAATGGTTCCCGAGACCCCCAGGAATGATCCCTGAGTGCAGAGCCAGGAGGACGCCCTGAGCATCATGGGGTGTGACCCTCCCACCCCCGAAAAAGTAGGGACTGGAGAGGTCCTGTCCTGAGGGGAAGGCGCTGGCTCAATCCCTGCACTGCTTCTGGCCCCCAAACACTGCCAGGAGTGAACCCTGAGCACAGAACCAGGAACAGGCTCTGAGCACAGCCAGGTGTGACCTCAAAGCGAGACCAAACAAATAAAACAGGAAAAAGAAAAGCAAAAATAAATGGGCTGGGCCGGAGTGAAAATACAATGGACAGGGCATTTGCCTTGCACACAGCCACTCCGAGTTCGATCTCTGGCATTCCATATGGTTCCTTTAACACTTCCAGGAATAATTCCTGAGTACAGAGTAAGGAATAAGCCCTGAGCATCACCAATTGTGGCCCCCAAGACAAAACAAAATAAAAAAAAAAAACGGATTACGTAAAATAAGTGGGACTACACCACATTTAGAAGTTTCTGCATTGTGAAAGAAATTACAGCTATTGCAAACACGCCACTGGATGGGAGAACAGATCAAAGAGCTAATATCCACGATATAGAAAGCACTCAATTAAAAATGAATAAATAACAACAAATCACTGTAAAATGGAGAGGAGCTGAACTCAAGCCCCTCAACAAAAACACACAAGTGACCAACAGGGATATGAAAAAGTGTATATCATCACTGATTGTCAGGGGGATGCAAAGCAAAAGGACAGAAGCCGTCAATGTGAGGGGTGGTGAAAAGGAACCTCCCATTCATTGTCCCTGTGAAAAACAGGAGACATTTCAAAGACTTAGACACGGAACTCCTGCGTGACCCACTGATTCCAACCGCTGGCATCACCCACAAGAAGCCAAAAACAGAAATTCCAAAAGATATACGCACACCAAGTCCATATTACAACTAAAAATAACCCACAGGTCCAAGAACAGATGGATGAGTCAAGAGAGAAGGGGATGCCAGGGAGGTAGACGAGACCCTGGCTTTTTTTTTTTTTAATATTTAAAAAAAATTTTTACTAGTGAAACACCATGAGGTACAGTTGTAGACTTACAAATTTTTGTGCTTGGGTTTCAGTTATACAATGATCAAGTACCCATCCCTCCACCAGTGCCCATTTTCCCCCACCGCGGGTCCCAGTATCCCTCCCACCCACCCCCCATCTCCCCCATTCCACCCTGCCTCTGTGTCAGGGCGTTCCCTTTTGCTTTTTCTCTCCTTTTGGGTGTTGTGGTTTGCAAAAGAGGCATTGAGTGGCAATCATGTTTGGAGACCCTGAGTTTCGCTACAACTCAAACGTGGTGTTGCAAGGCAGAGGCAGAGATTAACAAACACCAGCTGACCCTTGGACCGTGGTGGCAGGGCTGGGCTTAAAAACGCGGGGCACTCGAGAGCTGAGGTGACTGAAGCTGGTCGGGGGAGACGGGGCAGGCAACGTTAACACTATCGTAAAAGATTTAGGTGTCAAAAATACATATTGGGAGCTGGGGCCATAGCACAGCAGGTAGGGCGTTTGCCTTGCACGCGGCCAACCCGATTCCCAGCATCCCATGTGGTCCCCCGAGCACCGCCAGGAGTAATTCCTGAGTGCAGAGCCAGGAGTAAACCCTGTGCATTGCCGGGTGTGACCCAAAAAGAAAAAAAAAATTAAATTTAAAAATTAAAAAATATATTGCAAAACAAGACAGAAAACCCAACGAAACACACGACTACAAAAAAGGCAAAAAAGCAAATTAAAGGACGTGAGTATATGGTAGGACAATTCTTACAGGTTTAATACAGAGAAGTGATGCGGCAGGCTCCCACGGGACTTGCGTGAAGCAGGGGGGAAGAGAGGCCACTTCCTCCTGACCCGCCTCCGCCACCCTGGGACCGGCCGCGAAGGCGAGGGCTGATCAAGTCTGCATGAGCCCTGAGTGGCCCGGGCCTCAGGTCCCGCCAGCCCCACCAGGTGGCCATCAAGCCACTGCTGATGTCCACTTGTTCTGTCCAGCACGGGAGTTGATCCCCAGCACCCAACCTCTTGGGGGGCCATGGACTCGGACTGGAGCAAGAACTGCTCTTTGCAGGAAAGGGAATACAGTCCTAGGCCTTCCCCGGGCCTTCTGGTTCCTTGTCTCTCACAGAAAAGAATTTCAGGAAAAAAGGAGCAGTGAAGTAGTGCTGCACTGTCGCACTGTCCTCCCGTTGTTCATCGATTTGCTCGAGCGGGCCCAGTAACGTCTCCATCATGAGACTTGTTACTGTGTTTGGCGTATTGAATACGTCACAGGGAGTTTGCCAGGCTTTGCCATGCGGGTGAGATACCCTGGGTAGCTTGCTGGGCTCTCTGAGAGGGGCAGAAAATCGGACCCAGGTCTGCCAGGTCGGCCGCGTGCACGACAAACGCCCTACCTGCTGTGCTATCGCTCCCGCCCCGCAGTGAGGTAAAATCATTTTATTTGGAGGTTTTGAGGAAGGGAAGCGGGGAGAGCAAAGGGAGAGCGCAACGTGCTCACAAGAGAGCACAGGCTTCTCCAAAGGCGGAGGGAAGGGAGATGCGGCCGCACATGTGCTCAGTCACGTGGACACCAGCAGCACATGGGCTCCGGCTGCACGTGCTTACTCGGTTCAAGGTGGCTTTTATTTGTTATTTTTTATTTTATTTTATTATTATTATTTTTTGCTTTTTGGGTCACACCTGGCGATGCACAGGGGTTACTCCTGGTTCTGCACTCAGGAGTCACCCCTGGCGGTGCTCAGGGGACCATATGGGATGCTGGGAATCGAACCCGGGTCGGCCGCGTGCAAGGCAAACACCCTACCCACTGTGCTATTGCTCCAGCCCCTCAAGGTGGCTTTTAGAGGCTTTCTCCAAGCTGCCACGCGCGAGGCGTCGGCCGACATGAGAGTCCATTGCTGCGAGGTTGCTTGGGCCCTGGGGAGTGGCTGGAGAGTGGGGAGTGGTTGCGGCCCTCTTGGAAGCTCCTTTCCTGGCCTTTGTTCCCAGTGCAGCTTCTCAGAGGGGGTCCAACCTCCTCTGGGTCTGCTGGCACCAGGGAAAGTCTTACCAGCCCTTAGTCCCTGTGTCCAGAAGGTTTTTGGCAGCCTTGGAGCTGGGGGTTTACCACTTCCCACGAGTTCCATTGCCAGGGGCCCTCCCCTGTCTCCCAGCCCACATCATAAGGAATCCCCAAAAGTCAAATCAGAGAGAGGAAAGGACTAAAAGGCGCTGAACTCACTGACAACTTGTTCGAATTTGATGGAAAGCATAAACCCCAGTATTCTGTGTGAACCTGGGTTCATGCAAGAAATATAAAAAGAGAATCTTATGATGTCAGATCACAATCCAACAATCCAACTGTTTGGGGCCCATACCCAGTGGTGCTCGGCAGGGTGGGTACGACCCATATGCAGAGCACACACTCCGGTGTTTTGAGCTATCTCATCAGCCCTTAAATAGGAAATCTTGAAAAAATATCCTGTTTTTTTTTTAATCACAAGGTAGTCGAATAAAGAGTAAAATGGTCACACATTTCTCCTCAGAACAAAAATCCAAGTCAGCTGACGGCAAAGCAACATCAAAGAACACATAAACCCAGAATTCTAATTCATCCAGAGGCCCTTGTAGAGCAGCAGACTGAAAGACTTTCAGACAAGAGACATAAGAATGAATCACAGGGGCTGGAGTGATAGCACAGCGGGTAGGGCGTTTGCCTTGCACGCAGCCGACCCAGGTTCGATTCCCAGCAGTCCATATGGTCCCCCGAATGCTGCCAGGAGTGATTCCTGAGTGTAAAGCCAGGAGTAACCCCTGAGCATCGCCAGGTGTCACCTAAAGAAGCAAAAATTAAAAAAAAAAAAAACTTTAAATAAAAAAAAATTTTTAAAAAATGAATCACAGCAGACATGCGCAACAAGAAACACTAGAGGAAGTGCTTTGGTCAGAAGAGAAATGTCCCAGAGAGAAATCACGACCCCGCAGATGAAGGGTTAGAGGGCACTGCAGGAGGAGGCACAATGGACTTTATAAATTAAGGCTGAAAGTGATCTACAAGAGAAACGCAGGTTAAACAAGAGCTGTCACATAAAATGAGTTTGTAAAATACATCAGAATAAAATACAGGGTCAGAGTAGCAAGGACATGTGAGAGAGAAGGATGTTACGGAAAGGTCCAACTCTATGCGGAGAGGAGAAAGTCATCCCAGGCAGAGCGTGTTACGGCAGAAATACAAATCTACGGGAACCCGACAAAGAATTTTCCACCAGAGGAGACAAAAATGGAATAATAACACCATAGTAATGGTGGACAGAGTGTTAGTAGAGCGGGTAGGGCGTCTGCCTTGCATGTGGCCGACCCTGGCCTATATGTTGCCCTGAGCACCACCAGGGGTGAGCACAGAGCACTGCCGGCTGTGGTCCCAAAATAAACAAGTCCAAAAATGTAAGTTAAAAACATATTCCAAAAGGAGGGGAAAAAGAAGAAAAAGGAAGGAGAAAACTGTGGAGTGAAAGAAAACAAATCTCGAGATGGCCAATATATAAACACAACCGTCTCGAACACAAACCAGCAGTGGCGCCCACGACCCCGTGGAAGCAGAGCCCGTGACGCGGCGGCGGTGGCGGCAGCTTGTCCCGTACTGGCCGACCCGCGTTGGAGTTTTGGCATCACATCTGCATTTCACATGACCGGTGACGGGGAGTCTAGTCATGTGAGATACAGGCAACTGGGATGCTGAATGCAGATGAGGGTGGCCCCGGCTGGCGGGGTGTGGGTGGAGAGGGATCCCTCACGCTGACGAGAATGCCTGACGAGGACGGAGGTGCCCTGCCCTGCCCGTTCTGAGGGCGAGTGTTTCCCAGCTGAGCTGTGCCTGACCAGGTGGAGTGTGTGCCAAGGGAGGGCAGCTCAGTGAATCTGTTTAAGATATGTATTATAGGGGGCCGGAGCGATAGCACAGCGGGTAGGGCGTTGGCCTTGCACGCGGCCGACCCAGGTTTGATCCCCGGCATCCCATCTGGTCCCCTGAGCACCACCAGGAGTAATTCCTGAGTGCTGTTCCAGGAGGAACCCCTGAGCATTGCTGGGTGTGACCCAAAAAGCAAAACGAAAATTTTTTTAAATAATAAAATAGCTCCCCCACCTTCCAGTAGCTAGACAGTTACACCCACCAACTGCCATGTAACCCCATCAATGGCCAGGATCCAGAGACTAAAACCAAGCTCCTGGAAGAGAACAAGGCAAAGTCTCCTGCCCCCGCACCTGGCTGTCCTCACCAGGGCCCCTTGGAGGAGGGCAGGCTGAGTTTCCCTCTCTGCCCCGAGCAGAGCCCCAACAGTTGAAGACCTCCAGGACCCAGCCAAAGCCATGCTGAGATCACTCTCCACATGCTTGGACAAGGAACTGGCAGAAGAACCCAGGTGTGAGGGACCCGGGGCTGAGATCTCCAAGCCTGCTCGATTCGGGACTGGGCCTCCTCCACCCAGCTCCCCCACCTTCCAGTAGCTAGACAGTTACACCCACCAACTGCCCTGTAACCCCATCAACGGCCAAGATCAGAGACTATAACACCAAGCTCCCGGATGGACCTCTTATTTTTTTAGTTCTCACTCTCAGAGAACCCAGCAGGCTACTGAGAGTCTCCTGTCCACATATATGCCTAACTGGGAACACCTGTAAAGGTGATTAGAGGCTGCCCCAAAGCTTCCATCCCTCTCAGAGAGCCCGGCAAGCTACGGAGAGTATCCCGCCCTCACGGAAGAGCCTGACAAGCTAACTGTGGCGTACTCAATATGTCAGAAACAGTAACAATGAATGGTCCTCATTCCCCTGACCCTGAAGGAGACCCCAGTATGTCATCGGGCTACACTAGCACGTGACAGGGATGAATGGAGACGTTACTGGGCCCGCTCGAGCGAACTGATGAACAACGGGGTGATAGTGATGGTGGTAGAATAAAATATGTATTATAAAGTGTCCCCATTTCCCCTCTAGAGTCTTCTACTACTCTGGACAGTGAGGCTGTGAGCTAGTTACAGATGCGTAGGTACAGCCCTGGGCACACCTCCCAGTGTCGGGACCACACCCAGTGGTGCTCAGGGCTGACTCCTGACTCTGCGCTCAGGACTCACTCCTGGTGGGGCTCAGGGGCCCAGACGTGGTGCTTAGGAATGCAATCCAGGCTGACTGCAAAGATCAAACACCCCACCCGCTATACTCAGTCATTTTGGTTAAGTTTGTTTCGGTTGGCGGATTTTCCTGAATAAATGTCTCTTTACTGCTCTCTCCTCAGGACAATTCCTAAAAGTCTTAAATGGGCTTAAAAAAAAAAAGTTGCTGGGGCTGTAGTGATAGCACAGCGGGTAGGATGTTTGCCTTGTACGCGGCCGACCTGGGTTCGATTCCCACCATCCTATATGGTCCCCTGAGCACCGCTGAGGGTAATTCCTGAGTGCAGAGCCAGGAGTAACCCCTGTGCATTGCCAGGTGTGACCCAAAAAGCAAAAAACAAAATAAGTCCAGAAAATGAACTCACAGCATTTAAAAAAACAAAGTTGTCAAGGATTTTGCTTATTCGGAACTTTGTTTGTTTGCAGGCCAAACTTGGCAGTGCTCAGGGCCTTCTCCTGCTCTGTGCTCAGGGACCACACTGGGCAGGCACGGGGTCCACACGGGGTTGGGGGATCAAACTCAGGTGGGCTGCCTGAAAGGCAGGTGCCCTGTCCACTCCAGCTCCTGGGTTGTCTTTCTTACTGGGCTTTTTTGGAGCACCCACGTTGAAAACGTTAATTTTGGTGAGGTCTAGTTTAGGTATAATTTTTCACTGATCCTCTCGGGGAGGTTGTCTTATTCCTTTGGGGGGGGGGGGCGGAGGGGACACACCTGGCGATGCTCAGCAGTTACCCCTGGCTCTGCACTCAGGAATCCCTCCCGATGGTGCCCCGTGCAAGGCCAGTGCCCTTCCCTGCTGTGCTATCACTCCAACGCCTCTAATCAGTTCTCTGCTCAAATCCCCCCATCTATTCGTGTCCGCTGTTCCCCCTCCCCAGCGGTCCCTTGAGGGTCACAACTGTCACTGTCGTCCAGTCCCGTGTGCCTCTTCCTCCCTTCTCCCGCTTCCTAGCCCAGAAGCGAGAGGCACTGCCAGCCGCGGGAGTCCGCGTGCAATCACTCGTCTCTGCTTCGCTCAAGGCTTGAGTCTGTCTTGTCAGCAGCTAAGCTGGGTTTTGTCTGTGCTGCCTTTCCGTCCCGTCCCGCAGAACTCCCGGGAGCTGATTCCCGAGCCAGCCCCTGCAGAAGCGGAGCCAGAATTCCCACATCTCTGGGCCATGCTCCACTTCCTGCCTAGCAGTGCCCCCAGGGGCCAGGGGCTTCCTGTCCTCCCACTCTGCTCTCACCTCTGTCCTTCCCAGCTGGTCTCTGCAGAGCACCGGGACCTGCCGGGTTCCTGTACCCCCTCCTCTGGTGGTTGCTTACTCGCTCTTGCCCCAGCCACGGTGAGGCTCGATTTCCCGGAGCCGAAGGGTGCATTCCCCACGCCCCGCTGGACTAATTTTGCTTCTTGGGCCAGAGCAACAGCACAGTGGGGAGAGTGTTTGTTTTGCACACAGCTGGCCCGGGTTACATCCCCGGCCTCCCATAAGGCCCCCAGAGCACCTCCGGGAGTGACTCCTGAGCACCACTGGGTGTGCCCCCCCCACCAAAAAGGGAAAAAATTATTTTTGCTCCTGGCACTTTCCTTTTACCCAGTGGACCCATGATCAAGCCCCGGTACCTTATATGCCCCCAAAGCCCAGCCAGGAGTGCTCTGAGCACAGAGCCAGGAGTCAGCCCTGACCTGCTGGTGTGCTCCCCACCCTCCCAAAAGTCAACACTGTTATCAGCAGTGTTATGAACAACAACGACTGAATTAAAATTAAAGTTTCTGGGGCTGGAGCAATAGCACAGCGGGTAGGGTGTTTGCCTTGCACGCAGCCAACCCAGGTTCGAGTCCCAGCATCCCATATGGGCCCCCGAGCACCGCCAGGAGTAATTCCTGAGTGCATGAATCAGGAGTAACTCCTGTGCATCGCCAGGTGTGACCCAAAAAGCAAAAAAAAAAAAAAAAAGTTTCTTCCAGGGGAGGAGGTGGAGAGGCAGGCCTGACGGGGGCCCTCTGGAGTGCCCCCTCCAGCCTTGTGGGGAGGGGGGGTGGAGTCTGACCATGTTCCCACCCACCTGGCTCACACTCAGATTCTCAGATCCCCGGTCCCACAGCTCACCCTGAGGCACTCCGCAGGCCGCAGGGGTCGCCTTGTAGCCAGTGGACCCATGGTCCTGGCTCTGTACTCAGAGCACTCCTGGCTGGGCTTTGGGGCCCATGTAAGGTGCCAGGGGTTGAGTATGGGTCCACTGGGTACAAGGCTTCTGCACGCCCCCCCCCAGCTCCCCCACCCCAGCCCCGGACCCCAAAGGCACTGCTGTGGCACATCCCGACCCTGCCCTTCTCTGGCTCTCCTCCCCACCCCCACCCCACTATGACGCTCCCCTTCCTTCCTTCTTTCCCCTTCCTTTCATTTTCCATTCTTTTCTCCTTATTTTTTTTCCTATTTTGGGGGGTTTGGGGCCACACCTGCAGTGCTCAGGGCTTACTCCTGGCTCTGTGCTCCAGGATCACTCCAGGTGGTGCTCAGGGGACCCTGTGTGGTGCCGGGACGAAGCCCAGGACACAGGTGCCAAGGCCAGTGCCGTCCCGCCATCTGGTCACCTGCTCCGGCCCCACACATGCCTTTCCCCCAAAGAAAATGCCCTGGAGCTCCGAGGGAGTTAAAATTCTCCCAAGCTTTCTCCCACTTCACTGAAGAAGCCAGAGACCTCAAGTTCCCCAGTGTGATTAAAATTTAAATGCAAACAAGACCCCACAGGCCTCGTAATTCTATTGTGACAGAATCCAGCGGCTGCCTGGAAGGGCTGGGAGCCACTTTCCCCAGGTGGAGACGGTCAGGGACATGGCTGTTTCAGAGAGCCGAGCCCGCCGGAACAAGGGCCCCTTCGCTGCGCAGCAGCTGTGGAGGGCTGCAGAGTCCAGAGGAAGCTATGAGGCTGAAGGTCACGTTCCGGCCCCTGCGAATGGGCAGGGGTCCTGCTCTACTTGCTGACTCACACGCCCCCTTTGGGCCAGCAGGACCCCAGGGTTTACCCATCTATAAAACGGACTTACTTGGCGAACAGTAATTAATTCTTTCCATCACTGACTCAGCTCAGGTCTCCCAACACTGTCCCTTGCGAGCCCCTCGGGGAAAACGCGGCAACGGGGGGAGTCGGGCAGCACGGACCCCAGCTGCTGAGCCAAGAGGCCGGCGGTCTGCACCGCTCGACTCAGGCTTCTGTGAGCACGCTCGCTGGGGCAGCAGAAGACCAGTCACCTGATCGGGGACTCTGACAGATGCAGATGTCCTAACTGCCGGCCCGGTCCGTCTGCTTAGAGGGTCTTTTTTCTTTTTGGGTCATACCCGGCGTTGCACAGGGGTTACTCCTGGCTCATGCACTCAGGAATCACCCCTGGCGGTGCTCGGGGGACCATATGGCATGCTGGGAATCGAACCCGGGTCGGCTGCATGCAACGCCCTACCCGCTGTGTTATAGCTCCAGCCCCTGCTTATCCCCCACCCCAAACCTGCCGATTCACACACCTAAAAATGAACTGCCAATTTCAATGGCACATCTGGAACCGCCAAGTCCACCCCTCGCCACAGGCTGCAGACCTTCCTCTAAAACCAATGACTGTCTGGCCCGGCCCTCACGCCCACTGAATACAGCCTTCAGCAGCTCGCCAGAAGGTTCCAGAGCTCTGTCTGTAGTCAGCCCAGTGCTACCAGGATACAGGAAGGAAAACAGACTTGGGGCCACCAAGGGGCGTGGACAGCACACGACACTCTAAGGTGTGGGCCAGCCGCCTCTGGGGTTGAAGGACAGCGACCCCCTCACAGAAATGACAGGCCTCGTCAAAGTGACCCTGGACAGGTAAAGGGTGGGCTCACACCGTCACGGCTGGCTCCAAACCCCCAACTACAGATCTTCAAAGCAGGGTTTGTCACAGAAAATAGATTTATTTCACATTGTAGGCGGGCAGTTACTGCTCCACAGGGCAGCATATACACATAGGTATGGGTGTACATACGTACGGATATATGTGTAATCAGTGAATCAATTTTATCAAAACAAAAACAATGCCAGCATGCCAGGAAATGCACAGCAGCCCTGGGCTCACAGCGACAGATTCACAGTCGGGGCCTCAGCTCCTGGCTGCATGGACCCTGCCACGGAAACTGCCGTGAAGGCAGCCCGGGCCACACCGGCTTCCCCTTGCAGCCACAGAAAAGGCCGAGCCCGCCCCAGCCAGCGCCCGCGCACAGCTGAGCGCGCACTGCCCGCAGCTCTGCCCGCTAAGCAGGTGACCAGTCGGCCACGACTGACCGCTGGAGCCCAGCCACGGGCCAAGCAGGGGCGTGTTCCTGTGGGCGCTTCTGGGCACACTGAGGAGGTGCCCAGGATGCCGGGATGGGCGGCCGGGACAGTCACCAGGTGAGTCACTCGCGTGTGCCGTGTGGCCTGCAGCGCTGGGCCACGGTCAGCTCAGCTCGCCACAGTCTGTGATGACGATCTTCTTGGACGGCTTCCCACTCTTGGAGCCCAGAGCCTCTATCTTCCGCACGACCTCCATCCCCTCCTTGACATGCCCGAACACGACGTGCTTGCCGTCCAGCCTGCGGGGACGGGCGGAGACAGTCGGCACTACCCCCCAGTGCCCTGGCGCTGGGGCCATGGAAGCCCCAAGGCCAGCGAATCGGAAAGGCACTCCCTTGGGGACCAGGACCGGCCTCCCCCGCCCCCACACCCAGTCCCCAAACTCTGCGTTTCTGGGCACCCACTGGGCCAGCTCAGACGCGGTGAGCCCTGCCAAGCAGGGTTCCGGACAGATTTCAGGCAGGGGCAAGTCAGAGGACAGAATGGCCCCCGGCCTGTCCGAAACCAACGGCCACATGCCACGCAGTGGCACGCGCACTTCTCCCAAGCAGACAAGGTCTCTAGACCTTAGGGCGGCAGCAAGCCCAGGTCGAATCCCAGCACCACCAGCCTGAGCCTGAGCAGAGCAGAGCCAGGAGTGAGACTCCCCCCAAGAAAAAAGGGAGGGGGACCCAAGCGATATACAGCGGGGAGGGCGTTTGCCTTGCATACAGCCGACCTAGGCTCAATTCCCAGCACCCCACATGGACCCCAAGCACCGCAAAGAGTGATTCCTGAGTGCAGAGCCAGGAGTGACCCCTGAGCACCACTGGGTGTGATCCAAAAAACAAACAAACAAAGTGGGGCTGGATCGATAGTACAGCGGGGAGGGCGTTTGCCTTGCACGCGGCCAACCCGGGTTTGATTCCCAGCATCCCAGAAGGTCCCCCAAGCACCGCCAGGAGTAATTCCTGAGTGCAGAGCCAGAAGTAACCCCCGTGCATCGCCAGATGTGACCCAAAAAGTAAAAAGAAAGAAAGGAAAAAGGGAGGAAGAGCCAGAGAGGGACAGGAGAACAGAAACCCAGAGCCAGCGTCACGGCCAGCTGCACACCCCACTCTCACGGAGCCCCGCCCAGGAGAGGGCACCCCCTCTCTCCCCCACTGCGACGAGGGGCTCACCAGTCTGTCTTGATGGTGCAGATGAAGAACTGGGAGCCGTTGGTGTTGGGGCCCGCGTTTGCCATGGACAGGACACCTGCCGAGGAGGTGGGGAGTCAGGTCCCCCAGCCCAGCCCAGCCCTGCCTCGGGTGCCCCCCACGGGCTCTGAAGAGGACAGAATGTGGGGCTTTCCCTCGAGGTCCTCCCCCAAATTCCCAGGTGAGCATGTGTCGGGTGTCTGTTCATCTGGGATGCTCCCAGCAGTGCTCAGGGTCACCAGGGCGCACACACGAGGCTGGAGCCAGTCGGGCCCAGGCGCCCAGGGGCTGTTCCTGGGACCCAGGGGCCACCCCTGCCCCACGCACCTGGGCCCTCGTGCTTGAGCTTGAAGTTCTCATCGGGGAAGCGGCTTCCGTAGATGGACTTGCCCCCAGTGCCGTTGTGGTTGGTGAAGTCTCCGGCCTGTGAGAGCAGAAGCCCTGAGCCCTGGCCCTGGGGCTGGCCCCCACAGGGTCAGACACCCCCCCCCCCCGCCCCCAACCTAAGGAAGATCAGCAGTGTCACGCCTGCTTTGTCTCTGCAGGTGACATCTGGTTTAACTATAGGTCACAACTATTTACAACAGTTGGGGGTGGGGGCTAGGCGCCACCCACGAGTGCCCAGGGAACACTCCTGCTGGTGCTGAGTCTTGGTCTGGGGTCTCAGCAAGGTGAGTACTCAGTCCTGTCTCAGGCCCAGTGGTCCTGCGGTCACAGTGCCCGCCACTGTCCTGTAACTCTCGCTGTCCCCATCTCTCCCTGCCCCAAGTCCTCTCAGTTTTGTGACCCTCAGCCAAGACTTGTCGTCATGGATACTGTCTCAATACTGTCCTGGTTTCTCTGGGCCTGTGTCCTTCATCCCATCACTGTCCATCCCGTCCATGTGCCCAAACGATTCTGAAGGCCCTTCAAGGATAACTCTGCGCGTCCCAAGCAAGCACGACCGGGGCGCCTGCCCCCCACGCTAGTCCCGGGGTGCTTCCGACCAGCGCAGAGGCTGTGCTCAGAGCTGCCCATGCCAGCACCCAGGTCTGGCACCCCCAGATGCCCTAGGGAACTGGAGAAGCCAAGGGCCCACTGACGCCCCAGGTGGCCTGAGGGCAGCCCCAGCCCCCGGCTCAGCTGGGCTCAGCTGGGCTAAGCGTCCGTCCTTGCACACCCCCCGCCGGGTTCCAGACCAGCCGGCCCGCGCCCTGTCCGCCCGCCCGCGCGCCTACCTGGCACATGAAGGACGGGATGACCCGGTGGAAGGTGGAGCCCTTGTAGCCGAAGCCCTTCTCGCCCGTGCACAGGGCTCGGAAGTTCTCTGCAGGGACGGGGGGTCAGTGCGGGCTTCCTCCAGGCCCCTCCAGCCCGGGGGTCCGCGAGCGACCCCAACCCCTGCGGCCCGACCTCCCCCCGCCCCCCCGTGTGGACGCGGGGCCCGGGCGGTCTCACCTGCCGTCTTCGGGACCACATCGGCCTTCAGCTGCGGGGAGAGCAGAGGGGGCGGTCAGTCCTGGGCGGTCAGTCCTGGGGCTCTCACCACCCCCCCAGCCCCACTTCCTCTCGCTTCCCGGGCCCGGGGCGGGCGGCCGCCGGTCTCGGCTCCGGATCTGTCGGAGACCCGGGCCGGGGCCGTGCCAGGCCGGCAGCCGCAGACGGGAAACTGAGGCCCGGGCGGCCGCCCCCCGCCTACCCGGCGCCCCCAGGAGGAGGAGCCCCGCTCGGCGGACCCGGCGGGCCGTGACCTTGGGCTCACCTCCAGCACCACGCGGCCGAGCGGCTGCCCGTCGGCGCCCACGTCCAGGTAGACCAGCGGGTTCCCGGGCGCCGAGGCCGCGCGGGCGCCGCAGGTGCGGGCCGGGAGCAGGCGCAGCAGGCGGGGGGCGCGGCGCAGGGCCAGCATCGCGGGGGGCGCGGGGGGCGCGGCGGGCGGACGGGCGGGCGGCTACCGCAGCAGCAGCGGCAACTCGTGACGGACGGGCGCACGCGCACGCGCACGGGCACGAGCACAAGGTCCGCGGCCGCCGCGCGCTGCCGCCTTTATAGACGCATCGGCCCCGCCCCGCGGCCAGGCCCCGCCCTTGGACAGGCCCCGCCCCCTCTGCCGGCCCGCGGGCGGACCCTGGTGGCCACCGAGAGCAATGCAGCCAGACTCGCAGCTCCCGAAACGCCGCCCCCACCGCCCCTGCGGAGACCCGCCGGACCCCAGCCAGGCGGGTCCACGGACCCGCACAGCAAAAGGAGGTGGCTCCGTTCGGTGAGGGTCCGAGTGGGTGAAAGAAACGGGGAAAACGCAAAACTGTGCTTAACTACAAATTATGAAGTCGTATTTGTGTGTGTGTGTGTGTAAGTGTGAATGTGGGTGTGAGAGTGTGTGTGTGTGAGTTTGTGTGTGTATGAGTGTGTGTGAGAGTGTGAGTGTGTGTTTGTGAAGAGTGTGTGTATGTGTGTGTTTGTGAGTGTGTGAGTGTGAGTTTGTGTGTATGAGTGTGTGTGTATGAGTGTGTGAGTATGTGTGAGTGTGTGTTTGTGAAGTGTGTGTGTGTGAATGTGAGTGTATGTGTGACTGTGTGCGAATGTGTAAATGTGAGTGTGTGTGTGTGTGAGTGTGTGCGTGAGTGTGTGTGTGTGTGTGTGTGTGTGTGTGTGTGTTCTGGCTGGGGGCATCCCAGGCTGAGTTCAGGGCTTGCTCCTGCCTCTGCGCATAGGGATCACTCTGGCCATCTGCGCACAAAGAACCGTAGGAGGAGCCTGGGGTCTAAGGTGGGTCCGCGTGTGCACAGCAGACCGCCCTGCCCTCTGCCCCATCCCCCCCTCCAGCATATTCCTGAGCCAAACTCCAGACCCTTCTCCTGGGGGGCCACCTTCTCCTCCGTGGCCCTGTGGACAGAGAGCCAAAGCCCCTCTCAGTTTAAGAGTCGGCCAGGGCCAGGGAGACAGTGACGTGGAGACACAGGCAGGGACGCCTGCCCCAGGGACCCTCTTTGTCGTCACCTGGTCCTGAGACTAGAAACAAGACTGGAAGGAACTCTGGGGTCTGGGGGTGGAGGTCAGGGCTGGGCCCGAGTCGGCTCCCACCCTGTGAGCCATGGCGGCCAGTACTAGTTCCCCTGTGACCCACGCACCCCAAAACAGCCGGGCAGCAGCGGCATCTGGGGCCGCTGGGCCCTGGTCAGGGAATCCGAGCGGGACACGCTCTGGGCTGACCTGTCCACACTGCCAGTAGAACTTATTGGCGGGAAGGCACCAGCCACCAAATGCTGGCCCGGCACAGGCTCCGGGCAGGCCTCAGCACTGTGCAGCCCCTCTCTGTGCCCCCCCGGGAGGGTTTGGTCACTCGGTGACATCCGGCCGGCTCCTGCTCCCAGCCAGGAAGGCGTTGTCGCGGGGAACGGCTCCTCTCCCCCGCGCCCTGATGGGATGGGCCCAGCCAGGGGTCCCCGCTGGTCCCCTGGCCCCCCACCAGTCATCCTGTAGCTTTGGAGGAGGAGGAGAATAGATCACCCCTTGTGCCAGCTCCCTCGGCCCCCTCAGCCAGGCAAGCGGGCAGAAGTGTTCCTGGTACCGCAGGTCCTGGGGGACCCCAGTTCTCCCCGCCCCCTGGGGAGCCCCCTCCCCTGTAACACTTTAGTTCCCCAAACTGCTGCTCTCCATGGCTGCCGGGGGCCAGATCCGCTGTGTGAAGGGAGGGGACAGGGGACCACCAGCCCCAAGAGCTGGGGAGTGGGCTGCCTCAGGGAAGGGGCAACTCCTGAATCTGGGTTTCCTGGTGTCGGCGCCTTCCTGGGCATCTCAAGGCTGTGACTGGCCCAGGGCCGGGAGGACTGAGGCGCAGGCAGCACCGGGAGCAGCCTGGGGCCCGCAGAGAGGCTGAGCGGGCATCCCAGTGACGGGAGACCAAAGTGGGGCCTCTGAGTGACCCTTCTGGGGGCTGGGCAGGGATCTGATGGGCCATCCATCATAGTCATGGCAGAAGAGGAGAGGAGAGGAGAGGAGAGGAGAGGAGAGGAGAGGAGAGGAGAGGAGAGCCAGACCCAGCCAAGAGAAAAGAGAAGAGAGGAGAGGGGAGGGGAGGGGAGGGAGAGAAGGGGAGGGAGAGGAGGGGAGGGGAGGGGAGAGACAGCCCCAGCCTTGCCTGGGCAGGAACCGGCCGGGCCACAGAGACTGTCGGTGGCGTCTCTGGAGCTCCGTGTGCTCTCCACCGGGCAGGCCAGCCGCCACTGTGGGGCGACTCGGTGTGTCACACACCTGCCCTACAGAAGCTCTGTGTGACTGTGTCTGAGGCTCAGCCCATGTCAGGGTTGACCAGGTCGAGTTCCGGTGCGTGACTAAGCCCCTCCCCCTCAGCTCTCCCAAGGCAATGCCCGGTTCTTGGTCAGATTTCTTTTGCTTCTAATTTAATTTAATTTGTTTTGTTTTGGGGCCACCCCAGTGGTGCTCAGGGCTTACCCCTGGGCTCTGCACTCAGGAATCCCTCTGACAGTGCTCGGGGGACCTTATGGGATGCCGGGGATTGAACCTGGGCTAGCCGCGTGCAGGGCCAGTACACTGTCTCTTAGGCCCTCTTTCTTGATCAGGTTTCTATAACACCAGAAGGGGTGTGAGGCAAAACCAGCCCTGAGCTGGGAGAGATCGGGTATCCAGGAGAGTTGCAGCACACACCCAAGCAAGAAGGGCAGGGTGTGGAGGGGGAGGCACCAGCCCCACGGGCAGGGCAGACAGCAGCCCCATGGGCAAGCCACGCCATTCAGGGCGCACAGGCGCAGAAGTCTGAGGGGTTCATGAGGAGAAGCTGCAGGCCCTGAGGGGAGGTGACTGCAGGTCCGGCACGCCTGAGGGGACAGGACACAGAGGTGGGCCTGCTCCCAGCAGGGTGGGGTTGCAGCAAGAGCCACTGCCCAGACATAGAAAGATTGCATTCATCTGGGGAACATGAAGTAACAAAATAGGAGACTAACACCCAAGAACAGCTGAGATAAGTACCAGGAGGTTCATTCCGTGGCTTGGAGGAGAGCCACACATGCTGGGGGGAAAGGGAGCTCGGATAGAGAAGGGAGCACCAAGTAAAGGGTGTTGGGAGGATCCTCCCAGGATGGGAGAAGCATGCTGAAAGTAGACTATAGATTGAACGTGATTGCCACTCAATGCCTCTTTTGCAAACCATAGCTCCCAAAAGGAGAGAGAGAATAAAAGGGAATGCCATGCCACAGAGGTGGGGTGGGATGGAGAGGATGGGGGCATGGGAGGGATACTAGGATCATTGGTGATGGAGAATAGGCACTGGTCGATCATTGTATAACAAACTCAAGCACAAAAATTTGTAAGTCTACAACTGTACCTCATGGTGTTTCACTAATGAAAAAATTTTTAAAATAAATAAATGAAATAAATAGAGTTTCCATATTAAAATATATATATATATATATAAAGAGCCACTGTCCATCACCAGGCCTGGGTCTGTGTCGCTCTCGTGTCTCCAAAGAGGGTGCAGGACCCAGGAGAAGCTCTGCCCGGGAAAACAGGGGTGTTGGGTCCCTTGGACCCTGCTGCAGCCCCCCAACTGTTAGATGTCAGTGTGGAAGTATCAGCCGGCCAGAGAGACCTCATGTGGGGGAGGGGGCAGGGCACTCGGTGCACGCAGCCCACCCAGGGTCCACCCCGGCATCCCACCTGGCTGCCTGAGCCCCACTGGGAGTGAACCTGGGTACCGCGGGGTGTTCCAGCTCTCTGCTAAGGGCTCAGGGGACCAGGTGTGCTGGGTGCTAAGCAGACGTGGCCAGTGACAAATCGGGAGGCAGACACCTTCGCTCCTCTCCGGCCTGGGGCCTTTTTCTGATGGCCATTGCTGGGTGATCTCAGTCTCCTTGCCTGATCACTGGCACTGGGCGCTGCTGCGTCAGGACAGGTGATCTTTCTCACCGAGGTTCTTCGCATTGATGGGAAGTGTTTCTCCTTGTTTCCAATGCAAATAAGTGCTCCAGTCTTAGATGATGGATGACAAGCGTGGCCAGCACTTATTGACCACCAAATAAATGGCCATGGGTAGGGACTTACACGGTAGACCGAAAAACTCCTGTTTTTCACGAGTCTTCTCAAGCAGTGCTCACGGGGCTGGTTGGTGCAACAGGACGTCACTGCTGAGGGCCTCCAGGCCTGCACCCAGATGTGTTGGGTGCAGGGCAGGCTCCACAGTGCTGGGAATGAAAGTTGGGACCTGGTGCTTGTAGCACCAGGCAAGTGCTCCCTCAGAGTCACACGCCCCCCACCCCACCCCCGGGCCAAGGCGGCAGCTTCGAAGTACCCTTACGCATGTTTCCTAGGGCCTCATCAGCCCAGGTGTTCGCAGTCAGGGGCCAGGGAGGGACAGGCGGGTTGGGACCGCAGCCCAGCTGGAGTCTGGAGCCTCGCAGGGGCCTCTCCGCATGCCTGGCACCTTCTCAGCAAAGGGCATGCAGGAGGGCACTGACCATGCATGCGGCTGACCTGGGCTCAGTACTCAGTACCCGGCACCACATATGGCCCCTAACCCCGCCAGGAGCCATCTCTGAGCACAGGGGCAGGAGGATGTCCCGAGCACCGCGGGGTGTGGCCCCAAACCGAAAACACAAACACAAAAGGATGGACTTCTCAGCTGTTGGTTAGTTATTGAAGTCAGTCCACACTCAAACAAAGATGAATAGGCTGTGTGTGTGTCTATATTTGTGTGTGTGAGTGTGAGTGTGTGTGTATCTATGTGTGTATCTGAGAGTGTGAGGAGTGTTGTGAGTGTATGTGTGTGAATGTGTGTATGCGTGTGTGAGTGTGAGTATATGTGAGTGTGTGTGCGTGTGTGAGTGTGTGCATGTGTGTGTGTATGTGTCTGTGCATGCGTGTGGGGGGGTGATATGGGGATGAAATCCGGGTCTCACACATGTAAGGCATGTGTTCTACCACTGAGCAACACCCCCAACCCTAAGGCCCCGCGTCCTTTTCAGGGAAAAGGGGTCACACCTACCTGATGGTGCTCAGGCCCACTCCTGCCGCTGTGCTCAGGAATCAGTCCTGACAATGCTCTGATGGTGACCATGTGGGGAGTCAGAGGCCAAGCCAGCGCCTGCCCGCTGACCAGTCTCTGCCCAGCCTGTGTCCTCCCTGTGAGGTGGCTCTGTGCATCGTCCTCAGGGCTCCCCGAGCCCCTTCCCGGCTGCACCCACTGCTGGGCCCTGGGCGCGTCCTGCAGCGAGGCCCACCTGGGATGCAACCGTGCAACTTCAGACATTCACTCGGAACGTGACCTCTTTTCTGAGCCTTGGCCCCTGGAAACTCCCCGAACGCTGTTACAGAAGTTGAGCTGACCCTCCCCCCCACACCTGAGCTGACCTTTCGAACTGAAATACAGGCGCAGTGGTGCCAAGCCCCGGGTCAGGCAGACCCAGGCCAACATGGGCTGCCTGCTCCTCAGCTAAGAGAAGGGAAGCCCCTGTGACCCCAGACAGAGCTCGCACCTGGCCAGCTCCAGTCACGCCACAGTCAGCGCTCAGGGTTCAAACCGGCTCTTCGGTTTTCTGGGGAATAAGGTAAGCTCAGTAGCCAGAAGTGCGCCTACAAGCACCAGGCGTCTCCAGCTCTGCCCCTCCAGAGTGCTCGCCCCGCCTCACCCAGCGCAGAGGGGGTCTCCGTGCAGCTAGACTTAGCTGGAGCTTCGGGGTCAGGGAGCACTCCCTGAGGGGGCAGCAGGAGCCCCGGCGGGCACCTCCTTTGGGTCAGCCCTCTCCTGCAGCAGCTGATGTCCCCTTCTCCCTGGCTGTCCCGCCCATCACTGACAGACTCCACGCTCGAGCCTCAGCCAGGCTGGAGTGAAGAGGGACCCAGTGCCTGAGAAGCTTCCAGTACAGCTAGCCCAGCAGCTCCCCCGAGAGCGGGCCGTGTCGTGAGGTCATTATGTGGAGACGCGTCAGTCCTACATGGGCCTTACTCAGGGGCCAGGTCCAGCACACGCTCCCGAGAACCTGTGAGCTAAGGGAGGCTTTACTGCGTGTGCCAGAGTGGAGCGAAGGCAGGCTCCTCCCCACGTGGACACACATGCTAAGCCAGTGCGAGTGATCACTGAGCCCACAGCACCCATCAGGAGCTGCTCACTAGTTCCAGCACAGACAGGAAACTGGGAGTCACCCCATCTGACACCAAGGACCGAGGAGAGGGGTCACTTCCTGTCCATGCCTCCCTCCACCCACCTTCCCACTGTGGCCAGGATCCCAGGGGCCTTCCAGGGCGCAGGGGAGGAGTTATTCCTGGGGACTCGTGTGTGAGAGACAGAGGGAACAGGGCAGGGCCCCCCCCCCATCCCAGCCTCAACAGAGACCCGCACAGGAGCGCCTTAGCGCGGTGGCGGCAGCGTGACCCTGCTCCTGTGGCTCACTCCAGCCCTCGCCACAACCGAGTCCTTTCCCCAAGACCTCCCTGGTGACCTCCTGGACCTTCAGATTGCCCCTCACTCACCTCTGTACCTTCCCTGATGACGTCTCTCCCCGAGACACCATCTCCTGGGGGGCAGGCAGAGTCCTGCAGTGACCACCACGTCCACCCTCCCACCCGCACTCTCCAGCCTACCCTGACTCACAGGGGACAGCGGCCTCACCTGGACCATCGCCTCTCTCTACAGTGCAGTGGGGGGGTCCCTGTGCCCCATAGCACCACCCTCGTGGTCGTGTGGGGGATGGAGAAGGGGGTCTCTCTGAGATGCTGCCAGGAGAAGCCCCCACCTATCAGGCAGTGGGCTTTTGGACAGTAACTAGCCAATATGCACCTCTGGCCAGATAGGACCCTTACCTGGACCCAGCACAGAGCAGAGAAGGCTGGACCACTCCGAGAGAAGCCCGCAGGCCAGCTTGGAGAAGCCTTCGAGAAGCCGACTTGGACAAAGGCAGCACACGCGTGCAGCCCAAGATGCCCATGCTCTCTCCAGTGCATAGTTCTCCCTCCCTCCCTCTCTCCCTCCCTCCCTTGCTCTGCATCCCTCTCTCTTCAGCTCTCTCTTCCTCCCTCCCTGTCTCCCCCCTCTTTCCTTCCCTCCATCCCTCCCTCTCTCCCTCCATCTCTCTCTCCCTCCCTCCCTCTCTCTCTCTACCCCTCTCTCCTTCCCTCCACCCCTCCTTCTCTCTCCTGTCTCCTTTCTCTCTCTCTCTCTGCCCCGTCCTCTTCCAAATAAAACCTGGTTTTCTGGGGTTTTTTTTAGGTTGAATTATTTGTTCTATGTGGCCACCTTTTCAAACATCATTGAGCTGCGTTTTATGGTGTCCGTGTACTCAGTGTTCGGTGCATTGTGAGGAATGCATGTGGCTGCAAGCCACCAGCCAGGAGATACATCTGCAGTCTTCGAGGTGTCCTTGCATCTTGCTGTAGACAGTTCCCTTCGGCAGACTTGGCCCGGAATCACTGAGCAGCCTCCTGGTTCACCTTTTCTCAAGCATTTCATACCTGAAATCTGGGCCTTGCTCTTAAGGGCCTGCTCTTAAGGTTCATTGTGTCACTATATCAGCTGCTTGTTCCATTTTTGACTGCACCAAGATCTGCTTAGCCAATCCTTATCAGATGAACACTCAGACTGCTCCTAGTTTTGGACTACGGCGAATGTGAACATTTAGCCCTTGCCTTTGTGCTAGAGGTGGGTCGGGTCTGACTGCCAGGCTCCCGGAAAAGCAGGAAAATGGGGGAAGGAAAGTCTTGGGGTGTGTGTGTGTGTGTGTGTGTGTGGCAAGAGGGAGGGGGGTTTAAAGGGATTAGATGAAATACTTAATACTTTTATATGGGCTGGAGCGATAGCCCAGCAGGTAGGGCATTTGCCTCGCACACAGCCGACCTGGGTTTGATTCCTCCGCCCCTCTTGGAGAGCCCAGCAGGCTACCAAGTATCTTGCCCGCACGGCAAAGCCTGGCAAGCTCCCCATGACGTATTCGATATGCCAAACACAAGTCTCACAATGGAGACGTTACTGGGCCCGCTCGAGCAAATCGATGAACCACAGGAGGACAGTGCTACAGTACCTTTGCGCTATCATTTCTCTTGGCTAGATAAACACAAATACAACCACTGGGTCATAACTTTTTTTTTTCTTCACTGCTCATCTCCTGAAATTATTTTCGGCAAGGCCAAATTAACGAACCCGAAAGACTTTTCCTTCCTGCAGGGAGAAGGCTCAGGGCCAGCTCCTAGACACCTGCGTTCCCCAGCTGTTCCCAGGAGGCAGGGGTGGACAGGGAGAAACGGCAGATTCCCTTTTGGAGGCCGCGGCCTCTCTGCTGTCCACCGGCGTCCCAGGAGGCGTGGAGCTGGGGCTCTCAGTCAGCAAGTGGCTGGGGGCTGCCTGCCCGTCGCTGTCCCCCCGCCGCTCGGGGAGAAGAGTGAGTCAGTCCCCCGAGCCAGGCCGGGCACAGCAAAGGGCCGAGTGTGTAAACTCACACAAGAGGGGCGCACGGCACCCACAGCGGCGGTGGCTCTATCTCTCCCGCCGCCCGCGTTCGGTAGTCTCACCCTTCTCCCCCAGGGAGGTCGATGGCGATGGTCAGGCGGAGGAAGGAACGAGGGCCAGGCTGGTAGGTATTAGTCGTAGTTTATTCTGGTTCTCTCTTCATCTGTCTCTGCCCCCTTCTCCTTCTGTCTCTCAGCTCCCCATTCTTCCTCCCCCAGCTACTTCATTCTCCTTCTCCATCCCCCTTCATCCTCCTCTTTCTTCTGATCCTCTCTCGGAACTCTCTTCTTCCTTCTGCCCAATCTACCGTCTCATTATATCTCTCTCCAAGAGGAATTGGGGAAACAATTACACGTAGGTGCGGTCACAATCAATAGGGGTAGAAATCTTAGCCTCAGGGAAGGCTGCTCCTAGGACAGATCCTTCCTCAGCAGGAGGACCCACCCTAGAGCATAATCCCATGGGTGTGCCTCTCCTCTCCTTGTCCGACAAGCATATAAGAATATAATATAAATCATTTTGTATGGATACAGTAAGAAATATCTTAAACTTATAGAATTGCTCTCCTAGGGCCATCTCGATCTCAGACTACGGTGCTCACGCCAGATAGTCTTTCCCACCCTTGTCATTACCTTTGGATCATGACAGCATTTGTCTATGATCAAACTCTTAACTTATAGTTAAGAATCGTGGCACTTTGGCCTGGCCCATTTCGCTGCCAGGGTAGCTCACCGCTTGCCCTGGGTCCATTCAGTCCCTCGTCGGGACCCTGCTTTTGGGGTGTTAGGAACTAAGGGCAACTGAGGCTTAAGTCGAGAAAGCAGATGCCCGGGAGTGAATAATATTCAAGGCCAATCAAATCCTAAATTACAAAGCATAATGTTAACGGTCTTCCTGTATCTATACAAAAAGGATATTGCTTTAAAGTAAACTGTTCATAAGGCATAAGGAGAGGGGAAAGGCAATATTTCACTCATACATATAAAATCATAGATTTCTGGGAAACTGATCTTACAAATTAACAAAGTCTGATTAAGGGGAAAGCTGATTAACTGGGTGGGAAGGAGAGCATAGGGAAGACTGTTTACAGATAGACACAATGGAAGTAGAAGTGCTTCAGGAGCACTGTGATGGGTGTAACCAGATTGATGGGTGTAACCAGATTAATGGGTGTAACCAGATAAACCTAAGCTTCTTGTAGAAGGACAAAGCAATGTTACCCAACAGCTGAGCCTGGGCACACAGTGGGTACGAGAGGACGGCCGAGGTGAGGGTCCCGCGGCAGGTTGTCCCCACCCCACTGGCAGGCGCTGCAGCTGGACAGTGGCTCCACATCCTGTGCCGCCACCACCATGAATGAGTCCTTGTTTGCTGAGGTGCCAGCCTGGCCCCTGCGGGAAGCCCCTCTTCAGGGCCGGCCCACCAGCCAACGCTGGACAAAGGTCCAGTGTCCTGGCGGGGGCAGGAGGCCGCGGGCAGGGAGGGCAGTCGGACCACAAGGAGCAGGCGGAGGGGGCCTGCTGT